>NC_139965.1:34097625-34427625 GCF_963993115.1 Abramis brama
TCTGAATTATTATTATTAATAAAAATAAAATAAAAACAAAAACATTGGGTAACACAATACTGTTCCATCATTATTGAATACTGGAACAAATGAGTAATGCATTATTAACACTCTAACTACTGTTAACTAACAGGAAACTCTGATTGACGAATTAGTAAGTAATAGCGCTCAGTGGAATGTGGTAGTTCACTATTAGTTAAAGGATAATTCCGGTATTTAGCACTTTGAGTCTCTTTTCTGGTTTGTTTTGGATGAACTAAAGTGGTGGACACAGAAATTTTGACGATGGGTCCTGTCTCGACTTTTTGACTCGTTTAGAATCGCCTTTGACCGCTTCAGAGTGGCTGGCTACGGGCAAGCACGAACATGTCCTTAAAACAACCCTTAATGTTTGTTTTCAAAACTGTGCAACTCACCGAGTGGTTAGTGGTGTTCGTTGATGTTCCAAAACAAGTAGCATAGCGAAATACAGTTTCTGTCGTGTTTTATTTGGCATTTTGTATAATCCCATTGATTTCTGTTGGAGGAATCATTGCTCGTTGATATTACTGCGCTTCAGACTCAAATATCGAGTGGAAGTTTATACGCGGTTGTGAGGTATCTGAAAAAATAGTTCCATTATAGCAAATAACACGGATTGAAATCATACATTGCGCCGATATATTTGTTTTTAATCATCAACGAACACCACTAACCACTCGGTGAGTTGCACAGTTTTGAAAACGAATGTTAAGGGTTGTTTTAAGGACATGTTCGTGCATGCCCGTAGCCAGCCACTCTGAAGCGGTCAAAGGCGATTCTAAACGAGTCAAAAAGTCGAGACAGGACCCATCGTCAAAATTTCTGTGTCCACCACTCTAGTTCATCCAAAACAAACCAGAAAAGAGACTCAAAGTGCTAAATACCGGAATTATCCTTTAATCAATAAATACTATTTTTTTTTTCATAGCTCCCAGGGGACTACTAAGAACTACTATATACAGGTTCATAATTAACACGAACAATGCATAATGTATAATAATTACTGAAGTGAAGATAATTTCTACAAAGAAAACACTAGTAATGACTATATAAATATTAATTACATTTATATAGCATTTTTCTCTGCACTCAAAGCGCTTTACATAGAAGGGGGAATCTCCTCAACCACCTCCAATGTGCAGCATCCACCTGGATGATGCGACGGCAGCCATATTGCGCCCACCACACACCAGCTTATTGGTGGAGAGGAGACAGGGTGATGAAGTCAATTAGTATATATATGTATTATATACTAATTTAGTTATCAGAGTTATCATGCTTTTCACTTTTGAATACCGATCCAAATAATTAGTAATTCCTTCTAAAGGATTTGGTAATACTTGAGTCATTACTACTACATTAGTTCTTAGTAGACTTCTGGGAGTATGAAAAAAAAAGTGGTTATTGATTAGCTAATAGTGAACTACGACATTCAACTGAGCGCCATTACTTACTGATTCGTTAATCAGAGTTTGTTGTTAGTTAATAGTTGTTACTAGAATGTTAATAATGTGTTACTCATTTGTTCCAGTGTATAGTTATTCATTAATGATGGAACAGTATTCTAAAGAGTTACCAAACATTGTTATTAAGACAAAAGTCAGAGTTGAAAGTGAATGTTTAATAATGCACTCTTTCTTTCTAAACCCATAGCCTATTCGAAATGATCATCTATGTTCATGCCATGTCATAAATATAAAAATAGAATTTGACCAAACTTGTATTTTCATATTTCTGCACCTCTCACAAAATCAAACATACAGAGCTTTACAATATAATAATATGATAAGGAAAAAGTTAACAAAAAAAATTATTCTTGCTTATATTTACCTAGTTCAGTTCTGTCCTAGCATGAAAACACCTAGGAACGCCTGCTCTAGCATTCAGTAAAACAGCTGTTTCTGTGTAACTGTCCATGGTATCTGGTATGGAGCTGTCCATGGTCCTTCCATTTTAGTGCTGAAGCATACTTTACCTCATGCAGAGATCAAGGATCAAGAGATTGGAGAGCTGTGATGGAAACCTTACTATGGCCTCTTCACTATCAGCTTGTGTCAGCAATCTGTGAGACCACTGGGACATTCGAGGGCAGTTGGGGAGAACTATTGGTCGTTTGCAAAGTACTGGTTTTAGATTTGTAGATTAGTCGTCAAGTCATTTTTTTCAAGTCAAAACTTCCCCCAATCCACTGAAAGCTGAATCTCAGGCAGTAAACTCTGTGGCCTTCTCATCCTATAGATCAGCACAGCTGGGTTCATTTTCAGCACTCTTCTTCACAACAACAACAGCAACAAACAGAGGGAGCATTGAAGCAGCTATGCTGTTTACATTTGCTTGAGAGCTCCATTTCTTGAAAATGTTTGGACAAAGCAGAGGTGGGCCATAACTCAATTTTGAATCAACGAGATGAGACGTAAACACATCAGAATCCGATCTGAGATGATAAGACTGCATCAGGGCTGGCTCATACTTCCTTGGAGAGAGTAAATTTGATGGTAGCCGATCAGATGGAATGCCATTAAGGATTTATACCATAGATTAAAACAGTGACAATAAAAGTTACAGCAGAAATGTACCAGGGGACTAAACAAATCCAGCGCTGTGCTTTCGCCAATTGTTTTAACAAATATGAATGCATGGTAAGTAATACAGCCTATTGATGCAGCCCCTGAAAAGACAAAGAAAACAGGTATATCTTTATGACAAACATCCATATTGAAACAAGTGCTGATTAAATCTTGCTCACATGCATCAAGCAGCACACTTGCAAAAACAGAAGGGAACAATGAAACAGTCCCTGAGGAGCACTGTTGCTCTCTTGCACATCATGATCATACTGCATATGTGTTTAGTAGCCACAGCTATGAATAGCATCGGAACAATGTTACCTGCCATTTAGAGACAAACAATTTTACCTGCCCCAGTGAACAGTAATACGGGAGTCCTAATGAGCCTTAGTGGAAATGCAAAGCAGAGGAGATGAAAACGGAAATTGGCCCGTCACTATTGAATGACAAATACCTAACGTGCCTGGAGTTTTCCTGAAGACATTATAGCGAGCAGCTCCTGAGTTACTTCTGAGTTCAATACATCTTATTATCTTGCAGCAAGAACAGAATAAATAAAAAGAAAACTAAGAAGGAGGAAAAATAATAAAGGATTTGTGGAAATAAGAGATTGAATTTCCTGTTGACCAAACGCCACTGTTTGCAGCTAAATTATACTATTGCATATGGATACCCCATTATATTGCAAAGTATGTGTTCTTAGGATTGGGTTTATTTATTTTCTCATGCCTGATGGCTCTGAGTCTCTCAGGAGAGTGGCCCTGAGAATTGATTTCTGACAATCCATGATTCACCTCCCAAAGTCCCGCTTCTCTGACACTCTAGCAAATCAACTTAAAGGCACCGCCTGACAGCTCCTCACGACGCACTCCATATAAACAGCCATTATTCCTTCAGAAAGCTCTTTTTGTCTTGCTGCCGGTTCAAAAGGAGCACGTCTCTCCAAAGATGAGAAGCACATTTGAAAGAACTTTGAAGCAGGCGAGATGGGAGAGATGGGGATTTGCTGAGCTTCTATGCAGCAACATTTAGAGGTGCTGAACATGCTGTCACTCTCATCTTCATCTGACATGTCATACCTCACTAGTAGTTTGAGGCCATCTAATGATTCACGGTTATTATGAGCAGCATAGTATGATATTTGTGTCGCCATCAGAATCTTATGATGATGCATCTTCATCATGTGCAGTGAGATAAAAGAAACCCTGCTGTATGGGTTCTGTCAGGTGCATTTTGAGCAGTAATCGTGCTCTGCAGACATATTTCATCCAGAAAGTAACATCATTTTGGTCAAATGCGTCTTCTCGTATTAATGCACTTCTGTAAAGGTCAGCTATTTTTATTGTAGGCACATTTCTCTGCATCCATATTCAGTTCCGAGCACATTTGCATGTTCGACTAGAATAATTGCAAAGCAATTATTTTGACAACCCCCCCTCCCCCTCCCCCTCCCCAAAAAAAGGATCTAAAATTCAGAAGCTTGGTCCAATTACAGCCCTTTGTCCAATATAAGAGAAAAAAATGAATAATTCATTGAACAGCATTTCATTCGCCCAGTTTGACTTGGAGTCACATAGTCAATCGTCTTGGTTTCAAACTGAGTGGCAGGCTCTGTTGATGGATATACGGCATAAAAATTGCAGACGATACAGAGTTTTTATATTTTTTGACAACACCATTCCACATCAGAGTGCTTGAAAAATGGCACCCACAGAACAGAGCTGTGCAGGAGAGATTGCACTTCATAAAAAGAACAGCACACAGGGGTGAAATTCCACTGTATATTATGGATTTCCCACTACATTATTGATAGATTGCACTAATATAACCTCAGTAAAGACTTTAGGACAAGTTTATTGATGGTTTCCTTCTTTCTGAGCCTCCTGTCTCCTCATGCCCTTAAACAAGCTAGCTTGATTTTTCAGAGCCTTCACACTGTCATTATGTGTGTACTGTTGTCTGCAAGTAATCCCTCGGATTTACATAGATTTAGAAAGCCAAGTTTGTAGTGTTTACACCAGGAATATTGATGATTCTCTTGAGATTAGACCAGAGTGATCTTAACAGACAGTGAGTCACACAGCAATGCCATTGTTCGGCATTTTATGCCGTCAGTTAAACAGGCCGACAGTTGTGGGATTTAATGTACTAAAAAGCTTTGAACTTAAACAAGAAGTTGATATTAATATACTGACAAACATTCCACATTTATCAGTGCTCCATTAAAGTAAAGACTTAGTGACAGTGTTCAGCTGTGTCTGTAAGGGGCATTTTCATTATGAGCTAGCGGGTGTGGATGTGTGTGTGCGGTGCTCCTCTGATCCTACACCTCAGGGCCCTTGACCATAATGTGGTTTGTTTGTGTATGTGCCTTCTGTGAGACTGGAGGAGGCAAAACATGGGCCAGGAAAAACATATGGCACTGCTGGGATACGATCACCTGCTGCTGCTGCTGGGCCATTGTGGCCGTTTTCAGGATCACTATGAATCAACCTTAGTTAATGACAAAGAAAACAATGAGTATTCAGAAAATTCATCTCCTCTAGTAAACACCTTTGGAGTCGGAGCTCTTTTTTGGCATAGCCTACATTTTAACCTTGAAAAATATGTTATGTTCTTCCTGTTTCATAAAAAAAAAAAATTTGTTTTGTTCATGTGCAGATACATATTCTAATGGTTTGTTTAAACAATCCCAGTATCTTGATTCTTCTGTTTTGTACATGAAGCTGTTTTTAGCAGCTGTCTCCTATTCTAAAGTACCCAGTGCTGGGATTCTAAACAGACATCCACCTTTTCCCCTAATCCCAAAAGGTGCAGGTGTTCTTCTGAGTTGAAAATTACAGCATTATTTGCAAACCTCGGCTGAGCAGCTAGGAGAATGAAATTAGCTCATCCCTTATGAGAGATCAACACACAAAAAGTTCAACTTCCATCTTACAGCAATAACATTACAATATAAAAGATTTCAACTTTGTAAATTCTTCTATAAGAGATAATACAGGCCTGTTTAGTCAGAATTGTGTTGATAAATAAATAAATATATGGTTGTAACAAAGAGATTAAACCTCTACTCAAACCGCTACCCTAGAGAAACATGAATATACTAAAATGTATTTGAAATACATTTATTCTCTTTATTCTCTTTATTGAAGTATACTACAAATACATTTGCATATTTATGTACTTAATATAAATACCCTGCAATTGTACTTTCGGTATACTAAACTGAAGATTGCTAAATTGGAACAAGTTCTTGATGCACTTAAAGGGTAAGTTCACCCAAAAATGAAAATTCTGTCAGTAATTATTCACCCTCATGTTGTTCCAACCCCGTAAGACTTTCGTTCATCTTCGGTACACAAATTAAGATATTTTTGATGAAATATGAGAGCTGGCTCACTACTTCATAGGCTTCTATGTAATTTAATTATGCCGGCCCAGAAAAGTTAGTAAAAACATCGTTAAAATAGTCCAAGTGACAACAGTGGCTCAACCTTAAGTTTATCAAGCGACGAGAATACTTTTTGTGCGCAAACATTTAAAAAAAAAAATTAAGTATTTAAAATGTTTAAGTATTCTTAAAGCTACACTGTGTAGGATTTTCTCCCATCTAGCGGTGAAATTGTTTATGACTACCAACTGAATATTACTTTGTAGCCCCTCCCATTCCGAGGGTGTTTTAACTCCTATGGTGGCCGTATTATTTCAAATCTGCCGGCAGGCGCGAGTAATCTCCCCCTTGCATTCGTCACGGTGCCACTGAGTGTCAAAACGCGAAAGGCGAAGCTTGAATTTCTAGGTATGTCCCTCGTTGGCTAATGTATTTTCAAGATGGAGGCGCAACATGGCTGCCGCCATTTGAGCGACTCGCTCATATGTATTCTAAATGGCAGATTCTACGCTTACAAGAATACTTGATTAGTTGGTAGAAGTAATTACACATTAATGAGCACATATCATTTTGAAAGAGCAAAGTGTTTTTTGCTAAGAATCAAATTACACATTGTAGCTTTAAACAAAAACTTTATTCAACTATTTATTTTCTTCTGTGTGGGCCTCTGAAGTGAGTTCACGAGAGCGCCATGACGCATGCGTGAGAACTGAGAAGATGACGCAGATGGGTCTCAATTTAATGTTTAAAATGGTTCTAAAGTGTGCACTTCCTGGATGTCCGAATCGTGAGAAACCAACGAGAAAACGTAAAAGTGCCTTACCAATGCCGCAAAATGAATGGCTTACCTTTCACACTTTCCCATCAAATGATCATGAGCGTCATCTTCGAGTTGCGCTTATGTGGCAGCGACCCGGGTTCGAATCCAGTCCTTAGTGTTTCCTACATTCAATGTTTATCTGTTCCTATTGTCTCACTGATGTTTCTCCGGATAAGTGAGTTACTGGTATACTGGAGGGTGTCTTTGAAATGTCAGAAAAAGGCAAACTCTTAAGCTGTGCTATTTTTTATAAAGATTACTTTATTGTATTTAAAGCACACAACAATGATGCCATTAGCACACTTCAAGTTTACTTGATTGTGTTTTAAAAGCACTAAAAGTATGACCTCAGTTTGTTATGAGTATAATATTAATGTACACTCACCTAAAGGATTATTAGGAACAACTGTTCAATTTCTCATTAATGCAATTATCTAATCAACCAATCACATGGCAGTTGCTTCAATGCATTTAGGGGTGTGGTCCTGGTCAAGACAATCTCCTGAACTCCAAACTGAATGTCAGAATGGGAAAGAAAGGTGATTTAAGCAATTTTGAGCGTGGCATGGTTGTTGGTGCCAGACGGGCCGGTCTGAGTATTTCACAATCTGCTCAGTTACTGGGATTTTCACGCACAACCATTTCTAGGGTTTACAAAGAATGGTGTGAAAAGGGAAAAACATCCAGTATGCGGCAGTCCTGTGGGCGAAAATGCCTTGTTGATGCTAGAGGTCAGAGGAGAATGGGCCGACTGATTCAAGCTGATAGAAGAGCAACTTTGACTGAAATAACCACTCGTTACAACCGAGGTATGCAGCAAAGCATTTGTGAAGCCACAACACGCACAACCTTGAGGCGGATGGGCTACAACAGCAGAAGACCCCACCGGGTACCACTCATCTCCACTACAAATAGGAAAAAGAGGCTACAATTTGCTCACCAAAATTGGACAGTTGAAGACTGGAAAAATGTTGCCTGGTCTGATGAGTCTCGATTTCTGTTGAGACATTCAGATGGTAGAGTCAGAATTTGGCGTAAACAGAATGAGAACATGGATCCATCATGCCTTGTTACCACTGTGCAGGCTGGTGGTGGTGGTGGTGTAATGGTGTGGGGGATGTTTTCTTGGCACACTTTAGGCCCCTTAGTGCCAATTGGGCATCGTTTAAATGCCACGGCCTACCTGAGCATTGTTTCTGACCATGTCCATCCCTTTATGACCACCATGTACCCATCCTCTGATGGCTACTTCCAGCAGGATAATGCACCATGTCACAAAGCTCGAATCATTTCAAATTGGTTTCTTGAACATGACAATGAGTTCACTGTACTAAAATGGCCCCCACAGTCACCAGATCTCAACCCAATAGAGCATCTTTAGGATGTGGTGGAACGGGAGCTTCGTGCCCTGGATGTGCATCCCACAAATCTCCATCAACTGCAAGATGCTATCCTATCAATATGGGCCAACATTTCTAAAGAATGCTTTCAGCACCTTGTTGAATCAATGCCACGTAGAATTAAGGCAGTTCTGAAGGCGAAAGGGGGTCAAACACAGTATTAGTATGGTGTTCCTAATAATCCTTTAGGTGAGTGTATGTTCAACACTCTTAGTGTCTAACATAATTGTATTGCAATTGTAATGTCACCAAAATACATTTGAAAGTTTATGCTGAGTGAATTCATCATGTCAAAACTTAAGGCGAGACACGGCAGGCAAAAACATCGTTTTTTTTTTCACTGGTCAATTTTGAGATTTTGGGATATTTGTCTTCAATAACATGTCTTCTTTCAGACTTGTGGTGAAAAAAAGTCAGAAATACACATTTAGGTCTTTATTTTACTACACTTTGTCTGTTTGCGTCTGTAGATTTCTCATAAATTCAACAAAAGTTGGCGTTCTAAATCATCCAGCTGCTCCGCAATCGCTGTCTACACCCTGTCATCACATACACCGTTAGAAAGCTCTCTCTCCTGTACAATGCTGTCAGATCCAAATATGGTCATTTCCTTTTTATCAGCATCCAATCGTGAAAGTAAAAGAGGGGATTTAACTCTAAATGCGCAAATCTCATTGGCTGATGCCAATTTCTGACAACGTGATTCATTCAGAATCGTCACATGGTATGCTTTGATGCTTCCTGGTTTGGTTTAGCTTTCCGCGGGAACTTTTGAGTGAATTAATGAAAATGACTTCGCTTCAGTCATCGAAAAGAGTACAGCAGTTGTCACTTGCAAGGGGGAAAAGGAAAATTAGTGATGGATTACCCGGTGAAATGCCCTCGGGAAGCGCATTTGAACGTAAGCTGTCGATGGGAAACCAGGGTGGTTTAGATATAAGCCAATCTATAAATAAAGGTGAAGCGCACTCTACACAACAGTGGCTGCTTGTTCATGTTGCGCGACTGAATGAGCTGATTGGTGATTTAACTTGTCCGAATTGTGGTATGTCAGGGCTAAAAATTAATATAGATCCACAGAATCAAAGGTTCTGTAGCAGTTTATTGCTCGCAGGAGCGTGTACATGTCTATGCGACTTCGAGATGAGTCCAGGAACGATGTCGCATTTGATGTGAATGTGCGAATGGTCCTCTTGGCACACGAGTTAGGATTGGGATATGCAGCTCTCAGAAAAATCAGCAAGGTGTTGGGGCTCCCTGGCCTTCACCTTAAAACTTATCAGAGGCACGGCAAGAGAGTGACAGGTAGGCTATGGAAACAGGGTTGTAGCCTATCCGAAAAGTTGAAGCAGTCTGTAGAATTTCTATTGTCAGAAATAGCCCAATACGTGTGGCTGATACCACCTTGTAACATATTATAACATTACTGTAACAATATTTGTTTTGTATGGATGGAATATTTATTTATAAGATTTATAAGAATAGAATAAAGTGCCATATCATTCATTATGTTGTGTTGCGGTGGTCAGTTTTACTTTTACAGTACAGATTTTTTTAAAAACAAAACAAATGAACAGCTATTGATACAATACACATTTCATTTTAGTGGCAGAAATTGAGAGGGGTCTTGAGTCACTTCACAGGACCAGGGAGCAGGTCAGGCAGGATTGATGTAGATGTGGTAGAGTTGTTGAGAGAGGATGCAGATGCGGTGATAAATATCTGTGTGTCTTTTGATGGCACTTGGCAGAAAAGAGGGTTCACATCACACTATGGGATTGGGGTGTGCATCGATATTTTTACGGGACTGGTGATCGACTTTGAGGTTCTATCCTCCTATTGCCATGCTTGTGCCCTTAAAGAAGCTGCCAGGCATGAAGGAAAGATTACAGATGAGGAAACTGACAGCTGGAGAGAAACACATGACTGTGCACAAAATTTTAGGGGCTCAAGCAAGGCTATGGAGCAGGAGGCAGCGAAGAGGATGTGGGCCAGGTCCGTGAGTCGCCACCAGCTGAGATACATTCAGATGCTGTCAGATGGGGACAGTGCTGCATTCAGGGAGGTGGTATCCCTCAGCCCATACCCTGGGCATGAGGTAGTGAAATTAGAATGCATCAACCATGCCCATAAGCGTATGGGCACATCACTACGAAAATTAAGGGCTGAACGCAAATTGGGGGGGAAGGGTCTGGGAAAATTAATGGCCAAAAAATTTAAAACATTACAAAATTATTACATTCTAAATAACCAGGGTTCCATAGAAAAAATTAAAAATGAGATCTGGGCTGGTCTCCTCCATAGCATGTCCTGTGACGAAGTCCCCTTGCACACCAGGTGCAACCTGTCCTGGTGATGGTATAGGAAACTGGAGAAACTCCAGAGAGCCACAGGCTCCATGCAGGAAACTTTTTGTCTCGGGAGGTGGGCCAGAAGCTGATACCTGTATACCACCGCATGTCAAGTGACAGCCTGCTGCAGCGCATGCAGCATGGTGGCACTCAAAATGCGAATGAGTGCCTCAACTCCGTCATTTGGGCCCGCTGTCCAAAAACAGTGTTTGTGGGTAAGAGTAGAGTTGAGGCAGCAGCAAGTATGGCCATTTCAACTTTTAATGAGGGGGCCTCTGCCATGCTTGCCATTATGGATAAGCTTTGGCTGGAAAGCACTGTCGTTACCGTCACCACCATCATGGAAAACGACATGTTGAGGATCACAAAAGCCGAATCCATCCAGTCTGAGAGTGCAAAACGTTGCAGAAAGACTCTGAGCACAGCTAAAAAGCTGAAAAGGCATCAGCAAGAGAGGGGTGAAGGGCCTACATATGGTGCAGGCATGGAGAGCTAGGCTTTCAACCCTCATGGGTGAACTTTGTGTTCCGATGGACATAGATGACTAGAGTTGCAGTTCTGATGATAAGTTTGTGTCTGTATTTGTGGTTCTCTGTGGTTAGTTGAAGGTCTTATTTGGCAATGTTGTTTTATTCAGTTGTCATTGTTCATGGTCTACATTGTTATAAACAATTACTTGGCCAGTTGTTTTGCTTGTTAGCAATGGTTTCATATAGAAATGTGTGGAATTTTACAATATAAATCTTTAAAGCCTGTTTTCTCAAAATGACCTTTCTCTCATACTCCAAGTCCGAAATCTCCACTTCAGTAGCACCTATATACACCAAACTTTCCAGTCTTGTACCTAGTTATATTATGAAGACATTTACAGAGGGATTTGTAAATATATTATTCATAGCCTGATTTATATAACATTTTATTCTAAAAAACATGGCGAAAATATTTTTTTAAGGCTATTGGCAGTATATTCTGATTTACAGGATAACAAAAGTACAGTAGATATCCATAAATTCCTCTATAATTTTTTTTCCCCCATCTAATATGTGAACACGATGAAAAAATAATTTTGAACCTGGCTTTATCCAATTCTCAGATTTCGTTTTTTAAAATATAGGCAAATTAGCACATATTTAATTAGATAATGCCTAATTTGCATATTTAAACATTAAATTACAGAAAACTTGTAATACATTTTCTCATCTTAATGTAGGTAATCAACTGGGAAAGTTTCATGGTGATATCTGCTAGTTAAAAATGTTACCCTATTCACCTGTAGTGTCTCGCCTTAAATAAAAGAGTGGATATTTAAACAGTGTACCTGTAAGTATACTTGGAATAGTACCACTTTAGCACAAACAAGTATATTTAATACAACTTTAGTTGAACTTCAGCACTGCTTTTGGACAACTAAAATGCATTAAATACAAAATGAGTTGTTCCAATTTAACATACTTTAAGTATACCAATTTATAGTGTGCCACAAATACATATAGTTATACTAAAGTACATAGGAATAAATTGTGCATAATTTTTATTTATTTTTAATATTTTTTTTTTACTAGGGTCTGACCTATAATGCTGCCTGAATCATAATCATACAGTGTTAGTTTTGTAGCTCACACAAGCGGTTCAATCAGTGTAGTGAAGCCTCTTCTCTATTGACAACCAATCAGGTCACTCCTCCTTAACAGCTCCACCTGTGAGTAATCACAGCTGGATAGTGGAGGCAAGAGAGAGAGAGGAACACACAAGGAAAAACTACACACAAAATATATATCCTCTCCAACAACTTGCAAAGTAAATATAACACTCATACATAACAATGGTTCAATACCAGAAATTAACACTGTAATATCTCTCTCTCTCTCAAAAAAGAAAAAGAAAAAATCCAACAGGATTGAGAAGAAAGTCCCAAAATGGTTGTACGGTTCAAATAAGTGGCTTGTTATAATAATCTTCGGGCCAGTGAGCGTGATGTTTTATGTTAGTGTCTGTTTAAGATACAGTGCAGGGTTTTTAAAGTGCCATTCCATAACGCATTAGTCTGACAATGACCACCGGCCAAAGCTCTGCTGTAAATCAGACAATTGTGAAACGCCACCTCAGCACAACAACCAATAAGCCTTAATTAGGCCCGTATTGTCCAATTTGTTACCAGTTTCTCAGTGTGGCACTGTAATTGGCTAAACATCAGTGCATAATATGTCTCAAATAGGCCAACATGGTGCTAATAAATTACAACTTATTAAAGCAGGAGTAAATCACATCAAGGGCACAGAGCACCAATGGATATTATAATCAGAAATTTATGAGCAAAATACACAAGATATGCCAGAGCCCATGCTTTACTACCCAGTATATATGGCCAATACTTTAATTTACACTCTACGTATATTCATTTGTAATCATTTATGATTAGGACAGCAGTATAAAATGGCATGTAATTATTTTAAGAATTCAGAAACAAACTACTGCAGTGATTAATACCATTAGGTATTTAATGAGATATTGTACAAAAAGTCCAATTGCCATTTTGATGTTTTGTTCAACAGACAGTATTTTGGAATTCAGCTTTCTGCATGTATATGTGTGTTTTCTGGCAACTGAACCCATGATCTTTTGTTGTTGTTGTTGTTAATATGTCTCATGATGTATATAATAAAACAGTTTTTCCTTAATTATAGGCTGTTGTTGTAAAGTTTTCTTGTTCGAAGCAGAGACCAGTGAGACAGTTGGGATCGCGTTCAACAGCAGTTGTTCTTTATTGAGAACTCCACTGTTTGCGGCTGTAGAAACTTCCAACATGATCTAATCTAACATAACTGTCCATAATAGTACCACATGAAAACCATTCTGTTGTTTTCTAGGGATGAATCTACATATACATTTCATTTAGTTACTGTGTCTTACAAAATGCACCACTTTTTTTCTTTTTTTTTTTTTTTTTTTTTTTATTATCTAGAGTTGTATGATATTTTGTTCAAAGAGTCAAAAAGATCTTCAATGATGCATGTTTGGATAGCAAATGGGGAGCAAATCTATGTTATCTGCTAAGAATGTATAGCTTCTCATCAGTATTTACTGTATTTATTGTATAGATTAACTTTTTGTTTCTAAGTCGATTTTTTATTATTTAGCTGTAGTGCTTTTCACTGTTCACATGTATTACATTTTACACATGTTAATGTTTACCTTAACACCTTAATACCTAATCGTCAACATTTAGCAGTTTAGAGCTGGGCGATAGGAAAATTTACATATGGTGACGATAAACAATCCAGCTGTTGAGTTTTGATATATAGCTATAGTATCACTTTATTTGAGTGTACTGGGTGCACTCAGTTTGCGCTTAGTTGCAAGTACAGATAAAGCTGGTTATGTTTAAAGTAGTTGCAAGTTATTACATCATGGAGTTATGAATTTAATGTAATTAACTGAAATAGTTTAACTGAATTTATGGGTGTGTATTATAAAGCTTTAAAAACCTATTTCCTTTTATGTATTACAAAATGCATAACACAAACATTCACCCTCTTGGAAGAAACAGTTTTTGCTATTGTCCTTTCTCCACGCTGGCAGCTGCCATCTTTCATCTGAAGCTGGTCAGAGGTGGTGTGTGAGGGTTGGTGTGCCAGCTGGTCATGTGATTGTCAGGTATGGGGGATTGCTTGAACCCTATGCCCTGGGCACCCGCTGATCAGATGCTGAATGGCCTCGGCAAGATGATTGGAAAATGCTGCGATTTTGCATTCAGAATCGTCAGTAGCCGCAAAGAAATCCATCTCCCAGCACAAATATCAAGGGCCCTTTCATTTTCAGCCAAACAGGCTTCCCTTCTCTGACACAAGCTGCCAAAGTGGGAGAAGAGTGGAGTAGAGAATCTCCATACCAACCAGGAAAATGGACTTTCCTGAGCACAATTGCCCCTTGTTTCTGTCACATTACTCTACTCTATTTGATTACAGAATTGCCCATGAATTTCTCACGGGACAAAGGAATTAAACATTTATCAAGTTAGTCCAGCGCCCAATCTCAAAACGTGTCTTTAGGCAAACGCGTCGCCAAGCTTTGTTTTCAGAGGAGAAAGAATGAGACGTTCGGAATCATTTGATCTCGGGCTGCAGAGTGGATTTTCAGGTGCATAATATTTATGCAGTGTCTGGGTGGAAGGAGTAAACAGATGCACATGCTGACTCCACACCTAACAGCATATGGGTAAGTCACAGGGTGACATTAATAATTCTGCCATGCTGCAACAGCCGACATTTCCTACCTGCTCCAGTTGTCCAAACCTTCTGCTTATGAATGTAAAGCATGGATACAAGGAAAGAGACAGAGCGTGAGGGAGAATCAAGGAGAGAGAAGGAGAAAAGAAGTTGGAGAACCAGTTAATGTGCTAATAAAAGAAATATAATAATAATAAAGAAAATGAAAATATTAAAATACTGTAAAAGCTTAAACAATTCTGTTATCATTGACTTGCCCTCATTGTTCAGAACCTGTATGATTCTCTTCCTTCTGTAGAAAATAAAATGGATATATTTTGCACACACACACACACACACGCACACACACACACACACACACACACACATTTTATATACTTTATTTGATCCCACATTACAAGTCAAATTTCATTAGAAATAATTTTTTTTAAATAATCCAACAGATTAAAACAGATCAGCACATTGTTATAGATTAAACCTGTTCTAAGGGTACAGGAAACATCGCCTCTTCCAAACAATCATGCTTCCTATAATTGCTGAGATTGAACAGTACTTTGCCAACTGTTTGGCCCTTGTTTTAGAAATCCCCCCAATGCAAAGTCCACGGATCGCCAGCCTGTGTACATGACCTAGACTACCAAACACCAGCACAATAAGCTGGCATTTGTACCCAAGGTTCTCAATGATCGATATCAATGACTGATATTTTAGAATCTTAGAGCAGTAAGAGTCCTCCATAAACAAGTCAAATGCACATGACACTTCAAATAGTGTAACTTTTTTTCCATTCTGAGAGATTTTAACAATATCGGGTGTATTAGCAATTCCTAAAAAAGTGTTTGCAGATTAGTTAAACCATTCAGACTGTACAGTAGTGTGTTTAAAGATCTGCTCATCACCCACACAGGGAACCTGAGCAGTAATGAGGTCCACAAGTCTGTCATGTCTGGCAATATATAGTCCTTTAAGTGATGAACAACTGTTCATGATGTGGGCTACTGACTCCAGGTGTTGAGGGGGGTCATGCAGCATGCAGAGGGGTGAATGGGTGGAGGGAAACCACACTGGTAAGTTGTATTTTGTAGGAAGAACCTGCAGACGTGCTTTTATGCAGAAGGTTAGGATCTCCTCACTGATGGTGGCATTGCTGTAGATGGTGTGTGACACAGAGTGGTCCGCGCAGGGCAGTTTTGCCAACTTTCCCTGGAGTTTCAGACTGGACCAGTACTCCATATTTTGAGCTCTTTGAATAGACAAAAGAGTCTGCCTTGATGTTCTAGGCTGGAGCAGGAGAACAGTGTTGTTATGGTGCAATCTGGCTTCCACGATGACAGATGAGTCCTCTACGACTGCATCAGAGACCTCTACAGGTCGACAATGTGAGGTCCACTTCAGGTTAGTGCCTGTTCTCCAGCATAAATCGTTTAAGTCTGGCCAGTCTGTGCACAAATCCCTGTGCCCGTCCATCCAGCTTTCCATTTGTCTTTCTTTTAAAGCCCAGGAAGCTATCTTCCCCGCCGCATGCGTGCAGCACCTTCCGTTTTTAAAAATCCAGCAATAAAGATGCCCTGGCCATCTGCCTCACGCTGGCATCATCACAGTTCAGCATGTTGGTGAGGTGGGACTGTCTTGTGGCTGTGTACTCCCACATGCAGTGTGGAACTCCAAGCCCCCCGTCCTGTCTTTTCTGAAAGATAAAACATCTTGTGGAATGTGTGTTGAGACAAAGCCATTTCCTAATCACGCTTGCAGTTCTGTTGTCCATTTCACGCAATACTTTTTGCGGAATATGGACATTTGCAAAAAGATGTTGAATTTTAGAAAACGCTATGTCTCTTATTGCTTGCACTTTTAGAGTAACAGGAAGAGGTGAAGCGTCAATGAGATCCAGTCTGGTCATAAACTGATGTGCCATGTCAGTCACTTGCAGACTCCACTCTCCAGCGATGTTAAACTTGTGACCCAGATAGTTGTAGGTCTCGTGTCTAGTGTACACTCTGAGTGGCTGGTCTAAGATGGTAAAGGAGGGGGGTTGGTCAGCCCTGGATCTATACCAACAGTTGCCACCACTCCTCCTCTCATAGAAAACTGCACATTTACTGTGCTTTACTTGTAGGCCAGACCATATCAGGAATCTATCAGTGCATGACAACATGTTTTTAATCACGCCTTCATCTCGGGATGCGATGACCACATCATCAGCATAGCCCTGGACTGGGTTCGGTGACAGGACATGGGGCGGGGCATGTGCACAGAGCCATTTTAGCCACTGATTTATTGTAATGATAAAGTTCACAGCACTCCATGGACAACCAGTTTTGATTCCGACCTCCAGTGGTATTGGTCTGGTGAGGTCTTTTCCACAGATCACTTGTAGGTAGGAATCACAATATATATCTTTTATTATGTCCACAAAGATCTTAGGGAGCTGTATGTCTTCCAATGCATCAATCATGACTCTATGAGGCAATGTGCCAAAGGCATCTCTGAAGTCAAGGAAGGCAATGTACAACTTAGCAGATTCATGCTTAAAATCGTCAATGGCAGTTTTTAAGCAAAAAACATGTTCATTCATGCCTTGTCGCTCAATGTAAGCTTTTTGTTTGTTAGACAGAATTCCAGCATCAACCAGCCAAGGTAATATTCTTGAAAGCAGACACTTCATAAAGACTTTGTATACAGATGTCAATAAAGAGATGTCCCTCCATGTTGAGGGATCTTCTGGTACATTATCTTTCTTCGGTATTCTATGAATGAGTGCTCCCTTCCATGAACTAGGGACTTTGCCATTAATCAAACAGGTGTTAAATATGCTTTTCAATATGTAGCAAGATGTTTGCTTTGTGGCTTTAAGATTCTCGTAAGTAACATCATCTGAACCACTGGCTTTGTTATTGGGCAGATCTAAAATTACTTTCTCAATCTCTTCTATTGTAAACGCCGATGTCGGTGGCAGCGACTCAGTCATGACATTCCACGGCGTTAATTCAAGCGCGATAGTAGTTGGATCAGACTGGCATTTTTTCCGATAATAGTTGTACACTCGCTCAGTGTTACCAGTATCTAAAGGTGGTGTGGGAAACATGCAGTCATTTAGGATAATGTCAATCGCCTTTGCTCTACGGTGCTGCCATAGATAGGTTAGTTTGTTTTTTCCTACCTTTTGAGGGTTTCTCTGGTGCTGTCGTGTGGCAGACGCAATAGCTGGTTGTATCACCTCGCGCACGTACAGCAGTTGTTTTTCAATCCAATCGGCCGGGTTTGCAGCAGGGTTTGATTTGGATCGCGCATAATCATCAAGTGGAAAAGTCCTTAAAATCCGTACTACATACTTGAGTAACGGTAGTCCAAGTTGTCCTCCATCTGTGCGCTTTGTGGAAAATATTCCGGTTTTGAAGAAGGCCCCATTAAGAACTGTAAACAACTTTGACCACTTCCTGAAATCTCCGGTGAGTACAAAGTTTTGTTTTTCTTGTAAACGCTTTGTATCCAGGCCTTTCCTAAATTGTCTTTCGTGATACTGAAAATGTATCCATTCATTTTCTGTCAGCAATCGTTCATAATCCGTGAACTCGGTAGATAGAATGTTGCAGGCCAACGGTAGATGTTCTGGGGTAGGCCTACAATCCAGGACTTGCTGGCGGTGTTTGTAAATTTGACCGCTCTGTATTGCCTGCTTAAAGGCTAGTTTGATGGATGTTATCAAACACATAACAAGGAGTGCTGTGCGTAAAATCATGTCAGAAAATTCTCTACATTTACGACGGCAGTTACGACGGGTGCTGTTGCTGTTTGCGTGGCTGAATATAGGCAAGTGTGAATGATATTTCAGAACTAGGACAAAGATAAGCTTTTTAGTGAATTACAACTTAATTTGTCTGTTTCAGTTGTATGGCTTTAGAAGACCTGGTATAATGCACATGAACACTTCACAAAAAGGTCTCGTTTGTTAATATCAGTTAATGTATTAACTAATGCCTGGTTCAGATTACACGATTTTAGACCGATTTTGGCACGATCCGTTTGATGTAAACGACAAAGGGTGTCGGGATGCAAGATTCGATCGTTTCATCTCGTATAGTGTATAATATGTAAAAAAGACTAGCAAGTTTAATTTTTGTTCCGGTCCTCCACGACGGGCTCCGTCAAGAGCAGGGTTCACCAATCTCGGTCCTGGATGGCCGCTGTCCTGCAGAGTTTAGCTCCAACCAGCTCCAACACACCTGTTTGAAAGTTTCTAGTATGCCTAGTGAGACCTTGATTAGCTGGTTCAGGTGTGTTTAATTTGGGTTGGAGCTAAACTCTGCAGGACAGCGGCCATCCAGGACCGAGATTGGTGAACCCTGGTCAAGAGTGAGTGAGTGAGTGTGTGCGTGAGTGAGTGAGTGAGTGAGAGAGTGTGTGTGTGCGTGAGTGAGTGAGAGTGAGTGAGCGAGTGTGTGTGTGTGTGTGTGTGTGTGTGTGTGTGTGTGTGTGTGTGTGTGTGTATATATGTGTTCTAGTGAATGTGTGTGAGTGAGACGGCACGCGATGACTGGTCGGAAAGCAACGTGTAGTCTGACAAGATTTTAGGAGTCAAAATCGCGTAATCTGACACAGTGACTATTGTAACAGACAAAAAAAAAAAAAAATTGTGTAATCTGAACCAGGCATAACATGACCTAACAATGAGCAATTCATTTGGTGCAGTATTTATTATTCTTTGTTAATGTTAGTTAATAAAGATCCAGCTGTTCATTGTTTGTTCAAACGCTGTAGAACTATTGTTAAAGGGGTGGTTGATTATGATTTTACTTTTCTAACTTTAGTTAGTGTGTAATGTTGCTGTTTGAGCATAAACAACATCTACAAACAAAGTTACAGCGCTCAAAGTTCAAAGCAAAGTGAGATATTTGCTTTTAAAGAAATCACTTTTTAAGGACTACAACAAACGGCTGGTAGAGACTACACGACATTCCTCCTGGATTAGTGACATCACCAACCCTAACATTTACATAAACCCCGCCCCCTGAACACGATTTATAGATTATCAAGACAGAATGCTAATCAGTGACTACAAATAAGCTACATAAATTCATCAACTAACCATTCAGAAATGTCCTGTTGCTTCTACATGTTGTCACAGTCTCTCCATCAATGTCTGACTCCGGTTTGAACATAAAAGGCTAATTTTTTTAAAAAAATTTCAGTGCATGTGTGTGAGAGGTAAAAGGACACAAGCTGTTGAAGCTCCGCCCCCTGTGCCGGGAGCAGCAGCTCATTTGCATTTAAAGGGACACGCACAAAACGGTGCGTTTTTGCTCACCCTCAAAAATTGGCAATTTTAACATGCTATATAAAAATATCTGTGGGGTATTTTGAGCTAAAACTTCACATACACACTCTGGGACTTATTTTACATCTTATGAAAAGGGCATTATACCACCCCTTTAATTATTTGCTCTAAAGTTAACTAAAGTAGTTAACTAAAGGTGCCGTGAGTGATTCTCTGCAGATTATTATTATTATTATTATTATTATTATTATTATTATTTTAATGCTGGTTGAAAGTCTCATATCCTGATAGCAATCACTCTGTTAAGCAGTCTAAATGTATTTTTATAAATATGTCGTCTGTGGAAGGCTTAGGACCATAAAATGTTCGTTCAATAGTTGCGTTCGGTTCGAATGCAGCATGCAGAGGTGGAGAAAGTACACAACTTCCTTACTTGAGTGAAAGTACAGATACTACTGGTCAAATATTACTCCGTTACAAGTAAAAGTTGAAAAGCCCTATTTTTCCTTAAGTAAAAGTAGTACATTTTAGAAATGTATTATTTGGTGAATTGTTTGTTAAAAAGCCTGACATGTTCTGGATTAGTGATGACGACAAGATGAAATGGTTGTTTAATTTTAATGTGTTTAAATTGGCTACTTTTGTTTGTAAAGCCTGGATGCGGCGGCAGACTTGTTTATTTAAATAAGTTCATGTATGTTGTGCCTACTGTCTGACAACTGTTTTTTTGTTTTGTTTTTTTGGTGGTATTGGTGTCTTACAAGCCCATTAGGGCTGGGCATACAGTAGTATGCAAGACACAATAATAAAAACTATCCATTCATTCATTCAGTACTTGTTTTTAAAAGTACTTAAGTATCAAAAGTAAAAAAAAGTAAATGTCAATGCATTGTTTTATTATTGTTGCATTGTTGTATGTAATACTTACAGTACCTTATGCCTCTGAATATGCCTGCCTACCTACCCTCATATCAATATAAAATGTATTTCTAGAACACAGTTTGAGTAGTGGGATTGAATAAGTGCACTCAATAACGTCCACAATGGTTTCGGACACCCAAATGGCTGTTCCCTCAAATATTGCCATATTTAAAGTTTTTGGGCTTTTAATATGAATATGTTAGCCTTACTGTTATCTATAAGCTAGTATGCACCAAAACAATGACAACGTTTGTATTTAGAAGTTCAAACCCAACGTTGAAAATAAAAATCAGGTTGATGTCGGAATCCAACGTCAGATTAATGTTAATCTCCAACATCAGTTGGGTTCTGATGTCAATCCAACTTTCATTTCCAACCAAAATGCAACTCCTGCAACCAAAATCATCCCCTGACTATCGTTACTACTTTCTACTCAAGGACCTTGACATATAGTGAAGTAAAAAGTAAGATTTTTGTCTTTCAAATGTAGTGAAGTTAAAGTAAAAAGTTTCCAGAAAAAAATAATACTCAAGTAAAGTACAGATACTCAAAAAGTGTACTTAAGTATAGTACTCAATTAAATGTACTTTGTTACTGTCCACCTGTGTTCCCTGTCGGTCAATGTGTGTAATACCACTGCACAGGCTGTTTACGCAGACATCATGAGTCATCAGCGCGTCCATGTACGCTGTGCATACAGAGCGAGAATGGTAGGCAACCAGCAACAACCTAACTTTCCTTCTGAACTGACAAAAAGTGGCACTGGCAAAGGATCTACGATCTGTATCTTCATCGGAGCCAAGCAGACTCTCATCGTGGAAACCCTGTCATGCAAGAAATATTATTACACACTGACAAGTTTTGCTAGCTAAACAAACCGACAACTTGCTGCATCTAATTCTGTTTTTAAGAATTTGTTTATGTTTGGTATTGTAGTGTTTCTCACTGTACTATAAAGTTTTCTCACGGTGAATGACACATATTTGGTATTGCAGTAACTTTGTCTCCGGTCTTCTTGGCTGTGCACATTGATGCTTTCAGGAGGCGTGGCTTTGGGCGGCGATGTGCAGGGAGGGTGGGACATATGCTTTTACTGCTATCAGGCTAAAGTTAGCATTTTCCCAGATGTCCTACAGAACCTTTAACTAATGTTAACTAATGAAACCTTATTGTAAAGTGTTTTCCGAATATTGTAATATTGGACCAATTTAATTATTTGACATATATACTGGTCATTATTATCTACTTATATTGCTGGACTCAAAATAGGCCTATCTATTTTTTTTTGTGTGTTCCACAGAAGAGCATTACTAGGGGAAGTAAATGAAGACAGAATAAAAAAACAACAAAAAAAACCTGAACTATTTCTTCATAAACACCTCAATTATTAAAAGTATTTGAAGGTTAAAAAAACAGAGATACAGAGGCTGTGGCACAAGAAATGCCAGTCAACTTGCCAGCTTCACAAAGATAATCTGTGTAATTGGCAAGAACAACCCTTGTCCTCTACAAAATAAATTATCTTCAGCATAAATAAATAAATAAATAATACATCTTTGGTCATGGCAGCTTTATGTGTTAAGAGTCACAATGTTTATAAACCCATTCTAGTTGCAATAATGCATTTTGCAAAAAAAAAAAAGAAAAAAAGAAAAGAAAAAGAAAACATTGTAAGTGTACAAAAGGGCTGATACGTCTCACTGGATAATGTGGTGTGAAGCTAATATTCATTTAATGCAACAGAATGGGTTGAATGCTCAGAGAAGCTTGCAGGCCCTGTACTGCTTTATGGTGTGTGCCTGCTCCATTATGCTCACCCTTATTACAAAAAAATTAAATAGTTAAGGGGAACTTATTTAAACTTTACAAACTAATCCTCATGGAGGGAATGAATTCTAGCAGTTGATGGAGCATACCTCTCTCACTAAGAGCACTTTCTTGGAGTGCATTCAACTGGATCTTGATTAACAATTGTAATCAATCCCAGTGTTTCGCCATCTTTTTTTTTTCTTTTTCTTCTTCTTCATCTGCTTAGTACTGATAGTGTGCATCAGTTGTGAATTTGCACCAAACATTTGAGACAAAAGCAAAATGAATAAAAAAAATAATTCTTTAATAGGCCACTCATGTTCTGTATGAACTTACCGGACATTTATTTTCTGCAATGGCAGAAAATATTACTCTGGACACTACTCTTGTTTGCATTGAATATTTTGATCCATTCCTCACAGTATTATGAACATGGGAATTCATCTTTTATACAAACAATCTGACATCATTGTCATCTCAAATGCGAAGGCTCAAGCCAAGACTTTGCATACACAAATATTTGAAAACCATGGAATTTGTTTGCTTTGCACTTATGGGCTTATATAGCAAGCCAGTTGTCAGACAAATAAATTAATAATGTTCAAGGGTATATTCCTAGTTCAGTAGTTCACTAGTAAGTTGCAACCCAAAAATTAGTAGCAGATCTTTATAGGATCATGGACAGCAGGGAAAAAGATGCAAATACTAGTAAGTTTAAGGACAACAAAATGCTTCCATTATCTTGTGTTGCTGATATCGATGTCTGTGCATCTAATCAAACTTTATGTGATCTGAGCACATATTCATCCTTTACTTGGAAACACCTTGGAATTATAAGGTTCTATCTGCATTTTGAGCAATTTTGAGATATTGGGCTTGGAAGTCTTTGCATTCCATTCGACTTTTGTAGATAGGATCTTTTTGTTTTCTAAATAAAAAGTCCCAAAATGTACACAACATAAACAAACCTCACATAATGTAAATAAGTTGTCACAAAATTTGAATATGTGAATAACTCAATTTTGACATAAAGTCAGATAGAACCATATAATTCCAAGGTGACGACATGACTAGTAATATTAATATTATTATTAATTGTATTGGCAAATGAATATTTTGTAAAAATTTGGACGGGTTCACCAAAACCACCGGCATGCAAAAAACACTTGGTTCTGCATAAATGACATATGTGGCTTCAAAACTTTGGGGCACTAAAAATTCTGTTCTGTGAAACTTTTGGAAGTTTCATTAAAAATCCATGTTGCACAAAAATCTGAGGGGGCACGTGATAATATCTAATGGAATACCAGAAATACTTATTTTAGCATTATCAGCTTTGTGCTGGAACTTGTATTCGTTGTGGTACCTGTCATAGAGACTAAAGGTTATGCTTATTTTTGGATGTTTTTAACCTCTCAGAGTGACCATTAGTCCCACACGTTGCAGCAATCTGACAGAATAGTGGGGACAGGCTGAAAATTGGAACTTGAGGGGGGAGGGGGAAGCAAAGAAAAAAGGAACTACTGACAGCTTCATCATGGGCAGCCAGTAGATCTCTGTCATCTCCGTAAATTAACCACCCCCAGCAAGTATGCTATGTCATAGATCACAGGAAATTGGTGGATGTATTATTTCAGCAATATGGTTCAGTAGAATCTGAAGATATTTTGAGTGTTCTGGCTTCTGCTTCAGTTTAAATATATTTAGGCTTATGTTGCGTTATATTTCCCAAGCGAGTGGTGACAGTGTACCTCCTTTCTACCTGTCCAGATGAGTGAGTTCTTTATATGCGTTCTTTATCTACTCAATTAACACAATATTACTCCAATATTATATCGCCCTCTTGAAAATAATGATATCATTACCATCAGTTTAACAATCACTTGTAATCAAGAGAACATTTGCAGATGGCTATGCATAATGGACATGATTTTACCATCGATGAGAGTGTCATGTATCATTTCAATCTATCTTCATGCATCTGCAAATCATTCTTCTGGTGCCTCTCATCACTACACCAAATTAACATTTTCACTTAAGTTTGTTTATGATTTATCAGTTTTATAGCATTGCCTAAGATTGTCTTTCCATTCCTGTCTCACGCCAGCAAATTTGGACAAATGTGAGTAAATTTGCAGCAGAGACCCGTTGGCTGCCTGGTCGAGTGCCTTGCATACCAAGTGTGTCCGGAAAGAGGGAGCTGCGTCTCCTTTCCCTCCAGGCCACCGCTCTTAAGAGTTTGCTCACATTTCCCCCAGTGTCATGCAAAGATCAAGGGTGAAAATCATGTCAATAATTGCAGCATAAGGGAACAAAGGGGAGAGTTTATATTTATAGTAGAGTTTATATTTATAGTTTTTTTTTCTTCTTTTTTTCTTTTCAAGAGCAGAATAGGCTTCAAGGACTCCCTCAGAGCCAGCCAGAGTGTGAGGAGACACAACTCATTCACCAGTGTCCTTGGCAATCGTTTCATGGTACGTATTAAGCGGCTCTGGTGATGAGACCGTGCCATATTAAAAGAGAGGAACTGGTATAATTTTCTGTAGTTGTCTAATCAGTTCGAAATGACAACTGATAATGTACTAAAGTGAGATTTCATTTTCAAGTTGAATTTAATTACAGTATCATCCATATATTGACAAAAAGGGCTGCATGGCTCTTTTTCTTTCATATGAGAATGCTATCCTATAATTGCTATAATAGCTGCTTTTACATGCCCCTCTTATCAAACATTTAAGGCAGTACTGTGTTAAAGTTGGAGCTCATGCAGTAAAATATGTGGAGTACTTAAGATTAACTCTATATAAGCATGTGTAGGCTTTAATCTCACTTCTTCCACTGCTGCAGATCGATGATATGCTATACTTATACAAGTTTTTTAAAACATAGTAGAAGACATACTTCAAAACAGAAGCACCCTCTGAAAACTCCAATTCTGGAACCCTTGCCGCTTGAAACATTTAATATTAAAACATAATATATATATATGAAGAGTTCAGATGCAAAAGCCTCTAAGTGCCATCTGAAATTTTCTTCTAGAATGATCATTTTTATCAAGCTTGTATATTTAAATTCAGTAATTTCACTTAAATGGCAATGAAAATTACCTGAAATTAAAATTAAGTGAAATTACTGAACTTAAATATACAAGCTTGATAAAAATGATCATTCTAGAAGAAAATTTCAGATGGCACTTTGCTTTTGTGCTTTGGCTTTTGCATCTGAACTCTTCATATATATATATATATATATATATATATATATATATATATATATATATATATATATATATATATGTGTGTATGTGTGTGTGTGTGTGTAAGCAATAAGGTACGAGAGGCTGTGCTGTATCGTGTCGTGCCTAACAACGCCCTTCAGCTGTAACTTATTCACGATACAGCACTAGCCTCGAGTACCTTATTGCTTTTATAAAACGGTTACCACACAATACAAATATTAAAGCCAAAAAATAAGACCACTAAAAAGTAAAATCACTAAAAGATTTCCTTCCGCTGGAAAAAAATAGTCCCTGACCGTGAACCGCAACAGAAGTTACATTGTTTCGCCATTAGATGGCAGCAATGAGTGAGTGAGTGTGTTAGTACAGAAGACTTTTATATTGAAAGGACTGAAACTTGTGCACATGGAAAAGCAAGACGCAACTGACAAATGACTAGCTTGTCAGGGCACGGGAAAACCCCTTATCTGTTAAAAAAGATAAAGATAAAAAGATATCGCAGCGGACGTTTAAACAGATTTTTTTATTACACATATAGGACTGACGTAAAATGCTAAATCTACTGTAAATGCAGGTACACTCACTTACTCGATCTCTCGCAATACCAAAGAGTATAGAAATACCAAGAGGCGAAACTCAATAGAACGTTCCATTGCAACAAACTCACCCATGCGCAGAGCTGCAGCTCCGCCATCTTGGACTGAACGCAACACTGCTGTCATAGAATTGAACGATACCGGTTCAAATTCAAAAGCGGTTAAATGAACTAAAAAGTAGTTTCTAGTTTTTAATATCTCTAGAGCAGACATCCCATGTCTCCCGGAAGATCCGGGAGTCTCCCGCATATTGATAGCGGCTCCCTGATGCCCACAAATTAGCTAAAATCACCCGGAATCTAGAGCGAGCGAGCAAGAGCCCGCAGCTCCAAACCGTGTAACGTTAGAGCACACGGCAGAAAGGGTGAGGAAGCGAGATATCAACATATCAACCTAAAATGTGGAACACAACTTGTTCAGATTTTTTGCTTTCATTTTCTTGCAGTTCTAGAGTAAAATATATTTTGTAATATATATATTTTATATAAAATATAAATAATTATATTTTAAATTTGTACATTTTAATAAACTCAAACTTATATAACTTTTTTCTGTTTCACTTTCATAATTCATTTCACTTCAACAATAATCTGACAAATTAAAACAAGACCAACCATAGGTCTAAATTCCAAAGCATTCTTGAATTACAACCATTTAAGTTTGGATAGTGATTTTCATGTTTATGCGAAAAAAAGGTGACACTAGTTAAAGGGTTAATTTAGTGATAACAATGAATTAATAAAGTGGTCATTTGCCAGGTTAGGTGTTCATATATCTCTGAAAGTATGCGATTTAAAAAGCCCATTTCGAGTCTTGACAATTTCGACCAAATACATAACATTAGCAAACTGTTACTGCGGTTATGGGATAGCTTACATTAACGTTACAGCACCTGTTATCGTTGACGTTAGCTCACTTTAAAGTTAATAAAAACCTTTTCTACTTTACCTCTCTGGATCTTTGGGGAATCTATGAAATGCTAGTTGATTGGTTGTACACTGGTAGTTGTTGCAGTTGATGGCAGAACACTGTTTTCTTTGTTTCCAATTATTTCCAGACATAATGTTAATGCTGTACAGTAGTTGAGCTAACGGTAAAGCCGTTGGTTCAGTCCAAAATGGCGGCCGCGCTACCGAAGCCCCACCTAGTGGCTGTTGTCAAAACTGCAACGGAGTTTCGCCTCTTGTTACTTCTATACTCTTTGACAATACTCTACTCCATAAGCTTCAATGAACAATATCAATGAGAACATGTTTACGTTGCTAAGAGTGGTTGCTAGGGTTGTTGTGTAGTGATACATAGAACCGTTGGGTGAGGCGGCCCTAGCATGTGAATAAAACACAGCTATTGATCAATTAGAATCAAGGACGGGAACTAACCGTTTTATACTTAAATGTGTCACACATTGGTTGCAGCAGAGTTGAAACAGGATCTAAGCTTTAGCTGCAGCTTTAACTTTAATTTTCAAAAACAAACTAAAATCTTCACAAACCACTCAGGAATAACAGAACCATGAACAAAACAACCAACATAACTCGACGTAACAAAGACTCACAAACATAACTGAACTTAAAGCTACACTGTGTAGGATTTTCTTCCATCTAGCGGTGAAAATGTTTATGACTACCAACTGAATATTACTTTCTAGCCCCTCCCATTCCGAGGGCGTTTTAACTCCTATGGTGGCCGTATTATTTCAAATCTGCCAGCAGTCGCGAGTAATCTCCCCCTCGCATTCGTAACGGTGCCACTGAGTGTCAAAACGCGAAAGGCGATGCTTGAATTTCCAGGTATGTCCCTCTTTGGCTAATGTATTTTCAAGATGGAGGCGCAACATGGCTGCCGCCATTCGAGCGACTCGCTTGTATGTATTCTAGATGGCAGATTCTACGCTTACGAGAATACTTGATTAGTTGGTAGAAGTAATTACACATTAATGGGCACATATCATTTTGAAAGAACAAAGTGTTTTTTGCTAAGAATCAACTTAAAAAATTACACAGTGTAACTTTAAATAGTGAGAGGATAATGAGATGATTGATTAGTGCACATTTGAAACTCATGAGTGTCCAT
Organism: Abramis brama; assembly: GCF_963993115.1. Lineage (NCBI taxonomy): Eukaryota > Metazoa > Chordata > Actinopteri > Cypriniformes > Leuciscidae > Abramis > Abramis brama. The sequence goes on from NC_139965.1 coordinate 34,126,314, forward strand.
AACAACAAACTAACTATAAGGGAAAATGATACTGACTGAAAACAAAAGTCCATGTCATCTGAGAGTGGCAAAAATATGAATACAAATATATAAAGAGATGTTTCATACACAGTAGTAAATGAGAACAGGTTGCTGAACAACCCTTTTTTAATCATTTTCAGGTTTATTTATTTTTTGAACAACGATATTGTGCAGATTTATCAAGAACAGTATCATTATGGAAAACCCATCTGGAATTGCTTGAGATAAGCACACAATAATTGCATTCTCTTAAAAAAAAAATAAAAAAAAATAATAATCCTGTCCTATTCTTTTGTTATTTTTGTAATTTTTTTTATTATTTTTTTTTATTTTTTTTGCCGTAATCAGATGTCCATTAGTCAGCTGATGGCAATCTTTGGCGGTTTAATTAAAGAAGTGCTTGTTTGATGAAGGGGCTTTACAGTGTGTTCTGTGGAGTGCTGTATCATTTTGATACACTAAGATTTAAGTACTTGTTACGTCTGTCATGTGCTAATTATATATTGTGCACCACTTCTATAAAATGAAAGTCATTGTCTGGCATCTTTTGTTATGTTACTTATCACAATATATATATATATATATATACAGACGCACACGCAATGCATAATGCATCCTTCAAAACATGCTGAATGATTCACAGACTTACTAGAATGCAGCCTTCCAATTAAGGCTAATTTTTCCAGCGAAAACTGATCAATTTGAAAACACCATTTTCGCATTTTAGTCTGAACTGTGAAAACTGAGATAATCGGAAGCAATGACACATATTTAGTCATGTAACGCAAATTGTACCCATATATATATATATATATATGTATATATATATATATATATATATGGTTGTACTGGTATTATTGTGCCTGTTTTTCACTTTCAAGGTGTTGCTAAAGATAAATGTTACTTTGTACGATCTTTACTGTGGACATAGCCAAATAAGCACCGCTGGGGGTTATTCAAGAAAGCACGGTTAGATCAATGATGTGTGTGAATAGAAAATGTTGGTTTTAAGATTTGTGATGTAAAATAAAATAAACATTAGTTTATGTTGTAATAATGCTTTATAATTAGCAGCTAATTTGTTTCAAAGCAGGCTATGTTCAGAGAGTAAGTTGCTATGGCTACTTACCCTAAAAGTTACCTCAGTTATCCATAAACGTACCCAGGTATGTCACATATCCTGCTTTCTCAAAAAAAAAAAAAAAAAAAAAAATTTCCCATCAGTGTCTTGTGATTGCTTCATGTCTACCAGACTTGTTTATGTTCATTAGTCTTGTCCTGTGATTGGTTCATGTTGAATCATCTTTGGTTTTCCTGTGTATTTAAAACATCTTGTTTGCCTTGACTGTTGTCAGATATTAAATATTAGGCTTTGGTAAAGTTTTTGGGGGCCGTGTAGTGAAGTGTATGCTTTTTTTTCCTGTGTATATAAAACTGCACTTGGATTTAAAATTTAAAAACCTCACCTTAAATTATTTTGCATTTACACTGGAAAATGTTTCAACCTAGTCTCTTTATTACTCCTTTTCAAAGCAAAACATTTGCACAATGTCTTTCTTTTGTTTTTGTGGTACCATACAATATAATTTTGTTTATGAAGATGAAAGAACATGACAACCATGAGTTTAGTCTGGCTTATATATAAAACAATGATGCTACACTGTTTGCTATAGGCTTTAACCCAGATCTAATTCGGGTCATATCACACAATATGACAAGCAATAATCATAAAGAACAGCAACATTTTCCAGCATTCAGCAAGCTTAGGATTTAGTCAGTTCACAGCATAACATAAAGGTGAAATTTGAGTTGAGCTTAAGGTAAACTCCACAGTGCACTTTTTCTATACATACTGCATTCAGTGGTGTCTTCAGGTCAGACAATTCATAGGTTAACATGCAAATAAATAATATTATGTCAGAATATCCTATTGAAGCACAAGCTTAGGGAGACAATTATTCTTTACTCTTGTGCCTGACACATGAGCGATCACCTAATCTGTTTGCAGCTCTTGAGTATAAACTGCTGAGCAACACATGGAGAGCCTTTTTTTTCCCTTTCACCCTAAACTTTATCACCATCAGACATCAGGCATTAATCAGCCCAATTATGAACCCAAAACCCTGGGGCTTGTCTTCAGGCTTAGCAACCAAATAAGATGCAAAGCTGAGATCCTCAAAGAATTTCTAACTCAGGAATAATGCATTCCCTTGGCTCCACTGTGGATGTTTGTCCCCAAGCATAGGTGCAGATAATTTAAACACATAAGCAGGTTCTTGGCGTACCTTAATCAATGCATTTTAGCAAAGAGAGAGGGAGGCAATAAAGAGATAACACCGGTGAAACCGGGGGACTTGGTGCTGGAGAAACATGCAGTGTTGCAGGCCTGGGGGAAATGAACAACAAAACTCCTGACAAGAATTGCTCCTGGTGGTTTCTGCACATGTATGTAACCTCACATAGCCTACACCTACACAAACATACACACTACATGTAAAGTCTACTATTTCAGTTCAGACCTGCTGACTAACATTGTTGGATATTTTTACATCTTACAAACATTTACTTATTTTGTTTGCTTTTTTGTAATATCTCTGTATTCCCTCTCACAGACTGTCAATAAACCTGATAAATTACCGTTGTACAATGCACAGTATCCTGCCCACTTCAAACAAATGTGATCTACAGTATTAGCTGCTGTCACTGCATGGCTGAGAGGACTATGAGAGGATTATTTTCTAAAAGGAAAATCAGCATACAGCACTTGAGCGAACTGTGTGATTGTGAACAATAATGACCAATTAACACAAGACACCTTAAAAGCTGCCTTTTTTCCACACACTATCTGGTCTGTGGATAATGTTCATAATAAAACTTCCTTAAACCAGATGTCAGCACTGAAATCCCACATCAAACTGATATATGAAACCATTTTCCCAAAACAAACATACCTCAAAACATTATTAGCGCCATTCCCACAACGTATTAAGTTGAGAAATGCTGAAGGCAGAATGGTGAGAGCCTTTCTCAATGATGAAGTGCCTTCCCCATCAGGTCTCACTCATACAGAGCGAAAATAGAGGAAATTTATCAGAGAGGTCACTCTCACACATTCTCGTCTTCTCTCTCTCTCTCTCTCTCTCTCTCTCTCTCTCTCTCTCTCTCTCTCTCTCTCTCTCTCTCTCTCTCTCTCTCTCTCTCTCTCTCTAAGTGAAGGAGAGATAAGTGCCACTGATGTGCCATGACTTCCAAATTTACATGTAGTTCAGGTACATAGCATTTACACAGAAAAGTTAATACGGGAAAATTGGGTATAATATAATGACAGTTCTGTTAGGCACAAGTTGGATGTATCATTAGGTGACTGTTTTGTCCTATAAAGGTGTTTATGAAAGGGCCTCTTTTTATATTTGTTAGTTCTCTTTTTCACAGTGCATTTGGCAGACACATTTATCTCATGTGACTTGAGTTGGTATGCAGTCCTTGGGAATCAAGGCCTTGGATCCATCATGCTCTAATGATTGAGCTACAAGAATAATTATTCTACATCTTCTAATAATAATAATAATAATAATTAATATTATTATTATTATTATTGTTATTATTATTATTATTATCATTAGTAGTAGTAGTATGCCCTCTGTGAACTTTGATCAAAAGTTGCAAGTAATGGCTAAATTGTCTTCGAACTGGGTATCCTAAAATCATCCTTCAATCCAAATTTTAAACCTGCTTTTGATGAGGGATGAAAAGCAAAGCGAGTAGAATTCAAATGTGTCAGATATTATGCTGTTTATTCAGTGTTAATTATCAGGAAGCACCAATCTGTTGTCAATAAATGAGTTCTGCTTCTTACAGTGGATTTCCTTTGCAGCTGTTAGGTAATCATAGTTAACCATGCGATTACGTCCATTGACTTCAGAGAGAAACTTCCCTTCATCCACACACTATGCAATATGTATGTTTTAGACAGCCGACTTGCATGATCAGTATTACTGTGGTAACATTTAAAATGTTGAATAATGTCATTTATGGAACAGAACTGGCAAAAACTTGAATAAAGATAAAAAATATATATGCCTTGTAAAAACATTCAATATCATTTTAACACTCCCTTATATATGGAGCTGTAGGCTCTGAAGCAGTGATTTTTGAGAAACTGCAGTTTATCCCTGGGCCTCTCATTATGAATATGTCTTTAATATTGAATCTCTATAGCTGCTTCTCCTTTTTTTTCCACATTGACCTCTGTGGCATCACCTCTCCGAGCGCTGGCCCAGCATGCAGCAGTGAGAACAGCATGTCAGCTGTGCGTTTAATGATTATAGGGGGTCGGCACCTTTAGCCCAGAGAAAAGTAATTTGAAGACTCTCCTAAATGCAGTTGTGTCATTTTTAAAGGTCAGACTGCAGGTCCAGGATGAAACTATGCTGCATGTTTTGCTGCCTCATTATCACATATGTCTGTGCAGCCCAAACTGTTCTCTGAGCCCTGGCTTTGATAACTCAATGCTAGTGAAGGCTCCCATTCCTAGGAGGACATATTTATGCTCTAGGTGCTCAACAAGTGGGCCAATCTGCCACGCTGTTACTAGAGGATGAGATACACCTGCTTAGGCGACCACAGTGCCACACAGTCCTTGTATCAGACAAAAGCTGGCTGGGAGCTCCAGAGGGCTCACTCTTATGGGGGATTTTCTCCTCGAAAGTACAGACAGAGGCAGTCAGAGAGAATGAAGGGATGAGAACGATAGAAACATTCCTCACTGCAGCTGAGCAGCGATGACACAGATGTCTACGGACATGCTCCTCTCCTCCAGGAAGCGTTTAATTTTTGCTTTCGACACAGTGACAGTCCAATCTTCCCTCAGTAATTACGTGTTATTAATCTTATGTTATCCATTCCTCTTGAGGAGGACCTTGGTTTTGGCAGTGCAATTATTGATACTGGCTGGAGTCTATGGTTCCTATGGCTTTGAATGGTGCAGGTCTAGGCCTGATTATGCTCTCATTAAATTAATATTCCGGGTAAAATACAAGTTAAGCTCAACTGATACCATTTGTGGCATAATGTTGGAAAAAAAACAAAAACAAAGGTTATGATGTGACACTTAAAGTACAGTACAGTGGAAGTACAATGGACGGGGGGAACATAAAAGCAGAAATTTGATGCTTATAATTCTATTGAGTCACTTCCATTAATTTGTCTGTTAAAATCTGTGTATTATTTGTACATTTGTTCTGTTCTGATTTTTTTGTTAAAATTGGAAATACAGTACCTTTACACATTCAAGGTTAGTTAGCTATTTTGGTAGCACTTTTTTTTTTTTATTACAGTTCTGTTTCCCAAGTAGGCTACACACTATGTACTTATCATATTAATTACAATAACTGTGTGATAACTAGGTACAAACCCTGACCCCAACCCTAACCCTAGGTACTAACCCTGAACCTACCCATAAACCTAAGCTTAGTTGCCTTATATTACCCAGTACTTTCTTAGGTAAGTATACTGTAAGTACAGGTAAGTGCACATACTGTAAAATAAAGTGCAACCTTTAATTTTTACACTAAAATCATGTTAACATGCACAGTGTTCATTTCTTGAGACTATAACAAAGACATAGTATTTTAATGTTAATGAATTGTCTTAATTTACTTAATTTGCTTACACACAATTTATGAAACTACAGCTCAATTTCTCAAATCTCTACACACGCAACCACAAAACTCACACGATGCAAAAGCAAACACTTTATTCAAAAAAAGTTTTTGTGTCATTCTTCTAAAAAAATGTTTTTGTGTTATTACAGTATATAAATCTATAGGTTGTAATATTATAATGCAACTTCAGAATAACTGCAAAACAAAAGACAATCCAAACAATGTTCTTGTCAAAAATATTTTTTTTTTATTCGTCAATTAAACTATTAAAACCATTTGCATGTTCAGTTTACAGGTATAAACAACTTTTAAAGAGATAGTTTACCCAAAAATAAAAATGGTCATTATTTCCTCTCCCTTAAGTTGTTCAAAATCTGTATGAATTTCTTTCTTCTGTTGAACACAAAAGATAATATTTTGAAGAATGTCGGTAATTAAACATTTGACGGTAGCTATTGACTTCCATAGTAGGAAAAAAAAAAAATACTATGGAAGTCAATGGCTTCCATAAACTGTCTGGTTACCGACATTCTTTAAAATATCTTATTTTGTGTTCAGCAGAATAAAGAAACTCATACAGGTTTGGAACAACATGAGGGTGAGTAATTGATAACAAATATAATTTGGGGGTGAACTATACCTTTAAGTGTGCACAGAGGTAAATGATACAAAGATGAATAAAAAAAGGACTCCCAAATTTTTCACAGTGGGTTTAATATAAGAATTTAAATGACCACAATTAATATTTGGTTTTCCTTTTCCCACAGAGGGCCCAAAGACAATTGCTTCAGTCTTACTTTCATTTAAATGCAAAAAATCAGAGACATCCAAGATCGTACATCAGCTAAACATGCAAGCAAGGTTTCTAGGCCTTGCTTGTCATTATGTTTTAAAGGTAAATAGATTTGGGTGTCATCTGCATAGAAATGAAAAGACACTCCATGCTTTCTAAAAATGTAACCTAGTGGAAGCATGTAAAGTGAAAATAAAATGGGATCCAGAATAGACCCTTGAGGAACACCACAGGAAACGCTTGCTATATATGAAACAGCGTGACCAATACCTACTGAAAAGGTTTTATTACAAGATCTAAACCAGCTAAGGGCAGTTCCTTGAATGCCCACACACTTTTCAAGGCGTGACAAAAGAATGTCATGATCAACTGTATCAAATGCCGCACTCAAATCTAATAGCACTAAAATTACCCAGAAAAGTTCCCAGAATCAATGAATAATAAAATGTCATTTAATACTCTTAGAAGTGCAGACTCAGTACTATGATTTTTCATTAATCCAGACTTTTGTTGCCAAAAAGCTCTGCAATTGCATACACACAGCTTTCTCTAAGATTTTTGCAATGAAAGGTAAATTTGAAATTGGCCTAAAATGCGATAAGACAGTTGTGTCCAGATTTGGCTTTTTCAACAAAGGTTTCACCATAGCATGTTTGCAAAAAGATGGAACAGACCCAGAAAGAAGGTTCGTATTTATAATTGCTAGAATCCAATCCCCAACATGTACCATCAAGTACCAATTTAAAAAACAATATCAAGAGCAGAGGTAGTAGGCTTCAGCTTAGCAACTGAATCTATTAAACCCAGCAAAGTAATCGGCTCAAATAAATTTAACCTAGTGGGAATCAAAAGATCTACAATGTACCATCAGTACAAGGAATAATGGACTGTAATTGCATCTATTTTATCCTCAAAAAATCTCAAAAAGTCAGAAAAATAGTTAGATTTGGCAGCTTTCACCGCTTTTTGATATATAATTAAAGATTCCCGTAGAATTTCATAGGACACTTGGAGTTTATCCTTTTTCCACCTGCGTTCTGCTCTTCTGCAGGTTTGGCTTAGACTATGAGTATTGTTGTTTAGCCATGGTTCAACTTTGTTTTTATGTTGTTGTTTTTTAAAGTTTCATAGGGGCAAAAATATCTAAAATACTGGTGCATACATAATTAAACATGTTAAGAAGCTCATCCACATTTAACACATTAGCAAGATAATCCACAGAAAGCAAATGACAGGCCTCATTGAATGCTACTGAAAAATTATCCACAGAGGTTGGACCAAATAGGCCAACACGTGACCATTTTACAGATCTAATAATTTCAGTAGTATGACAAGAAATATCAGCAGTAAACATAATAGGCTTATGATCTGAAAATTTAAACCACCAATATGAACATCTGAAATAGAAAGGCCATGTGTTAACACCAAGTCTAAAATATGGCCATGTGCATGTGTTGGTTCTTTCACCCACTGAGCAAAATCACAAGCATCAATGAGACTAAGAAACTCTCTCACTAATACTGTGGAGTCACAACAAATATGAATATTAAAATCACAGACAGTGAAGATGGTTAGGTAAAATAATTACAAGTGACCAACAACAACTAAAATAACAAGAAACTGCATGACTTGCAGCTGTAGCTGGACATACTTTGAAACTTGACTTGGATGACTTTGAGGGGGTACTGGAACCTGGCGAAGATTGGACTGAAAAAGACATGACACACAAAGACACTTATGACAAAACCTTTTAGCCACAGCACCAATAAAGATGAGCAGACAATGTAAGAGAGAAATTGTAAAAGTAAATTCTGTAGAAATAAGAAGAACAACCAATTTTTAAAGTAAAAACAAATAAATAAATAAATAACTTTACATTAAAAACATTGTAGTAAAATGGCTAATACTTACAGAAAACTCATTCCCAGGTTTCAAATATGAATTGGCCCACACTGTAGAGCTGTAATAAATCAAAATACATTTTATGTACAGTTTATGTTCAGTTCAGTTACATGTTATGTGCTTGTTGAGGACATTTATTTCATACACTCCAACAATGGGCCTACATCTAGTTTAATAAAAAAATAAAAAAAACTGCTTGACCTCTCTAAATATTCTAGCTTCTTTGGCATGCATTGTACTTGTTTTTGTTGCCTAATAGATCATTATTAACTCTGATAAAGGTTCGTTGAACAACAGTGTCAGGTGTTGTTCAACAAAGAAGTTTGATACAGTTTATTTGTATGTATTTTAGAAGGACTCTTTATCGGTGACTTTAACACTGCATGTTGCAAACTAAATATGGATTTAAAGCCCAGAGGGATGTAAGCTTGGGATTTTTGGCTTACTTATGACTGTTCCTGATTTGGAAGAGTCTGATGCATGAAAACTGTTATTGTTTGGAGTGAATTCATCGCAGATGGTTGGATTATTCATCTATAAGGGACTGCTTCAACTTTGGACATTGTTTGATGAACTATACCATCAGATAAGACTTCAATTTTCACTTTATTGCATTGTGCAACCTAATGAACAATTCCTATAAAGCACCTATCCGTTACATTGTTTTGTTTATTGTAGTTGCTTTTCTTTTTCTTGTATTTGCTTTTGGGGTGTTGACAATTATTTTTGTTTACATAGGAATATAAAAAAGAATATAGTCTTTATTCATTTGGGGAGCATCTTTCCTTCTTGAACAGCTATTAGGCAAACTGAATCCCCCATTATTGCCTTGTATAACTTTGTTTTGCATTAAAAATACAAGATGGTTATAGTTTGGTATATTAAATATCTGGATACTGATATTTTGATGAACCTGTTAAAGGTGACTTTATTGTACGACGGCGGCGCGCACGCTCTCTGTTTACAGCAACTCTGTATTTTTGTCTGGCATATTACAGCCAGGTTACAGCCACACTAAAATATACTCAGATATATCCCCATATATCTGAGACAAAATTATAAAATTACCCAGAATGCAATACAAATTATGGTATTTTACTGTAATATAGAAATGCAGCATTGTACTGTAGGTTTTTAGAGTACTGTGCTGCTAAATCTACAGCGACAGTTTCTGAGGAATCTTAGCCCATTCCTCATGAGCAATGGCCTCAGTAATATTCTTGCATGCTGCAACCGCCCTCTTCAAATCCCACCAGAGATTTTCTATAGGGTTCAAGTCAGGTGATTGTGATGGCCAATGTAGAATCTTCCTGGACTTCTTCTGCAACCAAGTGGAGTTTGAGGTGTGCTTGGGATCATTGTCCTGTTGGAAGGTCCAATGTCGCCCAAGCTTCAGCTTCCTCACTGATGGCATGAAGTTTTCTCCTGATACTTCAATGAACTCATCTTGCCTTCCACACGCTGCAGGTTTCCAGTGCCAAGGGATGCAAAGCAGCTGCAGAGCATCGCAGAGCCACCTTAACTGTAGACAGAGTGTTCTTTTCATATGCTTCATTCTTCTTCCTCCAGACATACCGCTGATCCATAGGGCCAAAAAGTTTTGTTCAAGTTATTTATGAAAAGAAGTGGTGATCAACATATGACTGTCCCTGTGGGACTTAAGATATGTGTTCATGATGAATTCATCTCTTGTAGCACGAGTACAGCCAAGGTCCACACCTCTTCACACACCGTGGGCAGAACATATTAAATGCTGCGGATGATTTCCCCAGGGAGTTCCTATATGTTCTTCACTGCTAAGGTTTAAAAAGGAGTGAATTCCATTTTGTCTGTCATACAATAAGCTGAATCTGACATTTTACCAATAGAAAATGTCATGTTGTCGATCATTAGACGTGCACTGATAGTGGTCAGGATGTATAAGTTGTGCTGAACAAAGGTCACAAACACTCACAGACGTTCTTTTTTTATCAGAAGGCCTAGCTTGAGCTAGAAATGTGTTTGAGAATTCTGTGTGTCAAGCAATGCTGAACTGAACGGAGGAATCATTTTTGTTCATTATCTTTTCAATCTTTATTCATTTTCTATTCTTGAGAAAGAAGAAACTAACTAAAGTCAATTGCGCTCACTACAGCAATTAGGCAGCACCCACAAGGGAAGAATTTAAATTGAACTTTTAAATTTAGTTGTGTACAGCAGCAATTAATCAAAATAACTAGATTGTACTTGCTGTTTCCCAAGGCATTATGTTGCATTTTGGGTTTCTTTTTAAGTGGCTGAAGGTATTGACAACATTGTTTTCATTGCTTCATCCTACTCACAACAAGCAGAACAGCCTTTGAATGCTGTCCAAAGGGTCTTTCTTGGCTCAGTTCAGAACGGCAATTGATTCACTGTATGCTTGTTTTTAAGCGTTAGTGCTACATATTTGACAGGCAACAATGGTAGAAATGGCACACCGTAATTAGGCATCACAGCCAACAGCTGTCCATGGAGTACTCTGTCTGGAAAGGTATTCTGTGAGTAATATTGCACTAGGCTGCACTAATGTGAAGTATTAGTGTTCTAAGATAATGAAATTCATTCATTGTGCAATTTAAAAAGAAAAGAAGAAGAAAAAAAATAGAAAAAAGAAGAAGACTTTGAGAAGACTTTATCAATTACCCTATTATTTCTCAGAACTGCACTAATGACTGCATGAATATGACAGCTGGGATGACTGATATTATTTTTTCATGTCTAACAATACTATAGTTTTACACATACAGTAAGAGAATAACCCTTCAAACATTTTGTTCTTGTAATTTATGCTGCAGACATTTAAAGAGATAGAAGGACGCTTTTAGATCCTCTTTAGAGCAAGTTATTTAATCTTTAAAAAATAAAACCCTGATTTTTTTATCAATAAAAGGAAATAAATGAAGAGAAAGAATAGTAACTTTCTTATCATATTAAAGTAAATAAAAAAATACACTTTCTTCAAATTCCAAGACTTGTGCCAAAAGTTCTTTATAGGCTATATGGAATGTCTACAATAAAAAGTAATTAAAATAAATGTGCCACATGGTTCCTTACACTGTCCCCAATTGTTAGCAAAATTATTAACTCTGACTTCTCATGACCATTCGATATCACTTATCATTAGTCACAACCAGTATCAGTTTAGGTCATTTAAACTAAACTGAGTCATTCACAACTAAAAACAAGCCGTAATATCCTTTATTAAAATGTGTCCACATCTACTAAGAGCATCCAGAAACAGCATTTAAGCATCCTGCAAATAACAAAGCAACTCTAACATATTTCTGCTATTCAGTTTTTGTTCACGATTCGTTCATTTAAAAGATTAATTTTAACAATTACCACTCATTAGCAAAACATCATTACTGGGTGTTTTCGTTCAAAAGTTTGTGGTTGGTAAGATTTTTTATGTTTTGGAAAGAAGCCTAATGCTCACCAAGGCTGCATTATTGATCAAAAATGTGGTAAAACAGTAATATTGTGAAATATTATTACAATTTAAAATAACTGTTTTCTATGTTCATTATTGTGATGGCAAAGCGGAATTTTCAGCATCATTACTCCATTGTCACATGATCCTTCAGAAATCATTCTAATATGCTGATTTTGTGCTCAAGAATTAGAGTTTGTGCAGACCATGATACATTCTTTCAGGATTATTTGATTAATGTTGAAAAGAACAACATTTATTTGATATAAATCTTATGTTTCTCATTTTTCCTTCTGTCTCTTCATCCAGTAAGTTCAATACGAGTGTTTCTGTGCTACACTGCATGTAATGCAAAATAAATGAATAAGTAAGTTAACAAATAGATGACAGCAGCAACTGAGGGGAAATAAAATCCAGAAATCCGAAAAAACTGTTACCACTTTGGAAGTTTTCTTTGCTAAATCTTTACTAATAAACAACATAAGTCTTGTCATTCTGGACCTTAACTGGTCTTGAACAACACAAAATGGTCTTATTTCTACTCAAAGCACATCTCCAAAGACTAGAAAGGCATGAAATCAGGCACTCTAAGTGTAAATGAATCCTCTGGCTATTGGTGTGCCAGGACAGAGGCTATGCACAGTACAAAGTCCCCTACTGAGTCTCTGCCTCAAACCAGATATCTCCATGAGGTGCTGTATTATCTTCATGCTTTTTTCATAAGCAATTTTGCTGATATCCTACCAGATCTGACAAGAATTCGATACATGTCACATAACCCCTGTTGCGATATGTATGGCAGTGGGGATACAGTATTTGGTCATGGCCACTGAAGACTGTGGGTACATGACTGCTGCTCTACTGTATGTACTGTACATAAGGAAGTATTAGAAATTCTAATGAAATACAAGGACATAAAGTAGAATTATTTTAACTATTTGATATTGACACACTGTCAGAATTATTGATATGCATAACAACATGTGTAACAGACACAGTATGAAATATCACATTACACAATTACATTGTTGTAGTTTTAAGGATTTTTTTTGTACTGTTTAATGCCATCGTTAGTAACATTTTAATCACTTTTGGCAAGTAATTTATGTATTAATAATGATAATCTAATAATGACTCACATAACTAAGCAGATTTAGTTGTGTTAACCCTATTCATCTACTGCAAAGTGTCATTCACAATACATTTCGTAAAACAGGAACGGTTTACAGGAACATACATTTTTGCCTTTGGTACAGCCAACATCAAACAACAGTCTTTCATCCCTGTGCCGGTATCTGTTCTTCTGAAATCCCACTGGAAATAAACATTTGCACAGCATGGAGTGATATTTTGTCACATTTTAATTTTATTTTTATTTTCTGATTTGATATGCAGCAGAGCGAATGCATGAGCTAAATATGACAAAAGCTCAAACATTTGGAGCTTGCTACATAATGTGACAGAGAGCAAGGGAATATGTGGGTCTCCCTAATGACAACAAGAGATTTGATTTCAGTTTAAAAAGATGGAAGGAAAAGCTTTCTGCATGCTGAATCCTGCTGATTGACTTACTGGAAGTAGTAATGTGTGACTCCCTTCATCGTGCATCAGGCTTGCGCATGGTCTTCATTGTCAGAGCCCTGTCAATTATCTATTCTGTATGCTGAAGAGAACTTCGAAACTACGTTGTCCTTTTGGCGAGGATTTGTATATTCAGAGTAACTCTGAAGATAATGTGAATAATTGGGAATTTAATGAGGCTTTTATGGACCACTGTGACATTTTGGCCTCCACCAGTGAGAGAAACTCTGTCCCCGTGCATGTGGATCATATTCTTTAACTATGCACATGGGGTTTTGACAGTAATATCAAGCGGTTAATTATTTCATGGATGGTGCTTGTACATCTGAAACAGTTGGATCTTATTCTAATCACTGATTGGAGGAGACTGATTGGAATATGCTCACAACATTAGCTAAACTCCCACTTTCCAGCCGACGATCTGAGCATGAACGAGTACAGCCAAATAAAATGAATATAGAAATACGCTTCTATTCTAGGTCTAATTCTTATTTAAATTCTGCACTCATTAGACAGCAACATCTAGTCATGAATTCATTATTTGCTGTAGAGCACATGGCATGGCACTTATTCATGGCACCATTACCAAGCTATACAATGTTCATTATGGATTATACATTTAAATCAGCTGAATTATGTCCTCCACTTTATTTTGCAGAGAAAGTTGACCTAGCACATTCAGCAATAGAGGGTGAATAAAGTTGCATGTTGGAGGCTATTTTTTTTTAGATTGACTACACAATCAATAGAGCTTCCTATAGTGCGATGCTATTGAGGATAATATTGCTCGATTTTTCACAGTTAGGGTGTATTAGTTCCATGAGAGCTTCTCTATTGATTCAACCCAACCAGGCTGTTCAGTGTCATTTATTGTTAAGGTGTGTTATGTGTGAGCCACGCAACAAGTCTTGGCCTTGTTGACATCATTCTGTGTATTTAATTTTATTTCTATGAAATATTTTCTTTAATACTACACAGAAGAGCCAAAATTACTTTACAAACTTTACAAAATTACAAAGTTTTCCCTTTTCAAATGTCCATTTCTATTCACCCTTTTCATAAACTTCAGACACCCTAAAACTCAAAAGTAATTTGTGAATAGAAGTATCATCCATTTCCTTGGTCCAGCACGTCCCATTTTGACATTCAATTCAATATTCATGCAGCAAATGGAAAATTCCATTAATGTGTATTTGTGTTTGAGATGAACTCCTCTCTGTTGTTAAAGTGCCAATATTAAAACATTAGCTGTGATGAATAGCAAAAAGGCAAGGCTGCAGCACAGCACCACACAGCAGAAATGTGTGGTAAATGATGGCCTATTGTGTGTGCACGTATCACTCACCCAGAGCTTGGATGCTATGACCTAGCCTGTCTCTAAGTGCTATAATGAACTGGGCAAGCATTGATGAACAATGTGCGATGCCTGGGGGGCAGAAACTACGGGAAACGCTGGAGCAATGCGCATTATCGTCCATCCCGCTTTCCATTAGTGGTGTGCAATGCACCTACAATACGCCCCATGGGAAAGACGGGAATGCTACATTTGAAAGATTGCAGGGTCATGTGATATTTAGCAGGTAGGACTTCCCGTTGAGCGCTGGAGAGAAAAAAAGAAAAGAAAAAAAGATGGCTCTTTAATGCAGTTCTGTGTTTTAATGGAGTAAACTAGATTAGTCTTTTTTATGTGTTTTGTTTTTGATATGATCACTAAGTTATGATCACTAGCCTCTGAATTTGACTGTTCTGTTCAAACCACTGTTCACACAACTATGCTTTATGTTAAATCCTGTTAAAGATCAAGATCTTTTTAATTAAATCAAGCATGCTTACCATTCTTTCCTCCCTTAAGACCCTTTGCCAAAGAGGTTTATTGGAACACAAGGGCTTTGGCGCATATATTAGAGCAGTGTGCATGTGTCAGACGACACTTGCTGAGCTGTTACATTTTAAACAGGTGCTGTCATATTCTCAACAGAAGAACAACATAAAGGAATAACATAAAGGCCTCTTCTATTGCTGACAGTTATAGAGAACCCTTGATTTGAAAGGTAATGGTCACATCTAAAGCAAATTATACTTCTGTTCTGTTCATGTAAATATTTTATCTAGCTATTTTCAGATGCATGCAATTGAGTGATTTGCTGATCATGGTTCAGACCAGAGAAAGGATCTGAAAGAAATCAGCATCAGAAACAAATATTAGAAAGAAACATTTAGAAAGAAATTACTAATTAAATTTCAGAAAGAAATCTCAATTAGGCAGAAAGCACTGCAGTATTTTGCTGAACATTACTTGGAATCTCCACTCTAAGCTTTCCTATAATGGATCTCCAAATATATGTCTTAACACAGATTACAGCCATCGGATGTTACACAGCGACAGGGATCACGAATAATAACAAACACACAGGATGTCATAGAGCCTATGATCCTAAAAGGGGTTCAAAGCAAAATCCAAATCCAAAAGACATCCAGATGGAGTGAACAAAAGATCGTGTAATCTAATGACAACCATTTCTTATGATATACTAAGCAATTAAATAATAATAATAATAATAATAATAACAATTATTATTATTATTATTATTATTAGTAGTAGTAGTAGTAATATAAATAACATTTATCATACAGACACGCAAACAAGGATATGTTTGCCATATGTTTGTGCTGTCCATTAAATCATTCTTTTTTTTCTTCTTTTTTTTTAACAGACTGTTGCTGTCTTTACTTATTTTGCTTAGTTTTAAAAGGTCCATCTGTCTCATTGTCCAACACACACACACACACACACACACACACATACACACACACACTGAAGGAGGAATAGAACAGAGCGCCGACTATCCCAGCTGTGTCTCTCCTTTCATAAATATCACACGCTCTGTGCTCAGTATGGGTAATTACAAGTTTGTTTAGCATTAGCATAATAAACATGCATGTGCAAAAGTTAGCAAATGTGACATGATTACTAATCCACTCTGAAAAAGCACTGCATTTAATTAGACTCAGCAAGAGTGGCCTTGGTATCCAGAAAACCATGAGTCTGACCAATGACCTTCTCTATACAACAACATAAAAAAACAAAACAAAAAAACAACAACACCGGGACCAGACCTGACCTATAGAATCCCAAGAGATGAATCCTCAGCTAATTCCACACTCTGACTGCAAAACTTCCCCTCGCTCCCCTGAGATAACTTACGACAGAATGATGTCATCACATGCTTGGTGGAACGAACAGTCTCGGCTCACCCAAGCACATCCTTGCATCTGCTGGAGACAGAATTATGCATGATGGTGCCTTATTTTCATAATGAACGGGTTAATTACACTTGTGTGACGGCCCACTGGCCTTGTCGTGAGTGTTGGGACACAGCTGTAGGTCTGCTAGCTAAATCATGCACTAAATATGTCTCCTAGAATTAGACCCAATGGGGCAGGCCGAGTTTTTCACAGGCCAGGCGTCGAAGCCGTAGCCACAGACAGACGCGCTGGACAGAACTGACAGTGCTCAATGAGGCATGGAGAATACAGGAATTCCAGCACAGCTGTCTGTGGATTTTCAAGCTCATCAAAGGATCGTGATGAAAGAGGTGATACCAATTGCACAACCACTTCCCCCGATTCCTTTTCCTTGACACCTTAGTGCACATAAATGCAGGACTCTAACACCCATTATTTGCCAGTTCTTGTCTGAAAACAATCAGGGATCTACTAACAGCAGATTTAACGTTTGGATTCCGTACAGATTCCTCAAGTGCACAACGTTTTTGTGCCGAGACTGTTTGTTGTTGTCCTGCCCACTGAAGCACGCTTTATTAGTATTGAATTTAGTCGCTAGTTTTAGTGGCACCGCACCATCATGTAATTCCTTTTTAGTATTTGCCCTGGAGTATTATACGCTTGCATAATTTATTCTGCTTAGCCTTAATTAGTGGTAATACTATTTCGTTCTTTTCCATCAGCTTGGATGTAAGAAACTCTTACTGAGGGAGTGTAGAAATTAAGTCCATTTTTCACTACAATTAGTGTTCAAATCTCCAGAGAGGGGGACCAAAAGCTCTCTCTGATTTTTTGCTTTAATTTTCATTATCTTGGCCACATGTGAATTGTCAAGAGGCCAGCGTGGGCACAAACTGCTTGTTGATGACATGCTAATCAGGGATGAAGGCGCTTCTAGGTATAACCTACTTCAGTGGCAAATGAATATGCTAACCCACTTACAACATAATGAGGAACATAACATTTAACTGTGCTGTTTACAGCCAAGGCATGAAACACAGGGAGGCCCTTCACTCTTTTAATTCAGACTTACAAAGTGTGACAGAGTCTAGATCTGCCCTCCCGTGATGTGATTAACACATCCACACTCGGTGGAATGAGCTCCATTTCTCAGCTTTCTCGAGAATCGGATATTGACATTTTTGAATCTTGGCTGGCCTCTTGCGCTCGCACAGTTCAACAAATGGTGCACAATGTGTCAAATTTATTCACGCCATTGGCCATCAGTTCAAAATTATCACCCTCAGAATGAGAGATAACACAACAATATAACATAGAATTATTTGCTTAACGTCACACTTGATGTATAATTTAAACTGATGTGTTCAGCGTCCAGTCTGATCTTTAAAAAAAGATAAAGAAGAGAACAAAGGGAGAGAGATTTGTTGTTAATATGCTGGGTGCGATTTGTTTGAAACAAAACAAATCAGAGGGGGGATATCTGAACAAGAATGTCATCATTGACATTTTAATCTAGAAATGTATGTAGAAATACAGTATAATTCTTATAAAATAGTAGAAATACAGAAAATAATAGTTTCAAATTTATTTATACAATTTACAGGGCCCATGAGGTATCCCAGAATATCGGTCTTACCCCCAATTTCCACCAGATGCGTAACGGCTGCGGAACGGCTCCGCTGCGTGACAGCTCCGTGTTCCGTCGTCCGTCAATACCCACCAGGTCCGGATTTGTTGCGGAACGGCTGCGGTCATGACTGACAGCTGACGTCACGAGGACCCACGAGATCTCGCTAATTCACGTATGATCGCGCGATATATAGTTTCTATAAACAGAACGTTATGAGGAATGGTATATTATGACGTTTTCAAGGTGTAGTGTAGGGAAATATGATCCGCCATGATCACGGTGTATTTTATTTAGAAAATGAACCGGATCTTTTATTTTGTTTTGGTTTGTTCTGTTTTTTTGATCGACTTCCTGTCCTGCGCACTCTGCCCTGTAGTGCTGCGGAGCTCTCCGGCATCCGGCAAAAATAGAAGCTCTGCGTATCTGCTCCGGAGGGCTGCGGATCGCCGGAGTCGGAACGCAGCTGTACCGCATTCAGTGGAAATACACTCATTGACTTTAATGGAAACCTATTGACTCCGCCGCCGTGCCGGAGCCGTTCCGCAGCCGTTCCGCATCTGGTGGAAATTGGGGGTCATCCTCGCTCCATCTTAGTTCAGTGTCATGCACGTTTTACGAGGCCTCAAGTCGAGGACGGGAATAGCTAGAATTAGCCATTAAATAAAATTTAAACCTAAAATTATAACATAATATTAAATCAATTCCTTACCATCCCACTTGGAAGAATCTGTAGCATGTTTTAATATGCATATACTGTAGGAAAACTTACTGTACATCATCTACTGTCAGAAATCTGAAAACGCATCCCATCTGACCAGAAGCGGGGATGGGAACTTATCCTTTACGGGGATGAAAAATGAACGACCAGAAAGAGGGATATCAAAAGCAGAGGCAGGGAAATCCCCCTATCATATCCCCTCAGCAAATCACACCTTGTTAATATGATGCATTGTACTTCAATCTACACACCTTTCCCATCTTGTCCTTTAAAAAACACAATCAGGACTACAAATGTTTTATTTATTTTGTCAGGAATGTGGTATACGATGTG
Source organism: Abramis brama (assembly GCF_963993115.1). Taxonomy (NCBI): domain Eukaryota; kingdom Metazoa; phylum Chordata; class Actinopteri; order Cypriniformes; family Leuciscidae; genus Abramis; species Abramis brama. The sequence goes on from NC_139965.1 coordinate 34,145,652, forward strand.
TCCCATGACACTGCATGAGAGACCAAGGCTTGCTGTTACACTTTTTGCTCACAAATATTTATAAGGATATACAGTATATATATTTTTTTTATTTCTCACCATTAACTAGTTGCTTATTGGTTGCTTATGAGTATTTATATAGCACATAGCATTGCCTTATTCTGCAGGACGACATTCTACATCCTTACCCAACACCTAAACTTAACAATTACCTTACTAAATATTAATTAGGAGTTTATTGAGGCAAAAGTTGCAGTTAATAGTTAGTTATTAGTGAAAATTGGTCCCTACTCTAAAGTGTGACCAACATTTTCACAGTTTCATGCAACACAACAAATTACTGACAGTAAACTGATGCCCTGTTCTATTTCTGAGGTATTCCAAGCACTTGCGCTACTTCTGATGTAAGGATAAATAGATATTTGGTCGTGTATGATGTAGACACAATGTACTGTAACAGCTGTCAGTAGTTCAGGTTCTGGTGCGCTGATATTTGTTTGCAGCAAACTTACCAGACCTTCAAACACATTCTCTGACAATGTGTTAGTTCCAGTCCTTGATTCTGATTTATCAATAGCTGTGCTTTATTCACGATAAAACACGACTAAGACCGCTTCACCCAACGGTTCTGTGCATCACTGCACAAAACCCTTAGCAACATAAACAAAAGTTTGTTCTTTTTGAAGAAAAACATGAAAATTAAAAGGCTAAAATTTTAAAGTCAAAAGAAGATGAGTGGTTTGAGGAACAATTTGGAAAGACTTCTGATAAAATGAACCGTCAAGCGCCAGTGCTGAAATTATGACTACAAGAGTAGAGTATTATGAGAGAGAGATCAACTAATCGAATATATCACCTGCATCTGATATAGCATTCATTCTTCAGGTCAATCTTAAATCTATAATGAAAAAAAAAATCTGTTACAGTGTCTGCTGAGAAAAACTAAATCTTTGTCTTTGTCCTTTTAACAGTTAAGGGAATTTACCATGACAACGATAGTCAATGCAATTGTCGGTTGCGTCTTATAATTTGTTGTTTAAAGTAAAAATAATGGTAACACTTTATTTCGATAGTCCACTTTAGACATTCTTCTAACTATAAGTAACTTTGCAGCTACATGTCAACTAACTGTCATTAGAGGATTAGTAGACTGTCTGCTTAATATTTGCTAACACTTCATTTTGTTGGTCCCCCAACAGACATTCTACTGACTAAAAGTAACTTGGCAACTACAAGTCAACTTATTCTCCTAACCCAAACCCTAATACCTAATCCTAACCTAACAGTTTACTACAGTCTACTAATACTCTAATTAGAGTTAGTTGACATGTAGTTGAAAAGTTACTTATAGTTATGGCGCTTTTCCACTGCATGGTACGGTACGGCTCGGTTCGGTACGGCTCACTTTTGGCGCATTTCCACTGCATGGTACGGTACGGTACGGCTCGCTTCGGCTCGCTTAAATGGTACCACCTCTGTTGAGGTTCCAAGCGTACCGTACCGATACTAAAATGTGACGTGAAAACACTGCAGATCACTGATTGGTCAGACAGAATCATCACTACCAGTGTCATTGTATTTACGACACGAGACACTAAACCCGCTAGATTTAAATAGCCAGTAGACAACAGCCAGCGCTGTAGCGCCTGTTTTAAAAGTATTTGCTTTAAAAAAAAGAAAAAAAAAAGAGTATAAACTTCAAAAAAAGAAATGGCTGAATCGTGGTCAGTGGATGAGGTGCAGACGTTCCTCTCGTTGGTTGCCGAGGAGTGGATGGGGAAACACGGAATGAAAAATTCGCATTTAATATGATGATATCATGGCAGTAGAGACGGCAACTATAACGATCAGTCCCACCCACTTTGAAGCGGTACTAACTGCAGTGGAAAAGCAACCGAGCTAAAGCGAACCGAACCGTGCCGTACCAAGTCGAGTCGTACCACGCAGTGGAAAAGCGAAGCGAGCCGAACCGTTCCGCGCCGAGTCGAACCGTACCAAGCCGAACCGAGCCGTACCATGCAGTGGAAAAGCGCCATTAGTAGAATGTCTAAAGTGGACTATCGAAATAAAGTGTAACCAAAATAGTTTAAAAAGCCATCTTCTAACCGTATACATACTGGGAACTATATTCTCAGAAGGCAAAGCACTGCTACTTGGGCGGAGTGATTTCACTCTGCAAATCACTCCGCCCAAGTAGCAGTGCTTCGCCTTCTGATAATATAGTTCCCAGTAGGTATACGGTTAGAAGATTGCTGTGTCTCATGTGACCTTGTTATTTGTACACGCTGTGACTATACAAATCACAACATGAAAATAGGAAAATGTTGGCGTTATTTTGTCACTTATTGGGAGCAGTATGCTAGCTGGAGCCGTTTACCTCCAGTCTTTGTGCTAAGCTAGGCTAGCGGTGGGTGCGTCAGACGGCAGTTACGGCACGCACGGAGATGGGAAGGGTATGTATGGACTTATCTAACTCTGGGGATACGGTGAATAAGCTAAAGTCCCCAAAAGTCAGCGAGTTCTTTTAATAAACTGGTAAACTTTATATCCGTAAAACAACTCTGATGAACTGTAATAAAGTGCGCTGTGTCCCTTTCATTACTGCCGTGACCAGTGTCATTCCGGAGGCAGTAAACTGGATCACGAACACAACAGTTGGTACAGATCTATTCTCGAGTAACAACTTTTTAGCAAGCCTGCTTTGTATGGACCCTCGTTCACAAAGCAGTCTGGTGTAAAATGATTCAAGCAAACATAAACGCATTTAGGGCGATTGGGGGTCGCATTCCCTTCAAAAACAAGTAATCCACTGCGTCTTCAGCAGCTCAGATGTCGGGAGTAAATGATGACTGCTATGTTCATTCTTACATCCAACAACAAAACACCTAAATCGCTTAGAAGACATTCTTGTCTACAGCTGCTCCGGGGTCGAAACAATGATGGACTGTGTTTTCAGCTCACTCAGGGCGGGTCTATATGCTACTACGGCAGTGTCAATCAGTGAAGCAGTCTGTTCTGAGACAGTGCTTATGATTTATGGGGATTTTTTATCATTATAGGGTGGTTGTGTACACACACTGCCAACACACATTAATGTTCAAACACCATGTAAAAGTGAATTTTGCATAATAGGTGCCCTTTAAAAAATGAGTTAAAAGTAACGTGCCTTAAGTAGAGTCATAACAGGTAGCTGGAAGTTGGCTTTCGACCTATTGTGGTAATTAACACATTAACTTACACTATTACTTAATACCAGATGTTTATAAAGATTTAATCCATGATGACACATTTAATGAATAGATATTCATACATGACTTAACATATTATTTATAGTACATTAGTTGCTGATGCAGCAATCATTAATGATTGGTTTAGTTCTTCATGAGTCATACATTAACTCAAGATTATCCATTCCTTAGTTAAGCATGAATTAATGCATATTAGTGCACCCTTACTGTAAACTGTAAATCTTCACCAAAATGTCAGTCCATTGATTTAGCCCAAAAAATAAAAATAAAAAAATAAAAAAATAAAACATTTAACCTTGACGACTCTAAACCTTGGATACTAAGATATAGCATTTATAAAATGTGACATCTAGCCCTGACCTCCTCAGTTTCAATACTTTCACATTTGTAATTTTCCTGAAAAACTACTACTAAGATTTAGAACATAGTCCCCCTTTACAACACTCTCACACTTCATTTGTTTCAGCAGTTTTAGACTTGTGTAAAAAAAAAAAAAAATGATGCCAATCGGCTGTGGCACAGTTTGTGAAATACTGAGCCTCTCAAACCAGCCCCTCGGAGTCGCTGGGATTCTGTTTAGCACCGTTGTAAGCTCTTCCTTCTGACAGTCTGCGAGTGTCTTTGGAAGGTTTCTGTCACACCCCTCTTTATTATCTAGCTTTACAAGTGCCCTATTATAAAGAGAAGGCAGCAACAGGCTGTGTGGAACAAGGGGATTGAGGGTAAATGAAGATAAATGGCGCTTCACTTGTCATCATTCAGTCGGCTGCCCCCTTTGCGTTGTGTCACGGTACAGGCTTGATTCAGCTGGACAGTGCTGTGCATGGCGCGTACGTTCACACTTCTATTTCTGGCCAGGCCAGGTGTCTCACTCTCCTCTGAGGTCATATTTTTAGGAAAGAGTCTGACAGGTAAGAAACATCAATTCAGCTGTTTCCACAACCAGTCCTTGTTAAGCCAACTTTATCATTTCACTGTTTAAAAACAAGATTTAAGATACACCGCATAATTTAGCATTGGTTTGCACTGTTGATCCTGTTGTGCCACTTTATCTAATCCGCATCAGAAGTTCCAACAGTTCTGTAGGGTAGTATAAGTTAAGTCTAATTCACACTGCACAGACAAACACCAACAAACATGTTGATGTTTCTTACTCTCCTCGGACAGCATGCTAAATATGTATATTCTATGACCTATCTGATTATATGCAAGTACAAACTAGTGAAACGAAAAATCTGGGTAACACTTTATTTTGTTGGTCCCTTCTGAACATTCTGTGTGTCAACTAACTATAAGTAACTTTGCAAGTACAACTTATTCTAAACTTAACCCTACCAGTCTACTAATACTCTAATAACACTCTAACGAGAGTTAGTTGACTTGTATGTGCAACGTCACTTATAAGCAACATAATGTTCTAAAGGGACCATCAAAATAAAGTGAAACCAAAACCTGGCATCCTTACTAACTCTTATAAGAACACAAAAGTGTTCTGACAAATGTTAGGTAAATAAAAACCCAGAACCTCAGTGATTTTAAATACATATTTCAAAATATCTTCATTTGTGTGTAGAATAGAAAAAAAAACTAAATCACACAACTTTTTCTAACACTTAAATGTAACTTGCTGCGTGAATGAATCCTTAGTTAAGTGAAAGCGTCTGCAGAGCACCATGGTACATGGTGCAGTGCAGTACTCAACTCAGAAGAAGAGTTCTTTATTGGGCTGACAGGCCTCTTGAATAGTGGGAGGAACACAGTGAGATGAGATCACAGAGCAAACACAGAGATGATTCTTTGCGGTGCTCTAAAGGGACACATTTTCCATAATCTTCTCTTCCTCCTCCCACTTTCTCTCTCCTCCCATCTCCTGTGCTTTTCAAAGTGTCCAAAGTTTTTTTTTGTTTTTTTTCACAAAAATGACAGTGACAAAGACACCTTTGTGTCTAAGAGGGAAATGGATGAAAGGAATGGAAGAGAGGAAATAAAAATAACTAAATGAAGGCTGAAAGATGCCTCAGAGAGACATCAAGGTGGAAGGGAGAGGCAGGTGGTATGATCTACCTAGTAAACAACCATTCTTACCACGAGCCTCTGTCAGCATAAGCCTTTGATGTGGAGAGGCAGAAAGAGCTACGACTTCGCAATATGTTCTTATAGTCACATTCTTCCTCTGTAAAACTAGGAGAAAAATCTATTTCAGGCTTTGGAACGTTAAAAAAAGTGTTTGTATATTACTTTTATTTCTCTCAGAGTGTGATCAAGGTAGCCAGTTTTCATTTGCACAGAGAGAAGACCGACAATCCTGTGAGAGGAAGGTGTGAACTGATAAAATGGTGTTGTATGAACCTGCGGGGAAAATAGATGTTTTTCTATGATCATGTGCGGGTTGTTTCGGCATACAATTTGATAATTGCAAACTGTCATGTGAATATACTACCATATTAGACTGGGCTTTGTATGTTGCACAATTACTCTAATATGCTGCAAAAGTATGGAGATCTAAATCTAAGGGCTTGATCTGAATCCTTAAACAGGCAAGAGTGGAAAATGATCAGCAAAAAAAATCATTTGATGTCACTTTTTGTATCATCTGGACTTAAGTAAAACATATCCAAAGGAATTTTTGAAATATTTGATGTAGTTTGGATTTTATTAAATGTATCTCCCAGGATACGTTGCCCTTTTCGGGTATAGAAAAAAGGCCAAAGTCATCAATATTGCTATGATTTATTTGATACCAAAAAACATAAAATGTGCAAAATATACTGCATGTATAACATGTTTAATTGTCCTAAAATTTTGTCATACACATTTCTTGTATTTTTTCACTGCTGAACTGTCTCATCTTCAACCTCAGGCGTGGGCAACTCTAGGCCTTGAGATCCACTGTCCTGCAGGGTTTAGCTCCATCCCTAATCAATCATATAATGCAATTTATGATACAACATATCATTTTCAAAGTAAGTAACTTTGGTACGATTTTTCAGGTGAGTATGATCAGGGTTAGAGCTTAACTGTGCAGAATGGTAGCCCTTCATTAGCAGGGTTGGACACCCCTTTTCTACCATAAAATTAGCTGTGTGAAACTCTGCAAGAAAATATCTAGTTAAAAATGCAAAGATGTAGTCAACATAATAATATCAGTTTTACATGTGAATATTAACATTTTAACTCAAAATACATAGATTGAGAAGGGGGACTGTGTACAGGGGGCCCTGAGGCCAGGAGGGCCTATACGGATCTTCTCTAAGGGCCCCAGCCCTGGAACGAGATTTATACTGCCCCCAGTTCTATGCAGTTCTTCACCGTCATGAAAGTTTATTATCGGCATGTGTTTTAAAGCCATATCCGTATAAACTTTTGATATACTGTAAGGTTTTCTGAGTGCACACATCTGAAGCACACACACAGAAAGCTGGCTGTCAGACGGCGCGCGTACCATGAGTATTAAACTAATACTCTTTCACGTCTTATTGTGCTTAAACTGTCAAATACACACACGGTTATGTCAAAGTTCACATAAATACAGTCGGTTATGTCTGTTGTAGCAAATTAGCTCTATGAAATATTAATAATCAATAATAACTGGTTATAATTGATCATGAATATTTGGATCAGTTAATATAATTAACTTAATGTTACAATCAATTAACATGTTTGTCCCGTGAACAATCAGTGTTAATTTTTTATTAATTCTAAGAAATGTACATTTCTAGGGCATGGGAAATGTCTTTCTTACTTTACAGTATTACAAAGAGCAAGTAGACAAGATCTGTGATTAGTGACTCCAGATATGAGCTTGAGACACGGACAACTTTACGTGTGACATGAACAAGATTTTATTAACTAGACTAAACACTTAAACTACTCTAACATACACATACATACATGTATACAGTTTACCAAGGGTAAGAGAGCTGAAGCAGAATACAGGAAAGCAAGAAGTTATAGCATTGTTTGAAATTCACCAGATCAACAGCCTTGAGCAAACCATCAGTTTAGTTCTAACACGCTCTTCTTTAAAAGGGGTAAGGATACTTAATGTATCAAATAATGAGACTAAGAGTGATACTTGCATGTCTCGCCCATTTGAATTAAACTGTCCTGATGCAATTTGTTGAGGCTCCAGTTGATCTGATGTTGTCTTGATGAGAGAGAACCAGTGGGAGTCAGAGGATCTTTGGTGAATGGAAAGACAAGGCCGCAGCCTGGCACAAGCTTGGGGATCCTTAGAAAACTTCTAGTTCAGCATCATCTTCACATCAGGATTCCAGAAAAGGACTAAGAGAATAAGAGGAGTAAGAGAGTAAGAGCGCTGATCTTGTGATCAGTGATTTTTAAAGCGTGAAGATGTCACGCCCTCTGGAGGTGTGTGAGCCAATAAGAGGTTTTCCCTTTGGATGGAATTTTTTTACGACCCATTGTGTTCTAGCAGGGCATTTGCATATGTAATTTCATTGGGTGTTTAAGAAAATAAATTTCAAGATTCTTATAATACTAATGCATCACAAAGTTAGCAAAATGTAATGTAAATTAACAAATGGGGGACGAAGATTGGAGTTTATAGAGACCAAACATGCCACACATATGATTTTGGTAAACCATAGTATGCAAAGTCTGAAACATTAACCCAGTAGAGTTTACAATAATACAAAGGCCAAACCACAAAAAAGGAAAATCATGAGATGGGAAAATTAGATACATGTTTACACATTTCTCAAGTGGTTATATATAGAATATATAGGATTAACAGGGTTTATTTTTCCTTCTCAGCAAGAATTAGGTGAGAGTCGCAACTCTCTGGAAATTCCTTTTGGGGTCGTAAAACTTCTTATCAGTCTTAATGTGTCCTATAATAGGACACCGAGTTTTGCCAGTGTGTTAGATTCATTTGTGATGTTGGGGAAGTTTCATAGACCTTTGTTGGGAGAGTGAGTTTGCTGGATTATTCATTAAATATAATGAATAAGTTGTGTGTGTCTGATTGGTCCAGATGCTACAAAGTAAAGAAATTGCATGTGTATATTAGATCTGCGTATTAAAGTGAAAACAGCGTAATATACAGTGCCACTGCTACATATGCTGTTAATATGAAAAAGAAAAACAGAAAATCACTCACTGCTCTTGACTGAATAACTATAATAATAGCTTTAATAAGAATACATTTCTTGAATGCTGCTGTTAAATGTTCTGGCAAAAGGGATAAACATGGCAGACTATGTACAGCTGTTACAATCTGGTTGCAGCAATGGAGGAAACAGGATCTAAGTGCAGCAATCTTTTATTGAACGAAATCAAAATCTTACAAGGAACGGGAACAGAACAACCAACTTAAAGCAATGATAAGAACTGACAAAGAACAAGACAGAACACAGGGTTTAAATAGACAGAACTGAAGAGCAAATTAACAAGACACACCTGAACTGAACTAACAATCAATCAAACACCATAGAAACAAACAGGCAGGGGGCGGAGAAAGACGGAACTGAACTAATTGACAGATTAAGGCTATGTCCACACTAATACGTTTTCGCTTGAAAACGTATATTTTTCTCTCCATTTTGGCCTTCCGTCCACACTGAGACGGCATTTTTATTAATGAAAACGAAGCTTTTTGAAAACGCACTCCAAAGTGTATACATTTGAAAATGCCGTTTTCACGTTGTAGTGTGGACTGTGAAACCGATGTTATTTAAAAGCGATGACGTAAATTTAGTCATGTGACGCATATTGTACCAATAGATATTCATGTTTATACCAGTATTGTGTCTGTTATGTGCTATTCACTTTCACACTGTTGCTAAAAATATTCTACATTGCACACTCTTCATATCACAGTCCTGATAGCTGTCGAGGATTATTATGACAGAATTTACTCACATTTGCTGTCCTGCGGTAATACATGAGAGCAGTTGAGTTTTAGACAAAACATATGGTGACTGCGTGCGACCTAGACCGCATCAGTGAATGGTGAGAGATTTTACTAAAATTATCCTGTCAGAAGAATTGCGCGATAACTTCATTATTTATTTTTCCAACTGAATCATATCAGTGATCTTTTGTGGGGTTTTACGCATGCGCAGTAAGGTGAATTTAGCGAGTTTTCAGGCGTTTTTCAAAAGTTTCTCATCCACACTGAAACGTTCGAAAATGCCTGAAAACGCTAGTGTGGACGGAGAGCGTTTATTAACGAAAACGCCGTTTTCAAATGTATCCGGATTAATGTAGACGTAGCCTAAGCAAACACAGAGCCTAATCAAAACAAATGGACATTGTGACAACAGCTCACTCAGGACGGGGTCTATGCTGATAGAGTGGAATCTGTCAGCAATTGTGGGCTAAGCATTTATGACGTCACACTGCATTGAAACTGCAAATGGCTTATTCTGAGACTCCACTTATGGTTTATGGGGATTCAAATAAAAATGTGGATGGATTTTTACCATTATAGGGTGGATGTGTACAAACACTGCCGACACATTTATGTTCAAACACCATGAATTCTGTATAATAGGTCCCCTTTAATTGTTATAGTATTCAGGTCTGTGGATCTTCTAAACTAAATGCAGAATCAGTTCACTCCAGTGGAAAAAATACTACTGTATATGCCGTAGTACTGCTCTGGTCAAACTGGTAAATACATCTGTGGCATATATCGAACTGTAGCCTAAGTGTTAAATGTCTTGAATGTGAATGTCACAGAAGGTCATTCGTAGCTTGTTATACAACGGTGCCCTGAGAGGACCAAAAAAAAATAAATAAAAATTCTAGCAGCTTGCATTCAATGTCTCAGTGAAATCAATTGATTGAAGGACAAACAATCTGACTCAAGTGCCAGGTGGAAATAAGAGAGATGGCCCCTCTGTGAGACTTCCATCATTTGCTTGACTCGGGTCATTTCGAACAGGCTGCACCATTGTGCTTGATTGCAATTGACGTAGAGCCATGATGGACAGGTAACTGCAGAACAACACCAGAACAAATGTAAACACATTCATTAAAATTAGATAAAGAGCATAAGTGTCAATTATTTAAATATTTAGTTTTTTAATCAGTTCCTAATCATATACACATTACCTCACTTAGGTCATTTAGAACATATAGACCCACAATACAACAGGCTATATATAAATATATACAGGTTTTGAATGGGTTTTTAGTTAAATGCCTGGAAGAATGTATGTGGTTAACACAAGCTCACTATACATTTTATTCTAAAACATACAATATATCAGTAATACCCCACTTGTGATTTTTTTTAAGCTTTTATGAGTCTTGAAAAAGGTGGTTGCTATCAAGGGGCAGAGACAGAAATTATCTGGGGCATTAAACGTCCCACCGAAGAGGTAAACTATTTACTCATTAGTGCACTTTTACAGCCTTGTTTTGTAACTAAACAACTAAAACTTCACAACTTGTAGATTTCAAATAGTTTTATAATTTCCGAAAGCTTAATATACCTTGTTCAGAGCAGCGCCATGACAGGTATGAAAGCGAAGCTGTGAGGAATAAACTTAATGTGTTTTCAATGGCACCTGCTGTGAAAGCTCTTAGATCACTTATAATTTTCCACAGCTTATGTTGTCTGGAGTTTTATGTCCACTGCAATATCTTGTAAAGATATTTTTGCAGTGTTTCATCAGCAAAACAATCAAAAAAACACATTAAATAACAGTACAACCCACTGAAGAGATGTTTGTCTATCTCTCACAGCCTCACTTTCATTCCCATTAAAAATCAAAGATGGCACTGCTGTGAGTAAGGTCAGTGGTGTAGCTTTTTACTTCTGTCGATTATATTTAGGCTTCAAAATGCTTAATCGTGTTAATTTTTGAAAATTATCTTGATGAACAAAACTTGCAATATAAACTTTTGTTAATCACAGAGCTTATTCACTGCAATAATCCAAAAGTCATAGGGGAAAATCCCACTGAGAGAACCAGTCTGATACTAACTTCCGGGTTGGCATACACCATCTCTGCAGCACTCTGTTGAGGCTGACATAATATAACATTGTTAATTTGTACATTATCTTGAAACATTTATATGAGCCATATTTGATGAGCGGTACTTTATGGTAAAAGATGATGTATCTCAGTGATAGCTGAAGTTTGATGGTAAGATCCAAAGCTTGCTAGTGATTTCTTTTTGATTGTCTGTGTGCACATGAATCAGATCCTCTCTTGACAGCACATTTTTGCTTCTAAAGGAAATCTCTCCAAGAGCTCACGGTGAGAAAGTATTGTATTCCTGTTCATGAATATGCAGCAATTATTAAAACCTCCTAAAACTCTCATATAGTGAAGTAAAAATGGATGTAGGTCAGGTTTCAATATTGCATCAACCGCAGTGTTCCAGAAAACAATAAAATGTGTTATCTTAAAATGATCTGAAGAGAAAATGTATAATTGATTAGATCTCTTTGTCCAAAGGCACCATAAATATATTTATTAGTAAGCTCACTTGTTGATTCTGACCCTGTTGTTGGTCCACTGCTGGACCTGTTCATCTACTAATTAAATCCCCTTGATCACTAAAAGCCCTTTAAAATGTGAGGTGAAACTGACATACCTACGGACAAGTGTATGATTAAATACACAAAGACTCATAACTATGGTTCTTTGATTTAGTACAGATAATTTTTACTTCATTGAGAAATATCTGTAGTATATTTTGATCTCAGATAAAGCTGTGAGAGTAGCCATAATTATATATTTCCTGAAAACAAATGTTCTTTTCAGCTTTGTTTGATTTTCCCTTCCAATATATCAAAGCCTTTATCCACCACATCTCTTTCAGAAATCAAAGTGATGCTGTGATTTTCATACCATCCTTCAATAGATGACCTTTAATAATAAGAGAGAGAGAGAGAGAGCGAGAGAGAGAGAGAAACTATTAGATCAGATTATGTGTTCTACTATTATGATTTATTATTAATGAATATTATTCATTCTGAGCAAGTTTGCATTTGTGAATCTAAATTATATTATTGTTATTATATATATATATATATATATATATATATATATATGCTGACTTGTATAGCTTGTATAGCCCACCATATATATAGCTTGGGCTTAAATGCTGCCTTTGCCAGATTTATCAAAACCTTCTCCAAAAAATTACAATTCCTGAAATTTCACGGTCAAGTCAGCATTCCTAACAGTGTCATTGTTCCTTGACTTTCACAACCCAGAGAGCTGAGGCTGCAAATATGCCACCTCTCTCTTCCCTCGTTAATATTTCCACTAGAGCGGTTTGTTGAGTAAAACCTTGTCTGAGATTGACACGTAGGGCTGCTGAAATTGACACTGAGAGATCACCTCCCCACCAGCTCTGAGGTGACAGGTCATAAATCCCTACAGAAATCCACCGGGGGGGAAAACACCGACCTGAAGGAGATTTCTCCTCATGCATATAGCATGCTTTTACCCGTCGTCTCTGCCACTCCCAGCCCCCTAGGGACCAGCTGCCCACCACGCTGCATGCAAAGCAGTCCCACTGTCAATTGGGTGTGGGCAACACAACTTTCGTGCTTGTGTTGAAAGAGGCATGAGAGGGGAGGGGATGTCTCCAGAAATTGTAGCCCTTTCCCTATTATTCGGATGATTCTGAATGCCAATTACCCAGAGTTCTGTGGGGAATGGTCTGTCAGTCTGGATGGGTCTGCCATGTGAAGGAGAGAAGCAGACGCTGTGACTGCTGACAGTTCAGCATGGTGAAAAGACACAATTTTGTAAACACAAATCAGGCACGGAGACAGTAAAGCTCACACATCCTTCCCTGCAAAGCTCTGGCAGTGTCAGCCATCATTCAGCCTATAAAGCATAACACCAAGACAGCAAAGTGGCTACCTAAAAATTTAATTTACTCACAAAAGCCGGTGAAAAGGAGGTGATTAAAACTAGGAGCTCCTGCTGAGACTGAAGCCTTTCCTTGAGGTTTCTCTCTAGAACTGAAATGACCCAGCTATAGTGTGCCACAATATTTTCTTAATATCATACAATTTCCACATTCCATTATAAATTTGTCTGATTTAGTTTGTACAAACAGGCCTTTAGGTTTTCTATACTGGTGGGCTTGTCAAACTCTCAGACCCCTGAATGTTCATCCACTCAGAATCATTATCCAGGCTGTCTGGTTTTGCTTTTTTTTTGTCCACTTTGTCCTCCTTCTCCCCTCTCCTTGTAAATCAAATGTCATTTCATATCAGGAATACTGACGAGTAGATGCGGTTGAGATTTGTCTCTATATTGCCACCCGGCTTACCCAGCTTTGATGTAATCGTTAAAAAAAGATACGAGGGGAATGTAGAAGTACCTGTGTTTGTCAGACACTGTTTTCTCATCAGATGTGCGCACAGTGATAAGAATCAGAGCAATGCCCATGGGCTAAATCACATTCTGCATGACAATCTGCAAACATGTGTGCCTGCCAGAGGCTGGTCGTACTTTCTGCATGGAGGGACCTACACATTCAGCCACTGTAGTCGTATTGTCAATCATGTCATTTATTCACCCTCATGTTGTTCCAAACCTGTATGACTTTCCTTTTATCAAAAAAGATAAGTTGATGTTTTGTTCATACAAAGTCAATGGTCTATCATTGTCTGGATAAAAACAATCTTCAAAATATTTTCTTTAGTGTCATACAGGTTTGCACAAAATAAGGGCGAGCAAATTATATATTTTTTGATTATTGGGTTAGTTCTGCTAAATATGTAATTTCCCTTTATAAATGTGGATACTGAATCACAAATAAAACTAATCTCCCCACTAACCAGTAGTGGTCATCTCATTAACAAAGTTTTTCATGTATTTGTCGTATCTGTTTCATGTTGGGTTTCCATTTATACATTTGTTTTACTGATAAACAGGATTTGCTTGTGCGCATTAGTGCATTTTCCAGTCTTTTAGGATAGTTGTATGAATGTGGTTCCTGCCTTAAATAAATTTAGCAATGTTAAACATATTTAATCATAAACAACAACATGCTGACTTTAAATATAATTCAAGAATTTTGGCTTAAATATGTAATTGACATACATATAGTAAAATTACACAGAATAGAGATTAAAACCTTTGCTCTAATCGTATTAAACAGGTCACACACACACACACACTGCAGCATCGTGGTGACTAGTTAGAGCACCCTGCACACCCTGTGGTGAAATAATCTTGTATCTTAACCAGCCACTGCTTTCTCAGATCTGCTTGGGTTGGATTAAAACTTCATTTTCCACTGAGTTAGGAAAATTCTGTACACAGTAATTATTAGAATATCTCTTCTTTTATCTATGAAAATGTTCTTATTTGTAAATCTTCTTGAGGAAATATATTGTATGAGCTGTTTAGTCAACTATGTGACAACAGAGCATTGAAACATAGATAACCAGACACTAGCTGACCACGATATTTGAAAATGTAAGTACGTCACAAAGCTCAGTGCAAGTAGTCCATTATGTCGCTCACTTCCAGACATTGCGGACGAGGCGATGTTGGGCATAGTGGTTTAGATTGTGGAACATATAGTAGCTGTCGAGGACTTATTTTGTTGTGATTTGGGACTCTCTGACTCATACAGTTAGGTCGAATCGTGGTGTCTATGTTTGAGGTCATAGCTGTCATATGAGGTCTCAGCTTGTGATGACTTGTAGCCTGTAATCTCTTTTTGACATTTACAGGCAAGCTCTTAAGGGTAAGATATGTAATATTAAAAGCAAATCTGCGTTAAACAAATATGATTTCAATGTCTGTGTCTGGGTAAAAACAGTTGCTGTGCACAAAAGAAGTTGCTGTGCACACAAAAGCCCCTTCAACAATTACAGTTTAATGGTGTCTGCCAATTAACACTTGAGCTTTTAATCAGTTTACTGACTCATTAATGGTTCACACCTTTGTTAATTTAACATTTATAACCTCCTTATGCTTTGTAATTGACTTTCAAAATGTGAAATGACAACTGTGTTATATTACTCTCATTAAGCGCAGCTGTTTGAATAATCCGTTGCTCTAAGACAGTTTTAATTAATGATACAAAGTCAATTTATTTAATATGACTGATAATTTTTGGTTATGATGAAAACTTCTGTGGTCTTTTGAAAAATTTTTTTTTTTTTTTTTTTTTTTGAGTGCTAAGAATCAAGCTCCCTTTTACATGCTCTTCGCAAAGGAAACCTGGGACATTGGTGGCATATAAGAACAAGGTCCAATCTAGTCTTGACATTAGGTGGCGGTGACAGGGAGACAGGGAGACTATTTTACCTTGTCTAGCAAAATAAACCCTGATTTGTTAGTGTGCTCAATATAGATGAGAGAAGCTCTCTACTGTGTGTTTAGATGTTAGACAGACAGCCTGTGACTGAGGCCAAGTGGACGTACAGACAGGCAATGAATTAAGGACTGGTGGTTTTGACGTTGTCCATTTGAACTCTTTATGGACAGAGAATGACATTTTTCTCTTTTTTACAGAAAGGTGAAATAGATACAAAGGGACTTTTGATATGCAAAACCTGAGCTAAAACTATAAAGCAGCATATTTTATATTATTGCCCTTTATTGCCATATTATTGATTTATATTCTAAGCTTTGCAAACATCAGTGTGCAGAAGAATGTTGAGAAAAGGCTAATGTAGGTGTATGTCTGACACCTTGTGCATTTGTTCTCAATTTTCTCTTTACACAAGTTGCACAATCAGAGCACTGGAGTTTTAAACATTGGAATGCCACACCAGGGTAAAGCAATTGTCCCCAGCCTCATCAAATGTGACTGGGGGCTTTTCTTGGCTGTGGTGCAAGGCTGCTTTGAATCATCTGTCAATGGCCTCGCCTGGATAAATGTCATATGTGGAATATCGCAGGTGGCAGCTGGGCTGCTCCAAAGCGGGGGAAGACAGCCAGAAAACAGCCGAAAGCACCCCACATTCACCACGGCGTGCAGCCATTTTCTCTTATTTATTTACTCTCAATGCAGGACCTCAGACCACACACATCAGCTAAGACCAAAGGGGTCTCCAAACCATTTCTCAAATTTAATCAAAAACACACAGGGGTTCCCTTTCCTCTGGCAACTCCTGCACGGTCAGAGTGTGACGGTCTACAGAGTTTCATTTGTGCTGCACATTGCACAAACTGTTTGTCCATATAGAAGACAGGGAGAAAACTGTTTGCCTCATTTGAATATATCAAAATATCCTACTGTTAATGTGTGCCTGAGCACCAGGGTGGATTTTCTTGCTAAAGCTCTATAACACCCTCAGAGTTGCCCTATAGAGATACAATATTTAATTACCCACAGTTTTGTTCTCAAGGCTGAGAACAAAAGCATTGGTGGAGGATCAATGGGTTTCATTCACAATAATTACGTGGATTATTTGTGCGTATTTATACACACAGGATAACTTCTCACAAAAAAAAAAATTCCACCTAATTCACTGTGCATGCACATGGATTTGTTCTTAACCTCATACGGACATTAATGAATTTGGAGTATTCTAAATGAGTGACTGCATGCCAGAGGTTAGTAATTTGCATAGACAGCCCCAAACCATGTCCATACAAGGGCTTTCCGTACACCCTTTCCTTTCACGCTTTCAGCAAACATGATGATCTCTAAAGACACGCTTTCACCAGCAAGATCCGCAGCAAGATCCTCAAGCAATGCCAGGAGTGCCATCATCAAAGTTCAAACACAAAAATGCAGGAAATTTGCAGCTCGAGCTTTAACGCACCTTTTCTTACTTTTACTGTATATATGTGTGTGTGTGTGTGTGTGTGTGTGTGTGTGTGTGTGTGTGTGTGTACCCACCACTCAGGGTATGATATTTTTGCATACGAGTGTTTCCAGTTGTTCCTACATATAAATTTAGAATAGGTTTTAGAACAAAAGTTATTAATGAATCATGATTTTTATGTGGAAACATTTGTATGCAGATTCCACATACACATTTTTGCGTAGGCATAGTTAGTGAATGAGACCCATTGTCCCTTTGGGTTTTTCTGACAGTGAAATAGTACTACTGCTAAAAACTTAAATTTTTATATTTTTAATTTAATTTAATATATTAGGTTTAACAGTGCATCTTCCTCTTCCTTGTTCAAATAAAAGTCTTGTCCATGCTGAGGTTATTTCATTCATTTATTTCAAGGAATGCTCTGATCATGAGTCTGATGAGAAAACAAGCATGTAGAAAATAAATTTTATTAAGACTAAGAAAACATTTTTATTTTTAAACAATCTGATAGCCTGCCAGGATGTTCAAATAGAAAGCATGAATGTGTTTGGCTTTCTGAAGAGCATTTCAATTCCTCAGCTATACTATAATGAATGGAAGAGAAAAACTGCCTTTCTAGCTCAGCAAAGTTTGAATAATTGAAGTTCAGAATGAAGACTGACAGGAGATGCAAGTCTGGCATTAATATGGAATGAATGTGACAGATTGTTTATTAAGGACTTGTCATTGTTTACTACGGAGGGCAGCTTTGCCTTGACTTTGAGCGCTGTTAGAGACAGGGTTCAGAGTAGGTTCAGACAGCAGCCCTGCAGCTTTCCGCATGTTTATCACTTAAGCCCTCCTCTATACTAGCAAAATCCTTCCTCTATACTGTCCATCCTCATAGAACCGGTCCACTGTGAAAGATGTAATCACATCTGCAAAATATTGCACTTTTAGCCTCCGAATTATCATTGAAGTGAGGCTGACAAGAGACAAAAGCTTGAACCAAATCCCCCCTCACATGGGAAACCAATCGAACATCACAGCAGAGGGAAAAATTAACCGAGTCTTTTATTGCATCTTCAGATACAGACCCTTTACAAGAGGTTAAAAATAGATATAAAACACTCTCTATCAACTGATTTTCGGCAGGTACCTCAGGCCAGTGCTATGTATCATTCTTTAGCAAATGTTTACAAAGAGGTATACTTCAAAAAGTGCAGCATATACTGAATCTAATAGGAGATGCCCTGAAGTGGGTGTGAACATGCACCTGCAACTTTTTAAACATGCCAGTAGTTTCTCTACAACACAGCAAAGGTGCCAATGAAATACAATCTAGTCCATAACTTGACACACTGCATCTTTCTTCTGGCTTATTTCACTAAAAATGCAACATGCAAAACCTGGAATCTTACAAATGTGCAGCACATTGTAATTCCAGGGAGAAAATCCCATAAGATTTTTATGAGTCTAGCTCATATTAGCTGTGAGGGAGAAAGGCTCTAAGCACCTGTTTTTTGTGTGTGTGCGTGTATTTATTCATTCCAACATCTTTCATCATATATAGCTGACAGTCATGACCATGGTGGACTGTAGACACCTGTGTTAGCAGGATCTGAGCTGAGAGGAAGAAGACCTTCGAGGCCAACAAATCATGCCAGTAAACTCAATAAAACCAAGCCTGTGAAAGATTTATCCTCCAAAACAAAGGCTGGAATGGAATTGGTATGTGCTGACAACCTTGAGGGCCATGAAGGATTGCACCATAGAGACCACACGTTTCACCTTAGAGAAGTCTGGGGCTAGTTGTCACAAGATGCTTATGTCTCAGTCCAAATACACAATTGTGTGTTTTTGGAGCAGTGCTACAAAATTAAAATTTCAAATTCTTTCCTTCAACCTAAAATTGCAATTTCATCATATCTGTGCTAGTTGTTTGGTAACAAGTAAACAGAGAGCCATACAGGAAGGGACTAGTCAGCTATATAAATGCATCTTTACACAGCCGACTTAAGGCGGCTCTGTGTCTGATCAAAATTCTGTGTAACAACGCGATGAGACTTTGCGGTGTGCAGAGGGATAAAAAGCAGGTTATGGCTAAGCTCAAAATTCTGATAAGTTTTTACCAAAAAACAAAAGATAAAAACAACACCAATGGAATGACTCCCAAGCCATTATCTTTTTATGATATGTGTGATACTATCTGGGGACATCGTCCCTGTGCTTTGCCGGTAAATGTCGTTGGATGTTTGACTCAGGCAGGAGAAACCCTTGTGAAAAAAAAGTGCACTTAAGTGTACTTTTATAAAGTGTACTTATTACATGAATAATATACTTTGAATATATACACTTAAGTGTGAATTAAATGCCATCTTTTCGACGCACTTAATGCACATTAAGTGTAATTAATTTCAAATATATCATATATTAAGTTGAAATAAAATGTAATAAGTTGCCATTAAGAGTGATTTTTTGGAACAACTTAATTGGTACTTTATTACAACTTTATATATACTTTCATAATTGCTTCTAGTGTTTTTAAAATATACTTAAAGTGCACTACAAAATGTAATGACATTCAATTAATGTGATTTAAATGCTTAAGTGTGAATTAAATGAAATGTTTTCGACACACTGAATGCACATTAAGTGCAATTAATTTCAAATATATCACATATTAAATTGAACTAAAATGTAATAAGTTGCCATTAAGAGTGATTTTTTTGGATCAACTTAATTGGTACTTTATTACAACTTTATATCTACTTTCATAATTGCTTCTAGTGTTTTTAAAATATACTTAAAGTGCACTACACAATATAATGACAAGCAATTAATGTGATTTAAAATATACTTTGTCAGTTAACAATACACTTAAGTGTGAATTAAATGCAATGTTTTCGACACACTGAATGCACATTAAGTGCAATTAATTTAAAATATATCACATATTAAGTTGAAATAAAATGCAATAAGTTGCCATTAAGAGTGATTTTTTGGAACAATTTAATTGGTACTTTAATACAACTTTATATCTACTTTCATAATTGCTTCTAATATCTTCAAAATATAGTTAAAGTGCACTACACAATATAATGACACACAATTAATGTGATTAAAAATATACTTTAATGTCAGTTAACAATACACTTTAGTGTGAATTAAATGCAATGTTACAATCAACAAAAACCAAAATGTAAAACCCTCTAAATTTACTGACAAAATAATCTCTAAAAGAAATACATAAAAACCTTTCTGTTGATGCACAAGAAAACCCCAAGAAACACAAACACAAACAGTTTTGGAAAGAGACCTTTGGGTAATGCTTTACAAAAATATATTAGTTACCTACTTCAGTTAACATGAACTAAGAATGAATAATACTTTAAGCATTTATTAGTCTAAGTAAGATAATATTAGTCTTGGTTAGATCATGTTGGCTAAAAAATAAACTAATATTAACAAATGAGACCTAATTAAAAGTGTTACCAAACCTTGTTATTTAGCTCTTAAAGGGATACTCCACTTTAAAATGAAAATTCTGTCATCATATACTCACCCTCATGTTGTTTCAAACCTGTATGAATTTCTTTCTTCTGCTGAACAGAAAGAAAGATATTTAGAAGAATGTTAGTAACCAGACAGTTTTTGGTACCATTGACCATTGATTTTTTTTCCTACTATGGAAGTCAATGGTACCAAAATCTGTCTGGTTACTAATGGCTCGTTTCCACTGAGCAGTACGGTACGGTACGGGACAATACGGTACGGTTCGGATCTGTTAACCATGATCTGGCTAGCGTTTCCACTGCCAACAGTACCCTTACTTGATAGGCGTGGTGTTTCGATCGACGTCATTTTCACGCGAAGAAGAACATAGTAAACTACAATGGATGACATACAGCAGATCTTGTTCTTGCTCCTCGACATGTTTGTCACAAGACAAGCGCCGACATTAGGCTTTTCTCAATATCAAGTAGTGTTGTCACGATACCAAAATTATTGTTTCGATACCAATACCAAGTCAAGTATTGCGATTTCGATACTTTTTCGATACTTTTCCTGAAAAGGGAGAACACTCTCAAATATCATTGCTGTGCTTTATTTTAAAACCAGGACAACATTCTAATCATATAACACACTAATAAATGAACATATGAACAGCAGATATATTAAACATGATATGAAATATCAAAATATAAAAAATACATTAGAGCGATGACATTCAAGGTAAAAAAAAATATAAATTTAGCAGCATTATCTCATTTATCATAAGAAACATAAGAGCTTTATCTTGATTCTGAACTTTGAATAAAAATATGAACAGCGATTATATTAAACAATGTTTAATATTGGTAACATATGATAAGCTTCATTGGTGATATATTTGACATGTGGGGAGAGAGTTGTGGAAGGCCTATACTTCATGTTAAACATATAGCAGCAAAGACAACGTCGGCAGTGTTGACGGCAAAATAGGCTACAGAATAATTCGTTCTGTATTGAGAGGTGCAATATTTGAAAATCGATAATATTTTTTTAAATTACATTTATATTGTATTTATGTCAAAACTTTCAAACATCAAAATGTCATTTATTAATATGTATTCGTGTCAAAATTACATGACATGACAAATGACATATTTTGCCTGGAAACGCTTCCAACACGCTTGCGTGTCGCGTGAAAAATAGGCGTCGGTTCTATTTCTAGCATGCAGGCGTTTTCCGCGCGTCTCGAGCTGCGCCCAGACGCGTGTGTCACGCAGGCAGTTAACATGGGAGCCGAAATAAAAACGGACACGACACGCAGCCAGTGTGTCGCCGGCCTTACAAATCTTGAACGCGGTCATTCTTAGAAGTATCGATAGCCTACTAATAAATTAAGCAATCGTGACGTTTTTAATTTCCGATTTACTTTTGAAGTATCGGTACACCGTGCAACAGAGCAAGGTAGGCATCGTACTTCCTTATGTCACTCCTCGCGTCATCTTTTTCTACGAGTCGTGGACCACTTGTGCTCGCACATGCAGCCAGATCGCTGTAGTGTTTTGTCACATGACACTGACAGCGGCAGGTTCTTTGCTGCGTGCGTCAGGAAAAAAACACAGATGTCCATAGGGAGGCGTTTTTTTTTTTTTTAGTATCGATACTGATAAATTTAGGTATCGTGACATTTTTAATTTCCGAGTATCGCGATACTTTTGAAGTATCGGTACACCGTGCAACACTAATATCAAGTACGCAAAGTTTGTACTTGCCTACATGCAAATGGTACAGCGCGTTCTTAAAAGCGTCACTCAGCTCGCTCTGCTACTCCGGTTATCTCTGTTACTCTGTATGTACATTTTAAGCAACAATAAAACGAAATATGTTATAAAACACCACTCTGCCTCTTTTCGTTTTCATTTAAATAAATTAAACATTATAGGGACACAAATGTGGTTCATGCGCAACGCATATTGATTATTCACTGCACGTTATACGTTATTCTATTTATAACAAAACGAAATTTAAAACACAACCGTTACCTCTTTTCATTTAAATAAAAAAAATTAAACATATTCCAGACAAATGTTGCAATAAACATCAGTGATAATCTTGTAATAAAAAAATGACAAGAAACCATATTTCTTTTTGTAAAATTTCAGTTTTATCAATAATAGCCAATATAAAAGTTTAAGTAAAATGTACAAGAAGCTATACAATAAGAAATAAAGCAAACAATTCAGTCAAATATCCAAATGCAGCGCTCTAGTCTAACATTACAACAGTAAAGTTAAATACAAATAGCCTATAATATGAAACTAAACTTAGCCCTCAGCCAAAACGATTGACAGGGAACGAATTATATATTCACGAGACCAAAGATCGCCCATAGGTCTACACAAGACGAATTATATCTCATGTTTAACCACTACCGTCGGAGTCAGCGGCGAACGTCAGAAGAACTAGCCGAGGAAAGGCTCATCCAGCCGGGAAACATGAGCGCCGAGTGCCCGCTGATCCCATGGATCACAACCAAGCGGCAACCTCCCCGTCTCTCTCTTGAAGCCAACACGGAAGTGAGTTAAACTGCAATTTGTTGACTGGCCGCTTGAGGCTGTTGTCAGAAGTGAGTCAAATCTGTATCTCCCCCATGTTAAAATGCCAAATTTTACAGCAGAAAAAAACGTGTTTAAAGCCTGGTGTCTGTATGTGGATTTGGTCTATACAGCTAATTTTGCCCTTCATAACAACTGTGAGGGGGGTGAATTATTTTATAACTCGTCCGTTTAGTTGATTAATATTTAAATTTAAGGGTGTGGCCAAGCCACTTGAGTGACAGATGGATTGCCGCTGTCAGTGCTAGCCGTTTGTCTGCTGTTAGTTACTAGCCGTCACTTCACCTCAGCAATGTTAGCTGCTGAACTTGCCATCTCTGCAGTGTTTGTGCTTTTTTTCGGGATTATTATTTCATACAATTTAATACTTGGGTAACGTTACAAAGCCCACGTCTTTGGATTCCGTCGTTATCGTTCGAGAGAACAACCAGCGCTGTATTTCAATTGTTTTCCTCTGTGAACATGCACTAATGGATGTCTGACAATTTCGTTGCTTTTTGGGGTTTTCAAATTTAAAACGTCAATAAATGCTCGTTCGTTCTGCTCCCATGGAACAGATGGATTATAATATGCTTATGTAAGTTACCGTCAGATGAAATCATGCAGGCGTAGGCTCTTTCTCCGTCCGTGCAATAAATGCACATGAATGAGCGCGGATTTTCTAGCGCATTTACTTGCACTTCAAAGGCAATATATCTATGTTTTAACGGTTAAACCATAACCCATTTGAGAGACGGCCAACATCAGAATTTAAAATGGACTGAATAAGCTCTCTACGAACTTGAGCGATGCCGCGCTGACGGACCATGAAAGAGTGACGGACATGTATGCACATAAATCACTGTCATACACAAACACTCTCGAAGTAATACACAGTCTCACTTGTAGCCATGTCTTTTAAAGGAGCTGTATGTAAGAAATCTATTTCAATTAATCATAAAATGGCCCTGATGTGTCACTAGACATTAAGAAATCATGTTCATTTCAAATACTTATATCACTGACAACAGTAGTATGGCTAGGATATTGTCATTTAAAAAGTGGACTTGCAGCCCTCAACTGATGTTGATGTTGTCATTTTGTGTTTTGGCCTGACGCGCCTCCCTCCACCTATCTACCAATCACGAAGTCAGTAGTGTTTCGGGATCCGGGTTGCCAGCTTTGCTCTAACCTACTCTAGTCGGATAAAAATGTCTAACGTTACTAAATCAAAAAGACCTCGTTATAATTCAGAAATTCGTCGTGACAAAGTCCGAAATAAAACCAGAATTTGTATAGGAGATGCTTTTGAAAGATGGAGACGGCTGAAAACGGAGAAGAATTTGAACACAGACGCCAACGTTGCTAATTTTCTCCAGGACAGGTAAAGTTAAGATTTATCTAACTTATGCTTGGCTAACTTGTACTTGATGTCAATGGACATTTCATATATTCATGACAGTCGAACAAAGTTATGCATGTTCGTGCAAAGTAACGTAACGTTAGCTCACATGGACGTATGCTAACATTAGCAATGCATAGGAGCCCGTTTCTCTGTCATTATGCTTTTAGACGCTGAGGAAAACAACATTAGCACGCCCATTATGGCAATTTGAAACGTAATTGAGACAGAAGCCTAACTTTACCTCAGAAAAAATTATTCGACATTCGTTCTTCACGTATATCGTGGACTAAGTTACACATGCTGCAAGTTGACCTGTATTTCACATCACATATTTTAGCGTGTTAATGGATGTGTGCTGCAGGGTAAGTAAAAAATACAGCTGGTCACTTTCACTTATAGCATCAGCTAAATGAATAGCTGTATCTTTGATATTGGTTACACATAGTGACATAGGCTTGTGCTTGTACTTACATTAATGACAGATACATAACGTTACAAGTTAGACTTACAGCTACCGTTCTGTCTGTCACATACGAGCATAACGTTACATCTTTACGATTATACTGTCACATACGAGCATACATCTTTACGATACTGTCACATACGAGCATAAATCTTTACGATTATATTTAACTAATGACAATTAGTAAAAATTTTAAATACATAATTACTTATCAAAATATCTCTCATGAAGCATAAACATAATCAACAGAAAAAAACTTACTGTGTACGTCTCGTCGGAAGCTCATTGAAGCAGCCTACGTTTCTGCTGAATTCAGCTTATCTGGCAACCTCGAGTCAGGGGGGAGGGGGAGGGGATACACCGCTCTATAGTATTTTTAAAATGATTGCAGTACCAGTTTTGGCCACAATCCTACATACAGTTCCTTTAACTATTATAATATTTCGAAGGGCAAAAATAGGAACGTTTAATTGGCTTTACATCATCAGCTAACTCGATCACGTCGAGCTAGGTGATTTCAGATAGCCAGGCTCCTCAGCTCCACTCACGCCCCGCCTGTTTGTCTATTTTCTGTTATCCGGGAGTGATGCAAGGCCAAGATGGCGACGGCCGGCTCCGCCCACTTTAGGCTTCAAAAATGCTCTTCAGAAACCTACGGGTGACGTCACGGACACTACGTCCATATTTTTTTACAGTCTATGATCACAACCGAAAAAAAAAAAAAAATCATCTTTATAAATAAACCACAGATTTGAGCTTTTAACAACTACATTCTCGCCTGAAAAACTCTTAAAATTACATTTTGTGACACAGTAACAGTAGTATTATATTAAAGTCTATATTAAAAAATGGCGCTTCTTATGTTGTCATTCCCCTTGTAGCACGCGCAAGTGACGATTCTCTGTTAACCAATCAACGTCCTGCAGTGAGTCTAGCTCCACCTTTTAGTACCGTACCACTGTGCTAGGTACCCCAATGGAAGGGTACCTAAAAAGTGGTACGGTACGGTTCGGCATTTTGGTACCATTCACAACTTTTGATAGTGGAAACGCAAATAAATGCGTATCGTACCGTACTGTACCGTACCGCTCAGTGGAAACGAGCCATAACATTCTTCTAAATATCTTTCTTTCTGTTCAGCAGAAGAAAGAAATTCATACAGGTTTGAAACAACATGAGGGTGAGTATATGATGACAGAATTTTCATTTTAAAGTGGAGTATCCCTTTATACCTTTACCAGCACCAACATTAAACAGGACCAAATGCGTACTCCAGCATTACAGTGAATCTAAGTTGGTCAAAAAAAAAAAAAAAAAAAAACCCTGAAGAACTCCAAAAGCACAAAAACCAAAATTATTTGTCACCCAATTTTTTAAGTTGTTGGAAAGTGCTGTTTATGTCAATGTCCCAGATGCTCTCCAGAGTACATGTGAATGGAAATGTTTCAAAGATGCAGGAAAGTCAGGAAAAATGCTTTGAGGAAAAAAACAAACACAAAAAAACAGAAAATTTGTTTATAATACAGATCCAGTCCATAATTATATTTGGCTCAATTGAATGAAAGAGATAGATATACAGTTGCACTTCAAAGTTGATATACACCTTGCAGTATCTGCAAAATGTTAACAATTGCCACATCGTAGTAGAAAGCTGGGCAAGGTTCCTTCTATTTCCCACAAACACCAGGATTCCACTGACTACGCCATCTTTACTGACACTGGGCTTAAAGTGATTAAAAATAGAGAACCTTTTTATTGCTACTTTACAGGGAATTAAGCATAACTTTATCAATTACACAAATATAGATATATGACCCATGCAAACCCAGGACCAATGCAAATTAAAGGGGCATTCCACCCATAGGAACATTGTTTTTTATTGAAAGTGGGTCATATATGTGGTCGAAATGTAAAATAAATTTTGAATTTGGTGCCTTCGTGACCAAGGAAAGACAAAAAATAACTTCAGGACGCATTTGTATGAAAGACAACAACTCCCACAATGCACCACATTGCACAGCTCCGCAAGCCACTCCCACTAATCCAGAACAGCGCATATCTGCCTATAAGAGAAATCACTCTTCCGTCTACAAGGCTAGCTACCACCAGAGCTTGAAATTAATTTCACACAAAATGTCTAGTTAGTTGGCGAACTCATTAGTGCATTACTCCTCGTTTGTATTTCTTTCGAAAAGGTGAATTATTGCATGGTACCGGGATGTTCAGTCAGAACATATGCGGTGCGAAACTAGGATAGTTCACAACACAAACGTCCGTGTCCTCGTCTGATTCAGAGATTTCGTCCAGGAGAAATTGTCATCGTTGAAATTCTTTGCCGCAGACGGACTCTATCTCTGTGTTCGTAGTTGCATAGTGAGATCACCGGCGCCACCAGTCCGCCCTAACTCGAGCCAGTCCGGGCTCCTCGTCCGCGGCAGGCAGGTCTTCTGCCTCGGCTGCTCTTCGCTATAATGCGGCTTGTAAAGGTAGCCACAAACACCTGATTCAAGCATCAGACTTACGAAATCATCTTCTTCTATATCATATTGAGTACTCTCCTCCGCTATTGTCATAACTGTACATCTGTTCTATCTGTCTCCACAGCGCCTGTTAGCTTAGCTTCAAACAAGATGGAGGATATTGCTTTCAGTTTCAGAGAGTAAAGTCTGATCTGTAATAGGTCTGTAGCGTGAGCGGGTCCCGCCCCCTGGGAAAGATGAGGAACTAGTGCTAGTAATCTCAACAGAAATCCCCCCCTCTTACACTTCCTCCGACAATGACGCAAAATGACGATTTTTGCGTCATTGTGGGAGGAAGTGTAAGAGGTAAATAACGGATTTTTCCCGTCTCAGGGGAAAATGAGAGAGTGTTGCACGACCATTCAATAGTATGACTGGGTTTCTAACAATGCAAAGCTTAGTGCAAATGGGTGGAGTGTCCCTTTAAGAAAGGTATTCTTACATTTTAAGCTTGCCCCACATAGCTATCTTCATGAAGGATGTTCCTGTTCCTGTATTTACCACGGTTGACACAGCAATGCTGCAAGCCTTCTTCCTTTGGTTTGTTACCTTTAAAATATATGATGATTATAGGGGCATGTGTAAATGCACAGGTGGGAATTTATTACTTGCACATGCAAAAGATTCAAAGCATTTAAAAGCTATAGGGATAGTTAGTGACTTGAAAGTAGTGTTTTAGCTTGATCAGGATGTGCTGTCATGATAAATCTTGTAACATCACCTCATCAATACAGGTCTGTGATTCCACACCACTTGCACTGTATCTCCAATAACAAATATGAACTGATCCTGCAAAATGAATGTTTAAATCCAGATAAACACAAAAAATTACATATTCCAAAACAAATAATAATTGAACAACTCTTTAAATACAAAATTAAATTGAACACATTACAAGCATTTTTTTCTAGAGGTGGGTAATATATTAAATATTTATGGTAGTTAAAAGATTGATTATTTGTATTAAATGTATATAAACGTCTTCGAGTGTTACAATATTTGATCAGCATTCAGCAATTTTTTAGTAGCTTGTTTAAAATAATTTTAAAAGTCGGTTTAGTTAAAAAAAAAAAAAAAAAAATCAGCAACCAAATTTCTCGAACACGACCACACACGCCTTCCTCACATTACAATGTAATACATTATTAGAATGCAATCATATATAAATTATTGAAAACATGATTAATTCACCTCCCGAGTCTATTGAGTTTATAATATCTGCGATTAAAATGCACTCAGCAACTGACATGTTACGGTGAAAAAAAATTTAACTAAAGAAAGCATCAAGATATACTTACTTGACTGATTATTTTCATCATAACGTCTCATCTGCAAACAAACATCCAAACGTGGTGCTCCTTTTGTTCTCTTGTTTGGCTAGCTTCAGTATCATCACTAGTGATGGGCGGATCGATCCTTAAGTATCGATACTTCGATACTGACGTGGTATCGAAAAGGATCGATCCTCACATAAAAATATCGATCCAAATGTGTGTTTTTTTACCAGTAATTTTTTATTAATTTAGCACGCAATTCAGTGCATAAAATAAGCTTCTAAGTGGGAAAATAATCGAATGTTAGCGGATAATTGTGTAGGATCATTTATATACTGTCTATGTGTAGGATAGAACTTTTTCTCCTAGTCATCTGGATACAAGACGAAACCAATCAATCACAGAGAGCGTTCGATGCTGGTGCTTCGCTGAGCTCACAGGCCCAGTGCGTTTGGGAAACGAAGCCTTGCTTAGATGACAGAGAAACAATCGGGTTATTTCGCAATAAACAAACCAAAAGTGTACATAACGGTTCAAAATGTTGACGTCAGTAAGATTTTTTTAATGAAATTAATATTTTTATTCAACAAGGATCGATGCATTAATTTGATCAAAAGTGACAGTCAAGGTAGACTGTTAAAAAAAAATCTTTCAACTTTGTTCATCAAATATTTCTGTATAAATGTATCATGGTTTCCACAAAATTATGAAACTGTTTTCAACATTGATAATAATAAGAAATGTTTCCTGAGCAACAAATCAGCATATTAAAATGAAATATCATCATGACTGGATTAATGATGCAGAAAATTCAGCTTTGATCACATGGATAAATTACAGTTTACTATGGCATAGAAAACAGATAGCCTATGTTAAATTGTAATATTACAGTTTTTACTGTAGGCTATTTTTGATCAAATAAATGCAGAAGATAATTAAAAATCTTACAGACCCCAAACTTTTGAACAGTAGGCTAGTACTATAATTAGGGTAGTTTTGTAAAAGTCACTGACTAATTACAGGCGAGTTGAGAGCACAAATCACAAAATATTTAGGGCTAGTAGTTATGAAAACGTATTCAGATTTAGCATATTAATGATGCATTCACCTCATAAATCATGACACACGGCTCTAGCACAGGAAAGTGCATACAAGTTCAAGTGCATGCTTTTAAAATAAAAAAGTATTGGTATCGGTATCGATATCGGCGATACTGGCCCTGTATTTAATTGGTATCGGATCGATACCGAAATTTGCAGTATCGCCCATCACTAATCATCACGCATCGCAAACGGATCGCAAAACATAGCGCATTTTTCAAACTCTAGTGAAGTAGTGCGTCATAATGACGTAGTATTTCTCGCGCATGCGCATTAAACAACATATTCATATATCATGCATGGTTAAATGTTATTTCAGCTTTTCTGTTTAAGTTGAAGTTGTTCTAACTCATTGTGTTGTTAAACTCTGTAAGTTCACAAAACTTTACTCATTAACCTAACTAAAAGTCAATCTTTTTTTTCAATGTAGTGTAGCCTAGTGTGATTAAAATTAAATGTATTTTAACTGAATTTAAATGCAAATTCATTTTGTTTACATTTGTTTAACTTTTGTTCACAATTAATACAATTAAATGTGTGTTTAATTGACTTAGAACAACATAATGATATTGAAAAGTATTATGTTCACAGATGTAAAGTAGCTACAACACATACTATTAGGCTCCTCTCATATTACATTTTATTTTCAAATATTATGTAGAAAGCTGACACTTGTTGAGTTCATAGAGCAAGGGCTGGTGATAAAAATGTCAACAATAAGTTGTACTGGATTATACTGTATAAGCAGATGTATTGGAAAAATAAATTTCAACTGCATAATGCACACAGTATATATTATAGACAAAACACATTTAAAATACATTAAGAAATTAATTTTGGACAACACACTTGAGTTGGGATTAAAATAAATTATTTTCCATGTTTTCCATAACATAACTTTAATAACATAACTTTAACTTTAATAAATTTAAAACACTATAAATCATAATTATTTAAAATGTATGTTTAAGGAAAACTTAGTAGACATTACAAAGTGCATTTTTTAAAACATGCACTGAAGTGTGTTTATAAATATTGTCATGAAAGTGTTCTTTCTTTAAGTAACATTTAATTAGACATTATTACAAAGTGCATTTTTAAAAATGCACTTAAGTGTGTTTATAAATATTGTGATGAAAGAGTACTTACTTTAAGTTAAACTTAATTAGATATTATTACAAAGTGCATTCGTAAAAAAGTGCACTTAAGTGTGTTTATAAATATTATGATAAAAGTGTACTTTCTTTAAGTAAAACTTAATTAGACATTCTTATAAAGTGCATTTTTAAAAATACACTTAAGTGTGTTTATAAATATTGTGATGAAAGTGTACTTACTTTAAGTTAAACTTAATTAGATATTATTACAAAGTGTATTTGTAAAAAGTGCACTTAAGTGTGTTAATAAATATTGTCATTTAAGTGTATTCCCTTTAAGTACACATAAGTGGTCTTTAATTTTAATTTTATTATATTATCTGCAAGTGCACTTTTCAAAAAGTATACTTTTATTATTTTAAGCACACAAAAAGTGCGCTTTCAATACAATTAGGCACACTTCTTTTTCACAAGGGAAGAGAGCAATCTCCAAATGACAGCGCTACTGAAGATGGAGATGATGTAGAATAAATTTGGCCACCAACAAGGAGTATGTTTTCTGATTTCAGTCTCTTATTTCTATTACGTTTCTTTATTTACAACTGGACAAACAAACACATATTGGGGGAAATTACACATTCTTACATATTTCCACTGATTACAGTAGCCTAATACATTAATGTAAAATATTAATGCTGAGTAAATTCCATGTGCTTTCTTTTGATGTACCCCATTATTGATTTTATAAATAGCATTGATTCTGAACGTGAACCACTGTCTTAATTTTCTGCAGGCACACCAGAAATGACAAGCCACCCCCCTGTGAAAAAAAATAAAAAATCAAAATTCACTCAGGCAATGAGCGCTGCATTCCTAAATAACCTCAATGAGTCAGAGGAAAAGTTATTTGCCAGAGAGGAGCAACTGCTGCAAATGCATAGGGAGAACTTCAGCAAAGAGAAACAGTATTGGAAGTGACCAGGGAGATGCAGGCAATGCAACAGGAGGCTATTAGGCAGTTTGGCAACATCTTAGCAAGTATATTTCCTCCAGGTGGTGCCCAGTCAACTGTTCGCCAACCCTTTACTCACCAATGGAGGTCTGGAACATCATCAGTTCATGTTGCCTCACGAGATGCTGCACCATCCACAGTGCCACAAAGTAATAGTGATGAGAAGCCTAATGAAAGGGCAATGGCCTACTTATAAAAGCTTGATGGTTTTATGGGATAAATCACCCAAAACAGAAAATTCTGTCATCATTTACTCATACTCATGTATGTAGTACAAAGCTGGATGACTTTGGATACAGAGTTTGAAACAACATGAGGGTGAGTAAAATATGTCAGATTTTTCAGTTTTGGGTGAGGCATGATTGTAATGCATTTGACTTGATTTATGCACATTCTCAGTTCAATCTTTAAATCCAGTATAACTTAAGTTCTGAAGCCTAAAATGTTAAAGCATTTAAAAAGAGCACTGTTCATCAACAAATTAATATTTGAAAGAAGTTATACATTTTTTAATAGTTTTAAATATTACAATATTAATGTTTTAAATATTATTTTTAACAGTATTTATTGTTCTGTGACTAAAACCACATATTTGTAGTATTTGATAAATTTTTCAGACTTCTGTTCTATTGTAGTTGTCTGTATTAATATGTTTGGTAACACTTTACAATAAGGTTCATTAGTTAATGTATTAACTAACATGAACTAAGCATGAGCAACACATTTGTTACTGTATTTGTTAATCTTTGTTAATGTTAGTTAATGAAAACAGCTGTTCATTGTTTGTTCATGTTAGTTCACAGTGCATTAATTAATGTTAACAAATACAACCTTTGATTTGAATAATGTATTAGTAAATGTTGAAATTAATATTAACTAAGATTTATAAATGATGTAGAAGTATTGTTCATTCTTAGTTCACGTTAACAAAGGTAGTTAACTAATGAACCTTATTGTAAAGTGTTACCATTACATTAAACATTTTCTCAACTAGTTCCTGCAAACAATTTATCAGCAATGCATCTCGAATGGGAACAGCAGATGCATTGTCTTCCATGTTGTCAACTACCGGCCTTTCCACACATTCTTGGGGACAGTCCCACTTGTCCAGGTATTGCTCACGGTGGATTTCACAGAAGATATGCAGAATGCAGCATGATAGCACTACATCTGACACAGTGTTAATGTTAATGTCATTTCTCTTAAATAAGCATCTCCACCTTCCTTCAAGGCGTCCAAATGCGTTCTCCACAACTATCCTTGCTAAGCTCAACCGATGGTTGAAGTGTCGCTTTTCTTGGCTGAGTGTAACACTGTTAGGGAAGGCTTTGATAAGCCATTTTTTTCAAGGGATAGGCAGGGTCACCAATTACATATAGAGGAATGGTCTCCAAGCTATTAATATGCCCTGAGTGCTAAAGCAAAAAAATAAAAATAATAATATATATAATATATATAAAAAAATATGGGCTATGAATATGATTAAATATTAATAAATTCTAGCAAATTATTAATATAGAAAATGTGTGTTCCATTCTAACCTATTCATCATAGTTCCCAAACTTTCACAGACAACTTTATATGCACTTCTCTCACCTCTCTTGCGTAAAGATAACCACCCTGCCGATGCTCAGCAAGACTATAAATATCGGAATTTGCCAATAGCATCATGAGTCCTCCCAGGCCACCCAACGTAAACATCTGTGAAACTATAAACAAAATGCAACAAATTATGATTAGTAAATAATTAATTAACCAAAGGAGAGAAAGCTGTCAGTATAGTTACTTGACACTTTTTGTAAGCTACTACGCCTTGTAGTACAGTGCTATGCATAAGTTTAGACACCCATGTTAAAGTTGACTAAAAAGAGGAATAAAAAATCATCTTTTGGAAATTGAACTTAATGCCTTAATTAAAAAAATTAGGAAAAAATCCAACCTTTAAGGACACCAATTTTCTTTGTGAATGAATAATGTATCGTAAATAAATAAATGTTCTTCCTTAAAATACAGGGTGCATAAGTCTGGACACCCCTATGTTAAATTCCCATAGAGGCAGGCAGATTTTTATTTTTAAAGGCCAGTTACTTCATGGATCCAGGATACTATGCATCCTGATAAAGTTCCCTTGGCCTTTGGAATTAAAATAGCCCCACATCATCACATAGCCTTCACCATACCTAGAGATTGGCATTGAGTACTTTCCATAAGATCATCTCTCAATGCAAATCAAACCAGCTATTAGGCTAACTGAAATAAAACATGCCAATCTCTAGGTACACAGGGGAGGGGGGAGAAATCGAACTCTGGTTCGGACCAGGCAGTCCAAACAATTGTGAAAGCACCCAAAGATACTTCTTTCAAAAGCAAAAAAAAACAAAAACGTACAGTTCCTAAACTTTGGAACGGCAGTGTGTGTGTATAGAAAGATGAAGGAAGGCCTCTGTCTATCTTTAAACGGTGTTGATGACAACCCAACAACCTACAATTTTAAATCCTTAATTAAGTGAACTTTAACGAGTTTGAATATAGGAATAAGGTTGAGACTCTCATCCTACACAGTCCATCACTGCTCATCGGTGTGAGGGTGGGATAATGCAGACCTGCGCCTCCCGAGGGAGACGAGCAAGAGACAGAGTGCTCAGACACATGGAGTGGATGCGTCTCTGAATGAGAGAGATGATGACAGGCAGTTGCCCCTCTCTCCACATGACCTCCCCGGGCCTTTGAGTGTGAACGTACACTCCAGAGTCTCATCCTCACCAACAAAGCATGCGGGGCTACTTCCCCGAAGGGCATGCCACCAACAGCCCTCTGACATTCAAACATCTATACAGATGGAAAAACAAATCGAATAAATAAATAAATAAATATACAGGAGTTACAGAAGGACTGGAATTGACTTGGCCAAACCTAAGGCTAAATCTCTACTTCTACTGACCTTGAGTATGGAAAAGAACCTAGAGGTGTGTGCTTTCTGACAGGGTGGTCAGTATGGAAAACAGCCTTGACGTGAACTCAACTTACCTCTTCTTTTCTTCCTGATTTCTTTTTTTTTTTTTTTTTTGGCCTATGGAAAAGTGTTAAAGTGTGTTTTAACAAAATAATTAAAATAATAATAAAATACGATTTCAACTTTAAAAATAAAATAAAATCTTTGTTAAATGAAGGCTTTGTTATATGAAGGAATTAAAACTTGTACTTTGAGTCATACATGTTGTCTACTTTTCAAATGCATTTTTTATTTTTTATACTGCCCTTTTGCCCCTTGGTGCCCAAAGTGCCCCTTTGTCAAGGCAAAATTTCCTCTCCTTTTTTTTTTTTGTAATTAAAGGCCCCTTTGTGGATGCCTGCCCAATCTAACTATTAGTAAAATTAATGAATAATAATTTAGCCGTAAATAAAATGACCTTTCACCTGACGTACTCATCCGGGACGATTCCTCACGCTGCACCAGAGCAGACATTTGTTGCGTTCGAAACCGCATACTTCCCTACTATTTAGTATGGGAAAAAGAGTAAGCGAGCGAAAAAGTATGTACGAATCCAAAAGAGTAGGCGAGAATTACCTGGGTGACGTACTAATTATCGCGAGATTCGGACTTAAGTGCGTTCGAATATGCCTACTTTCCTACTATATAGTAGGCGAAAACAGTACGTGAAGGAAGCAGTACGTTCGAAACATCAGTATTCATAAAAGAGTAGGCGAGAAGTTCCCGGATGGCTTACTGCTTTCGGCCAGATTTTCGAGTGCTCGACTGATGGGTACTCTTCTATCCCAGGAGGCCACGCGAGAGGATACGTCATTATCAAACATCGCAGAGATCAGAGACGCGGGTGCTTTCAAATGTGAGTAAACACGGTTCCTTTTGTTAAAATTGCATGTGTTAAACTACTGTAGAGTAAACTGTTGAATTGTTGAAGGTGTAAAGACATTACACAGTAAAGTATAGTTGTGATTTTGCTGTAAAAACACGTTTTATTATGTATAACGTTAGCTAACAGGGGAGCGCCAGTAAGGACACGTAAGTTACTACTCTAAAGTGGATTTACAAAAACCATACATCTTAAAGACGCTTATTTTAAATGTCTATTTACATCTGACAGGAAAATCTTGAAATATCACAACATGAAATGGACATCTGAGTGATGAATGTGTGCTACTATGTAGAACAAATCTATAAAGTAACTAAACATAAGTTATCTTATTTGTCCATTAGTAGGCTAGTTGATAAATTGAGGAACATTTATGTTGGATAAAAAGTTAAAACAACCTCAACATGTAAATGTAGTGTTTAGTTCATAAATCACAGAGGTAATGTGAATCTCGTCTGGATGTTACAGGGACAGATGAACAGATGTGTGTTTGCAGTGGAGAGTGGCTCATGAAGCTGAATGCTGCCATCAAAGGCTTTGAGTGAGTATACTACAGAAATAAATAACAACTATTTAAATATTAAGTTTATTTTAATTATTGTAATTTTCAAACAGAGCTATTACATCACTTTTCTGATTATTGATTTCTGTGCATTTGCTGCAGATTTTTTGAAGTGGATTAGGACCTACAAGGAAAGATGATGATGTCGGCATTTGTGAAAAAAAGCGTTTTTGTCTTCTAAATAATACTGATATCAAATGACATTATGCGGTTGAAATTACTGCTTTTGTGTTATGTATTTTTGTAGGATCTGAAATGTCAGCAGGCTGGTGTGAGCACTGAGGATGAGGAGCCCAGAGCTGAATCCTGGAGATGGTCCCTCCATCACTCCACCTGCCCTTACGAGACCCTCCATCACTCCACCTGCCTTTATTGCCTCAGATTGTGAAGCACAACACAACACGCAACAACCTCAGGCACGAAGGAACGGCTCACCTCTGGCGGTCAGCTGATTCATCAGAATAAAGCCGCAGAATGGGAACCGCTGTGTTGAGATGGCAGAAGGATGTGGGGTTCAGCGCCTGTAGCCTACATACATGATTGTAGTTTGAATAAAGCTTTGTTTCATGTGTTGACTTGTATATGCATTTGCTTATTGTGTGATGGTGACTTTCATTCATTCTTTTACTAATTTATTAATATTTCTCATTGTTGTCAGTAAATAAAATATAATTATTTAATTAATGTTTTATTTAATTGTTTGAAAGAAAATGTAGATATGTTCATTATATACACATCTAGAGTGTATTCAATCATGCATAGCTATGTCATATGACATACATTACATTTTGTTTGTTTTATTGAATTATATCATTTTCAGTAAAAAGTAATATAATTAAGTATTGGTCAGCATTTATCGTTGTTATTATTGTATGTTTTGGGGTGGGATAGCAATGCAATTCATTCTGAGGTAATATAAATTTTTTATATTAATGATACTTAAATTTTTAGAGTACAAAATCAACAGTTTTCTCCAAAGGCGAATCTTCGCACAGCTGCCCTTTGTGCAGACATTATAAACACTGAGGAAAACCATTCTAGGTAGGGCTGTTGAGTTACTGATGTTATGAGGTATAAAAAAAATAAAAATATTATATATATATATATATATTGTTATTTATAGGCCTAGGCCTGAGGGATGAAACGAGAGTTAAATTCAACGAGGAAAACATAAAGCAGTAAGCCACTTTTGCTTGTGGATGAAAATGTTTGGATATTAAATAAAATAAAATTAACAACATATTCAAGAGATGACAATTTTGGGATTTCGTAATAAAAATAAATAATATCGTTAAGGATAAAACGGTGGGTCACATTAGTAGGGTTAAATATAATAACTTAAATCAACCCTAAATGTATTCAAAAAATAAATGGGCAGCAGTTTCTTCAAAAAGACCACAAAATGAGCAAGTTTAATCAATATCAAGATATTTACAGATAGATGAATTAAACGTGTCGTTCAAATATTTTAAGTTGTTGCACGTGGGATAACGCGTCGTAGGTCACATGATAACGTCAACATGGCAGATGTCCGGTTCGCATTCATACTCAACGAGATCTGGCTATAAAGTACCTACTCTTTTAGCGCTCGTTAAGTAAGTACTTATTGAAATTAAGTACCTACTCATTGAGTATGCGGTTTCGAACGCAGCCATTCTCTGGGCTGCACTACCAGAGGATATATCGTCAACTCTGTGGCTGCTGGTGGTGTTTCATTCTCAGCGAAGTGCTTTTGATTATTATTATTATTATTATTATTATTATTATTTTACAAGAACGACGTGAAGAGAGCATGCAGACAGAGATGTTGTTTATATTGCTGTGTGTAGGCTGTAGAAGTTAGCTTGCTGTTTGAGAGAGAAAAGTTTCACGGGCGTCGAGGGGTCTGGTCTTTTTATGTTATTTGACTAAAAACTATTATTTATACTTTAAACTATTATTATTACAATATTTATTTAAAAAACGTAGAGTGCCTTAAAAATGATCACAACACTGGTTAGGCTTACCAGTATCTTATGTTTTGTGTGCAGCAGCCTCTGTGAACATCTCCCCTAGCAGCCTGGGCAGAATCTGCAGCTTTACAGCAGGTCACCCAGCAAACACAGAACGTTGGCACAACGTAGCCAACCTTCTAACAACGTTTTAACAACATGGCCAAAAGGTTGCTATAACTACGTTGTGTGGTGAAGGTTGTTACAGCGTTGTCACAATGTTGGTATTAAACCACCGTTCAGGGCCATTGCTTAAGGTTGTACCAACGCTGTCTTGACAACCACTGGACTACATAATGTACTCGTCACTGCCCTGAAGCGCGAAAATCAGCCTTTTAAATTCCAACCACCTGTTGTTGGGCTCATTGTGTTCTCATTCATCATCGAGCAAGGATACGTGAGTATTGCGTTTAGCCTACCTCAGCTATCAAACACAACCTACAACTTTAATTATAATGTGATTAATGTAGCATCGCTCGCACTGTTTAGTTTTTCGTTTGATTTTTCCGCTATTTAGTCTCATTCGTTTCTTTGCTCCTCTGAATTTGTGGATGTTTCCCCGGTGACACCTGCTTTCGGCTACTGTCCGCCATACAGACCCGGTTTTGTTCTTTAAATGTTCTGATCTGCCTTTTCTTTTTATGTTTTATTTATTATACTTAAAATAAATTTGTATATTCCTTTTATTTCTTTTTTTTTTTTTTTTTCACAAATGTATGACTTTTGGAAGTGCAATTTGATTATATGCAGTTTTAATAAAGTTGAATTAACGAAACCTTCTGTCATTTTTACTCTTCAAAGTGTAGGCTACACTTGCAGGTGTTGATAGCCCCATTAAATAATAATATAGATAAACAATAAACGATAAAAAGTATAATTATCTAACAAAATACACCATATAAAAATATTGTCAGAATGTCGTCTCTCAGTTGCTGAATGTCGCGCAGCAACGTTGCTACAGCCCTGTCACGTCTTACAATTCTACGTTGTTACAATGTTGCGAGCACGTAGACAGCGACGTTGCCATAGCAGAAATACAACGTGCCAGAGACGTTGCCACAACGTAAATGTGTTTGCTGGGCAGTCAGTGAGTCAGTGAGTCAGTTCCAAACACTGTCAGCAATCTTTACATCTTGTCATTAGGGATGCAACGATACCATTTTTTCAGAACTGATCCGATACCAAAAATTCTGAGTATCGGCTGATACCGATCCATACCGATACCAGCGCAGTTTTTTTTTTAATCAAGTAGAATTTCTATAACTCTGTGCTGATAATAAGAACTGAAAAAAA
Organism: Abramis brama; assembly: GCF_963993115.1. Classification (NCBI taxonomy): domain Eukaryota; kingdom Metazoa; phylum Chordata; class Actinopteri; order Cypriniformes; family Leuciscidae; genus Abramis; species Abramis brama. The sequence continues at coordinate 34,185,291 of NC_139965.1, forward strand.
GAAAAACAACAACAATAAATATATGATCATATTCTGACATAAATGCTATTATAAACTAGATTAGTGGATAATTCAGCAGTAAAATTTATTCTAGAAAAATCACGAGTGCACAATAATTGTATAAAATTTTAACATTTTGTGAAAAAAAAAAATGTTTAGTGGGGAACAAATTAGAGACAATGGCCCTCATTTATCATTCTTGCGTAGAAACAGGCGTATATATTGGCGTAAGATTATGCTTACACTCCTCTCACCGCCTGATTTATGAAGCTGTGCGTAGGCTACCTTTGAAATCCAGGTGTATGCAATACCTGCCCTTGATAAATGCCGCGGCTGAAAACGATCGTCATTAGAATAACACGCCCCTATATATTCAAGTCTCCGCTTCCCTCACGCCCTCATTTTACGCCATGGACACATGGAAGACGGCAAAGAAGAGAAACTTGGATGAGCAAATGACCTATCACAATGCATTATTTTACAGCATGTGTTTTGAAACAATTAGCATTTAATTTCGTATCACCTCACATGTATTGGGGTGCAATAGTGATGATGATGTGATGTGGAGTACCATTCATTCACATTAATAATTGCATGACAATTTGTAATATTCTTCTTCTTCTTATTATGATTTTTATTATTAATGACGCTTATTGTTATTTAGAAGAAGAATGTCGTTATTATTATTATTTGTATTATTATTATTTAAAAGAAGAATGTCATTTTTATTATTTTGTCAGTATGAATTATTTTTTGGTCATTGAAAGCCTTTCATTACTGAACCCAGTCCGTGCGCACCTGCCGGGCCAACCCTGGTCTAACCATCGTTTCAAAGAATAGTACGACGGTGAGCGCGTCGAGTATAGAGTATAATATAAACAGAGTATAATATAAACGCGTCCGTTTGGGGAGGTGCGCAGTCTGCGGAGACTCGCGCTGCGGAAACAGGCGAAAGTATAAACAAAGGCTTGAAATGTCAGGTAGGCTAAAGCGCAACTGAAGGAATACATATGCCTACAAATCAAATGCTTTGGTAAAGTCACACAAATTAAACATTGAAGTCCATGTTGCACAAAAATAAACACTGAAGTTTGTAATTACTATTGTTGTTTTTTTTTTTACAGTGGGTCATAATATATATCTTTTAGTTTGTCAGTGCGTTTTGTGGTGTTAGGAATTGTTTTTCTGCGCATTTCCGCACTAACTCAAAACGTGCGTACACCACCTCCTGAGCTGGCGTAGGATTTGAGCGTGCCGATATTGATAAATCTCAAAGTCACTGTGGTTTTGGGTGTACGCCAGGTGTACGCTGGAAATTTGGTGTACGCACTTTTGATAAATGAGGGCCAATAAGTGTAACACTAAATCTGGTAAAACTTTACACATTGCTCTTTGTATTGTTAAAATACATTCATGAAAAACAACAACAACAACAACATAAATCAAAAATATAAATTATTTTATAGCCTACAATAAAATTTAGACATTTTTTAAATGTATAGCACAGCTGTTTAATGAGGTAGCAACATAATAGATAGGACAGAACAAGAACGTCTATTGATAATGTTTCATTGCGTCACTGTATTATGATATGAAAGGCTCCAATACAATGCTGCACAAAGCGCTTATGCGCATCCCGAGCGCAGAATGATGCGCTTGAAGCAACATGAGTCACAGCGTGCAGCGCGTCGAGTCCGCAGTGAAAAGTTTAAAGCACAAAGAAAATACATATTGATGCGTAGTGTATTATACAGTATCTATCTATGCAATAGTCTATTAAGCATTTTCTTTTAACAGTTTTAAATTTCAGTTACTGTGCGCGTGAAGAACAAATAGTACCTGACTTTACTCCAGTGTTGTGATCTAACAGACACCCGGTAGAAAGTAACATGATTAAGGTGCAACAATAAAGTCCAGCAAGATAAAGTTGTTTTATGTGAAACAATAGACCTTTATCTACAGATCAAGTATAATAATAGTAACATTGAATCATCTTGGAGAGAGTTTCATCGTGTTAACTGTCGTAACCGAACGCGACGCGCTGTTTGAATGCTGAATGGAGAATGACTGACAGCGCAGCGAGGGAAACGTTTACGTGATCTTGAATTTAACGACTTAAATATTAATTTATATCTCACATTATACTATATAATGGCTTCAGAACACTTATAATATTGTGCACGAAAACTTGGATTGGATTTGGATCGGCCTTGTCTGACCGATACCCGATCCGCCAAAAATGGCAGTATTGGAGCCGATACCGATACTGAGTATCGGATCGGTGCATCCCTACTTGTCATGGTCACATAAAAATAGTTTAATCAGCTAATATGTCTCCTAAATGTTTGTTTTAATGTCTACAGTCTCAGATCTGCTCCAGTAGTATCAGCAGCAGCGGCAGTAACAACAACAGCAAAGGAAGCAAACTCACTTAAGGACTTTAGTAAGAAATTACCAGAACAGGTATCACATTAATGTAAAAAATCTTGTAAAGTATTAATTGCTGTATTTTTTTCTGTTTGCTTTGTTTTTATTCTCATTGTATAAATGTAACGTCTCGGTTACGTATGTAACCCTTGTTTCCTGAGTAGGGAACGGAGACGTTACGTCGGATGACGACGAATGGGGTTTCACTTAGAAAGCCTATCACCTTCGAGTATATAAAACGAGCCAATGGCAATGAAATGCCATGGGTCTGCGGAATTTGCATAGCGTATCTCCGCCCCACGCAGGGGGTATATAAGGAAGTACGCCGGCAACATGCAGATATGTCTTCGCTGAGGAGCCGAGACTGAACTCAGGCGTTCCCAGCGGTACAGCGGAAGTGGCAGGGAGACGTAACGTCTCCGTTCCCTACTCAGGGAACGAGGGTTACATACGTAACCGAGACGTTCCCTTTCGTGGTCACTCCGAGTTACGTCGGATGACGACGAATGGGGTCCCCAGTCTAATCACGCCACCTCGGCTATCTTCCAGTGCCCTGCGTAAGCCTGAGCTCCCTGTCGTGAGACTAGCACGGACGAAGGAGTCCTACTTAACACAGGAATACCAAGGTACACTGGGAAGCATATCTCAGAGGAAATATGCAATTATGCCCAGCCCGAAGGGGGGGACTTAGAATACACATATGACCCCGAAGGGCTGCATATGGAGTATCACTGGGGTGTCCAGCCGCAGGTGGAATATTTCAACCCCAGGGGTGGCAAGGTGGCTTGCCGAGGGAAAGACACATGCTCAGAGAGGCTTGCAGTGGAAATACACATGTGGGGGTCGCCCAGAGGGGGAACCATGCACATGGAGGCACCTAGCCAAGCGCGAAAGCTGCCAGTGGCATAACTCTGGCGTTGACGTCGACAGTGCTGGAGGAGACTCAGGGCTTATTAGGCTCACCTGAGGAAAATATCGCATGTATCCCATCCGTGGAGAGGAATGGCGAGCAAGCGAAGACACCTGAGCAGAATCTAGTACCGGCTCGTTGAAGCGAGTACATGAGAAGAAACTGGCTCCACTCGGAGATTATAAAATCTCGCAAATGTGTTAGGTGTCGCCCAGCCTGCAGCTCTACAAATGCCTGTTAGCGAGGCGCCATGCGCTAGAGCCCAAGAGGATGCCACACTCCGAGTGGAGTGGGCCGTCACACCAAGGGGGCATGGTCTACCTTGCTGCTGGTATGCCAAAGCAATGGCATCCACTATCCAGTGGGACAACCTTTGCTTGGAGAGAGCCTTTCCCTTCAGCTTCCCACCATAACAGACAAAGAGCTGGTCTGAGGTCCTGAAACACCGTGTTCTGTCTACGTAAGCACGGAGGGCGCGTACTGGACAGAGCAGTGCCAAGGCTGGGTCTGCCAGGAAAGCACGACACTGATCGGGCATTTCGTGGGTTCTTGATGTTTTGAAGAACACCAGTTGACGAAGAGGTTCCACTTCAACGCATAGGCATGTCTCGTGGATGATGCTCTAGCGGAAGTGATGGTAGCCACCACCGCTGGTGGTAGGGTACTCAAACCTGCCTCGTCCCGTCCAGGAGCCACACGTGGAGGTTCCAAAGATCGGGACGAGGGTGCCAAAGGGTGCCCCGTCCCTGAGAAAGGAGGTCCTTCCTCCGGGGAATTGGCCAGGGAGGTGCTGTCGCGAGGAGTACCAGTTTTGAGAACCAGGTCCGGTTGTGCCAATATGGGGCAACCAAAATGACCTGCTCCTTGTCCTCCCTGATCTTGCGCAAGGAGGCTCACTGAGGGAAACGCATACTTGCGTAGGCCCCGCGGCCAGCTGTGCGCCAGTGCATCCGTGCCGAGCGTGCCCTCGGTCAGTGAATAATACAGGTCTCAGTGGGACGAGTCGTGGGAGGCAAACAGGTCTACCTGTGCGTCCCCGAACTGATCCCAAATCAGCTGGACCGACTGGGGATGGAGTCTCCATTCTCCAGCGAGAGGCCGAAGCCGAGACAGCTCGTCGGCCGCCTGGTTCAGGTCTCCCGGGATATAAATGGCTCGAAGCGACCTCGGATGCTTCTGACTCCATATGAGGAGGTGGCGAGCGAGTTGCGACATACGGCGGAAGCGTAGACCACCTTGATGGTTGATGTACGCTACTGTCGCGGTATTGTCTGATCGGACTAGTACGTGCTGACCCTTGAGCAGCGCAGGAAAGCAGTGCAGGGCGAGACGTACAGCCAGCAACTCGAGGCAGTTGACATGCCACAGGCGCTGGGGTCCTGTCCAGGAGCCCGCGGCAGCATGTCCATTGCACATGGCGCCCCAGCCCGTGGTGGAGGCATCTGTTGATACAACAACATTCCGGGAAACTCGTTCTAAGGGCACTCCGGCCCGTAGAAAACTGAGGTTCATCCACGGGGTGAAGGTCTGACGGCAGGCTGGAGTCACTGGGACTTGGAGCGTGCCGTGTTGCCATGCCCACCTCGGGACTCGATCGCGAAGCCAAAGCTGAAGCGGTCTCATATGAAGCAATCCGAGCGGCGTTACTGCGTCTGCGGATGCCATATGCCCCAGGAGCCTCTGGAATAGTTTCAGTGGAACCGCACTCTTGCCCTCGAATTGGCGAAGACAAGTCAGCAGTGACTGCGCGCGCTCGCTCGTAAGCTGCGCACACATGGCGACCGAGTCGATCTTCATACCGAGAAAAGAGATTCTCTGCACGGGGCAGAGTTTGCTCTTCTCCCAGTTGACCCGAAGGCCCAGACAAGCTAGGTGCCGGAGCACTAGATCCCTGTGTTCGCAAACCTGATCTCGAGAGTGAGCTAGGATCAGCCAGTCGTCGAGATAGTTCAGGATGCGAACCCCGTGTTCCCGGAGGGGAACAAGGGCTGCCTCGACGACCTTCGTGAAGACGCAAGGAGACAGGGCTAGCCCGAATGGGAGAACCGCGTACTGGTTTGCCCGCCCCTTGAAAGCAAACCGAAGAAACGGTCTGTGTCGAGGTAAAATGGAGACATGGAAGTAGGCGTCCTTCAGGTCAATCGCTGCAAACCAATCCTGCGGCCGCACGCACTGGAGGATGCGTTTGGCCGTGAGCATCTTGAACGGCAGCCTGTGAAGGGAGCGGTTCAAGATGCGCAGGTCGAGGATTGGCCGTAACCCACCGGATTTCTTCGGTACAATGAAGTAAGGGCTGTAGAAGCCGGACTTCATTTCGGCTGGAGGGACAATCTCGATCACACCCTTCGCCAGTAGGGTGTCGACCTCCGCTCTCATGACAGGGGCATTGCCACCGACCATAGTGAAGCGGACTCCCCTGATGCGGGGTGGAGACCGTGCGAACTGAATCGCGTAGCCGAGCCTGATGGTTCTCGCGACCCAGCGGGACAGTCTGGGAAGCTCTAGCCAGGCCTCCAGAAACTGCGCCAGCGGGGTCATACGAACCACAGACGTACCGTCGGTGGGGCAGCGAGGCGGAATGACTGGCCAAGGCGAGGGTGGCATAGTGGCCCTGTGCGGGGGCACGGTCATTAACCGCGTCCTGCCAGAGGAGGCCAGGGGAGGACCAGCGTCCCACGGGGGCGTGCTCTGGCAGGGGTCTGGCGACAGAGGGGGATAAGAGGAGCGTGGCCCGTGGGCGGCACGTGCTGTCATCCGAGAACTCTGTGACAGAGGGGGACGATAGTGGTGGGACCCGTGGGCGGCGCGCACTATGGTCCGAGAACTCTGTGTGCTCAGGATTGGGGGAATCAGTTCTTTCTTTAACCACATTAGGGTGCTGTATTATGATATGAAAGGCTCCAATACAATGCTGCACAAAGCGCTTATGCGCATCCCGAGCGCAGAATGATGCGCTTGAAGCAACATGAGTCACAGCGTGCAGCGCGTCGAGTCCGCAGTGAAAAGTTTAAAGCACAAAGAAAATACATATTGATGCGTAGTGTATTATACAGTATCTATCTATGCAATAGTCTATTAAGCATTTTCTTTTAACAGTTTTAAATTTCAGTTACTGTGCGCGTGAAGAACAAATAGTACCTGACTTTACTCCAGTGTTGTGATCTAACAGACACCCGGTAGAAAGTAACATGATTAAGGTGCAACAATAAAGTCCAGCAAGATAAAGTTGTTTTATGTGAAACAATAGACCTTTATCTACAGATCAAGTATAATAATAGTAACATTGAATCATCTTGGAGAGAGTTTCATCGTGTTAACTGTCGTAACCGAACGCGACGCGCTGTTTGAATGCTGAATGGAGAATGACTGACAGCGCAGCGAGGGAAACGTTTACGTGATCTTGAATTTAACGACTTAAATATTAATTTATATCTCACATTATACTATATAATGGCTTCAGAACACTTATAATATTGTGCACGAAAACTTGGATTGGATTTGGATCGGCCTTGTCTGACCGATACCCGATCCGCCAAAAATGGCAGTATTGGAGCCGATACCGATACTGAGTATCGGATCGGTGCATCCCTACTTGTCATGGTCACATAAAAATAGTTTAATCAGCTAATATGTCTCCTAAATGTTTGTTTTAATGTCTACAGTCTCAGATCTGCTCCAGTAGTATCAGCAGCAGCGGCAGTAACAACAACAGCAAAGGAAGCAAACTCACTTAAGGACTTTAGTAAGAAATTACCAGAACAGGTATCACATTAATGTAAAAAATCTTGTAAAGTATTAATTGCTGTATTTTTTTCTGTTTGCTTTGTTTTTATTCTCATTGTATAAATGTAACGTCTCGGTTACGTATGTAACCCTTGTTTCCTGAGTAGGGAACGGAGACGTTACGTCGGATGACGACGAATGGGGTTTCACTTAGAAAGCCTATCACCTTCGAGTATATAAAACGAGCCAATGGCAATGAAATGCCATGGGTCTGCGGAATTTGCATAGCGTATCTCCGCCCCACGCAGGGGGTATATAAGGAAGTACGCCGGCAACATGCAGATATGTCTTCGCTGAGGAGCCGAGACTGAACTCAGGCGTTCCCAGCGGTACAGCGGAAGTGGCAGGGAGACGTAACGTCTCCGTTCCCTACTCAGGGAACGAGGGTTACATACGTAACCGAGACGTTCCCTTTCGTGGTCACTCCGAGTTACGTCGGATGACGACGAATGGGGTCCCCAGTCTAATCACGCCACCTCGGCTATCTTCCAGTGCCCTGCGTAAGCCTGAGCTCCCTGTCGTGAGACTAGCACGGACGAAGGAGTCCTACTTAACACAGGAATACCAAGGTACACTGGGAAGCATATCTCAGAGGAAATATGCAATTATGCCCAGCCCGAAGGGGGGGACTTAGAATACACATATGACCCCGAAGGGCTGCATATGGAGTATCACTGGGGTGTCCAGCCGCAGGTGGAATATTTCAACCCCAGGGGTGGCAAGGTGGCTTGCCGAGGGAAAGACACATGCTCAGAGAGGCTTGCAGTGGAAATACACATGTGGGGGTCGCCCAGAGGGGGAACCATGCACATGGAGGCACCTAGCCAAGCGCGAAAGCTGCCAGTGGCATAACTCTGGCGTTGACGTCGACAGTGCTGGAGGAGACTCAGGGCTTATTAGGCTCACCTGAGGAAAATATCGCATGTATCCCATCCGTGGAGAGGAATGGCGAGCAAGCGAAGACACCTGAGCAGAATCTAGTACCGGCTCGTTGAAGCGAGTACATGAGAAGAAACTGGCTCCACTCGGAGATTATAAAATCTCGCAAATGTGTTAGGTGTCGCCCAGCCTGCAGCTCTACAAATGCCTGTTAGCGAGGCGCCATGCGCTAGAGCCCAAGAGGATGCCACACTCCGAGTGGAGTGGGCCGTCACACCAAGGGGGCATGGTCTACCTTGCTGCTGGTATGCCAAAGCAATGGCATCCACTATCCAGTGGGACAACCTTTGCTTGGAGAGAGCCTTTCCCTTCAGCTTCCCACCATAACAGACAAAGAGCTGGTCTGAGGTCCTGAAACACCGTGTTCTGTCTACGTAAGCACGGAGGGCGCGTACTGGACAGAGCAGTGCCAAGGCTGGGTCTGCCAGGAAAGCACGACACTGATCGGGCATTTCGTGGGTTCTTGATGTTTTGAAGAACACCAGTTGACGAAGAGGTTCCACTTCAACGCATAGGCATGTCTCGTGGATGATGCTCTAGCGGAAGTGATGGTAGCCACCACCGCTGGTGGTAGGGTACTCAAACCTGCCTCGTCCCGTCCAGGAGCCACACGTGGAGGTTCCAAAGATCGGGACGAGGGTGCCAAAGGGTGCCCCGTCCCTGAGAAAGGAGGTCCTTCCTCCGGGGAATTGGCCAGGGAGGTGCTGTCGCGAGGAGTACCAGTTTTGAGAACCAGGTCCGGTTGTGCCAATATGGGGCAACCAAAATGACCTGCTCCTTGTCCTCCCTGATCTTGCGCAAGGAGGCTCACTGAGGGAAACGCATACTTGCGTAGGCCCCGCGGCCAGCTGTGCGCCAGTGCATCCGTGCCGAGCGTGCCCTCGGTCAGTGAATAATACAGGTCTCAGTGGGACGAGTCGTGGGAGGCAAACAGGTCTACCTGTGCGTCCCCGAACTGATCCCAAATCAGCTGGACCGACTGGGGATGGAGTCTCCATTCTCCAGCGAGAGGCCGAAGCCGAGACAGCTCGTCGGCCGCCTGGTTCAGGTCTCCCGGGATATAAATGGCTCGAAGCGACCTCGGATGCTTCTGACTCCATATGAGGAGGTGGCGAGCGAGTTGCGACATACGGCGGAAGCGTAGACCACCTTGATGGTTGATGTACGCTACTGTCGCGGTATTGTCTGATCGGACTAGTACGTGCTGACCCTTGAGCAGCGCAGGAAAGCAGTGCAGGGCGAGACGTACAGCCAGCAACTCGAGGCAGTTGACATGCCACAGGCGCTGGGGTCCTGTCCAGGAGCCCGCGGCAGCATGTCCATTGCACATGGCGCCCCAGCCCGTGGTGGAGGCATCTGTTGATACAACAACATTCCGGGAAACTCGTTCTAAGGGCACTCCGGCCCGTAGAAAACTGAGGTTCATCCACGGGGTGAAGGTCTGACGGCAGGCTGGAGTCACTGGGACTTGGAGCGTGCCGTGTTGCCATGCCCACCTCGGGACTCGATCGCGAAGCCAAAGCTGAAGCGGTCTCATATGAAGCAATCCGAGCGGCGTTACTGCGTCTGCGGATGCCATATGCCCCAGGAGCCTCTGGAATAGTTTCAGTGGAACCGCACTCTTGCCCTCGAATTGGCGAAGACAAGTCAGCAGTGACTGCGCGCGCTCGCTCGTAAGCTGCGCACACATGGCGACCGAGTCGATCTTCATACCGAGAAAAGAGATTCTCTGCACGGGGCAGAGTTTGCTCTTCTCCCAGTTGACCCGAAGGCCCAGACAAGCTAGGTGCCGGAGCACTAGATCCCTGTGTTCGCAAACCTGATCTCGAGAGTGAGCTAGGATCAGCCAGTCGTCGAGATAGTTCAGGATGCGAACCCCGTGTTCCCGGAGGGGAACAAGGGCTGCCTCGACGACCTTCGTGAAGACGCAAGGAGACAGGGCTAGCCCGAATGGGAGAACCGCGTACTGGTTTGCCCGCCCCTTGAAAGCAAACCGAAGAAACGGTCTGTGTCGAGGTAAAATGGAGACATGGAAGTAGGCGTCCTTCAGGTCAATCGCTGCAAACCAATCCTGCGGCCGCACGCACTGGAGGATGCGTTTGGCCGTGAGCATCTTGAACGGCAGCCTGTGAAGGGAGCGGTTCAAGATGCGCAGGTCGAGGATTGGCCGTAACCCACCGGATTTCTTCGGTACAATGAAGTAAGGGCTGTAGAAGCCGGACTTCATTTCGGCTGGAGGGACAATCTCGATCACACCCTTCGCCAGTAGGGTGTCGACCTCCGCTCTCATGACAGGGGCATTGCCACCGACCATAGTGAAGCGGACTCCCCTGATGCGGGGTGGAGACCGTGCGAACTGAATCGCGTAGCCGAGCCTGATGGTTCTCGCGACCCAGCGGGACAGTCTGGGAAGCTCTAGCCAGGCCTCCAGAAACTGCGCCAGCGGGGTCATACGAACCACAGACGTACCGTCGGTGGGGCAGCGAGGCGGAATGACTGGCCAAGGCGAGGGTGGCATAGTGGCCCTGTGCGGGGGCACGGTCATTAACCGCGTCCTGCCAGAGGAGGCCAGGGGAGGACCAGCGTCCCACGGGGGCGTGCTCTGGCAGGGGTCTGGCGACAGAGGGGGATAAGAGGAGCGTGGCCCGTGGGCGGCACGTGCTGTCATCCGAGAACTCTGTGACAGAGGGGGACGATAGTGGTGGGACCCGTGGGCGGCGCGCACTATGGTCCGAGAACTCTGTGTGCTCAGGATTGGGGGAATCAGTTCTTTCTTTAACCACATTAGGGTGCTGCTCGTCGTTGGACGAGCAGCGGGGAGTGGAGAACAAAAGATTCTCCCCCGGCCCTCCACCGGGGGAAGGAGTGGCCCTGCTACCATCTCCTGTGAAGAACTGATCGCCAATCCTGAGCAGCCCGTCTCAGGGGCGCCGCTTAGCCTGGCGTTTAGCGGGGCGCGGGGCCGGAGAGGGCTGTGGCGCCTTCCTGCGGCTTCCTCCACGACGCGGCCCGGGTGGAGGCTGCTGCTGGGGCCGTGCAGGAGGGGCGGGAGCCGCGGGAGGGCGCCCTCGGCGGCGAGCAGGCTGAGGATTCTGTGCCGACGGCTGGGTGGAGGCAGCAGCGGGCCGTCGGGGCAGAATGTGCTTGATCGCCTCAGTCTGCTTCTGAGCGGTCGAGAACTGTTGGGCAAAGTCCTCGACCGCACCGCCGAAGAGGCCGGCCTGGGATATGGGGGTGTCGAGCAGATGAGTCCGCTCGGCCTCCCGCATATCAGCCAGGTTCAGCCAGAGATGTCTCTCCTGGACCACAGCAGTGGACATCACCTGACCCAGGGAGCGTGCGGTCACCTTCGTCGCTCGGAGAGCAAGGTCGGTGGCGGCACGCAGCTCATCGAAGAGCCCTGGGTCAGTCCTACCCTCGTGCATGTCCCTGAGCATCTGGGCCTGGTAGACCTGCAAGATGGCCATGGCATGCAAAGAGGTAGCTGCCTGTCCCGCCGCTCTGTAAGACTTCGCCACCAGGGTAGACGAAAATCTACAGGCTTTGGATGGGTGCTTAGGGTCACCATGCGATGAAGCGCTTGCCGGACACAGCTGCATCGCGACAGAACGCTCCACCGGGGGAACCCCAGTGTACCCACAAGCATCAGCCTTATCGAGGGGAGGAAAGGCGGAGAAGGTCGACGAACGATCGCGGGAAGACAATGGTGCCTTCCAGAACCGCGTGACCTCCTCATGCACCTCCGGGAAAAAAGGTATTGGGGTTGGACGCCGACTAGGATCGGCGGCCGCACCCAAAAACCAATCGTCCAGCCGCGAGCGCACTGGGTCGGGTGGCGGGGACCACTCGAGCCCAATGGCTGCGGCTGCCCGGGAAAGCATGGCCGTCATCTCAGGATCAGACTCGGACAATGCTGGCACACCCGAAGGTGGCAGCACAGCCGAATCCTCACTTTCCGAGGACTCATGCCCACCTTGTGATGCAGCAATCGACATTGCATCCTCTTCTGGAGCGCCAAACGAGATTCGCGGGGCCTCCGTGGAGGGATCAGCGGTCTCAGTCTGGACACTCGCGGGTACCAGCGCTGGAGAGGGGGGTGTGGACCGTGGACGAGTCGGCGGTTTGTTCCACACCGTAACCCTCAGGTCACCCCGGCCACCAGCCGAAGTGCTGCCTCTCGGGGAGACAGTAGATCGGGGTATGGGTGGGGGGACTCTCACACGTAGCTCATTAGCCGCGTTTCCACTGTCGGGCCAGGGCCGGGCCGTGCTAGTGCGTGCCAGGGCCAGTCGCGTTTCCACTGTCACTTCCGGGGCTTGATCGGGGCTTACTCGGGGCCAACGGCCAGGATTTCTGGCCCGTCGAATACCTTGGGCCAAAGAGGGCCAGCTCGGGCTAGAGGAGTGGTTACGAACAGAGGCGGAGTTTACCTGAGTCGGGAGACGGCAGCGCCGGATGATTCTGTCAGCATTAAAGACTTTTAAAATTATTTAACTCGCGTTCATGTTTGAATGCCTTCTGTTTGTGATGCAAAAGACTATGCGCGCTAATCATACCATAGTAAACGCTTGAAGATACGCATAGTAAAAAAACATAGTGAACGCTTGAAGAAATCAGACCAATCATAAAGGATATCAGTCGTTTTTATTTGATCTGTCAGTAGCCTACGTCTCGTCTCTTTATACCGGACTATCATAAAATAAAGCAACTTTTCCTCTGTTTCTCTGACTGAAAATATCTGTATGGGAGTCGAGAGAGTGCTAAAGCTCCTCAGGTCGTATTTTTGGTGGCATATATTTGTAGAAATTATCATTCTTTCTAAATGTTATGTAAATATGTCCTGTAACTACCAGATGAACAGAAACAGACGCGACTGAAGAAGTAAGTGTGTCCTCTTTCTTTTGTGAAATAGACCTAACGCGGTAATTTATTTCTGAGTGACTAATGTGCAATTTTGACATAAATTAATTCATTATGATCGTATAACTTTTTATTGTAAACCTGTGGTAAAACATCAATGCTTGGGTTTTAAATGTTCAAGTAAACAACAAAAATGCCATCAAACGGCCGCTTTTATCATGTTTGTTTTCAACGCTATTTCCAGTGATTTCTGATTAGTTTTCTGATAAAACTTCCATTTGTTGGTGAAATGATGGGTTAGTGTGACGTTGTTCCAGAGAGGCGTGTTACGGGCGTGTTTTAGTGAAGTGCTGTGGAGCTTCTGGCCCAACAGTGGAAACGCAGGCCCGGTGCTATTAGCCTGAGGCTATTAGCCCGGCACGGCCCGTTTAAAGCCCTGGCTCGCACTGGCCCGACAGTGGAAACACGGCTACTGAGTCTCGACCTCAGCGCGGAGATGGTCATGTTCCCACAGTGAGAACATGAGTCATCCACAAGCGCCGCTTTAGCGTGATCAATGCCCAAACACACAAAGCAGCGATTGTGCCCATCAGAATTAGACACATTGCGACCGCAACCAGAAGTGCACGGGCGAGGCGAAAACATATCTGCATGTTGCCGGCGTACTTCCTTATATACCCCCTGCGTGGGGCGGAGATACGCTAATGAAATTCCGCAGACCCATGGCATTTCATTGCCATTGGCTCGTTTTATATACTCGAAGGTGATAGGCTTTCTAAGCGAAACCCCATTCGTCGTCATCCGACGTAACTCGGAGTGACCACGAAAGGGAACTCTTGTATTTTTGTAAATCAGTTTATGCCATGAAAATAGCCATGCTGACATGGCATTAAATAAAACTATTCTGTACTGTACGAAACATGGGCCACGTTGATTTTGTCCTACACAGTTTACTATTACAGCTGTTCTTTATTATTCTGTATAACAGAGAAGAAAAATCCATCAGGTTGGGACAACTTAAGATACTTCAGTTTCTAATCCCAGAGTTATTAATAAGTGCACATACCTTTTTTTTTTTTTTTACTTTTAAACTTAAAATTTGTCTTTTCTGTTCTGTTTCTTTTTCAAAACTGCATCAATGCATTTGCTGCCGTATCGATACAGAATCATCTATATTGATATATTGCTGTATTGATATTTTGAGCACAGCCCTATTTAAAGCCTTGTTCCATGTGCCCCCTTTTATACTTTGAGCACCTGCCCCTCCAGAGGTCTCTGCACGGCCCTGGTTAAGAAGATGATGTTTCTTCTGCTTTTTCCCATAAAATGAATGTCAGAATAACACTGGACCCAATTTTAATTTTGTGGACAAATAAACAGTTTTCAAAATATCTTCTTTTGTGTCGTACAAAAGAAAGAAAGTCATACATGTTAGGAACGACATGAGAGTGAGTAAATGATGATAGAATTAAATTTAAACACCTGATTTTGGGTGAATCCCACTATCCCTATGCCGTTTCCAACAAAAGATAGCACATAAGGTTCATAAAGTTGTTTGTTCTGATTTTGAAAATATAAAATAAAATAATAATACTTTGGAACAAACTCTTGACCAGAATGTCACCACTGTATTGAGAAATATCCTTGCAAGAACTGTGAAGGTTATAAGAAATGTGTTTGTTAGTGATTCATCAAGATATTAGCTGAACCAACTAGCACTATGGCAAGCCGTTTTAACTTTTATTCATTTCCAGGATATGAATTGTTGATATCAAGAATTACATTTTTGATATCAAGAATTACATTTTTGATATCAAAAATTTGATTGTTGATATCAACAATTTGATTGTTGATATCAACAATTTGATTGTTGATATCAACAATTTAATTGTTGATATCTGTAATTACATTTTCACTAGTGAAATGTCACCATAGGCTGCCATTCAAAATCAATTGTTGATATCAAGAATTGATTTCTTACTAGTAGAAATATAATTTTTGATATCAATAATTCAATTGTCACTAGTTGAAATTGAATTGCTAGTAGTAAAATTGTTCAGTTTTGATATCTGAAAATGTATTTCTGATATCAATATTATTTCAGATATCTAAAATGGTTTTCTTACTAGTAACAATCACATTCATGATATCAGAAATTAACATTGTCACTAGTGAAAATTGAATTATTGAGATCAAAAATGAACATTGTTATTAGTAGCAATTTCAGCTAGTGAAAGTTTAATTCTTGATATCAAAAATAAAGGTTTTTACTAGTAAGAATTGTATTTCTGATATGTGAAATTGGAATTTCAACAAGTAAGAAATCAATTCTTGATATCAACAATGGATTTTGAATGGCAGCTTATGGTGACATTTCACTAGTGAAAATACAATTACAGATATCAAGAATTATAGTTTTTACTAGTTGAAATTAAATTGTTGATATCAAGAATTAGCATTTTAACTAGTGGAAATGTAATTTCTGATATCAAAAATTGCCATTGTTATAGTAGAAATCTAATTCCTGATATCAATAACTATCATTTTAACTAGTAAAAATTGAATTGTTGATATCAAAAATTAGTATCCTGGAAATGAATAAAAGTTGAAACGACTTGCCATACTAGCACATCTGCAGGAATCAGGCTAATGGATTTCCACTGGTTCTTTTTTCACTCTTCTTTCAGGGGTTCTTCTTTCATTATTTTACTTTCAAACAGAGTAAATGTAACCTTTCAAGATGTTAGTTTAATCAAACATTATGACAGCAAACTTTTAAAGCAGGAAATATTCTAAAAATACCCTAATAAATGCACAAGATGCATTTGCTTTTTTACATAATGTTTAGTTTATTTTTCTTTTCTGTTTTAGTTTGAAGAGTTTATGGCGTTTAGAGAATTGAAGTTTATTTAAGGTGCTCCTACAGAGATTTGTGAGGCACTTACTTTATTCCCTGCCATCTAGAAATGATTTTGTCGCTTTAATTTAATATGTGCAATAGAAGAAAGTAGAAATTCAATAACTTTAAATGGAAAATACAAAAAAAAACAAAAAAAAACAGTGAGTGGCTGATTGCGATAAACTGCTCTCAATACAAGCTGAATTTCTATTTACTGTGTTTAATCAACATAATGTGCCACAAGGCCACATCACCACTCAGTTCATATTTATTCGTATAATTTCCAGATGCATGGGGGTACCATCAATCCCAGAGTGGCTGAGAGAGAGAGACTCATATCCATCTATGCATCTCTCCACTCCACAACCTTTGTTCACTCTGAAAAAGGAAAAAGAAAAGAATATAGAAGAAAAAAGACGAAAGCTGAAAGAAATGAGAGCAGGGCTAAATTATGCACAATGGGATATCTATTTTCCTGTTTTCATAAAAGATAAGGGCTCATTTTTTCAGCCTTTGTTATTAACTGTGTTTCCCATGGGATGATTAGAAAAGCAAAGGATGAAGGAATAAATACCTGCACATAGTTCAAAATGAGTTTTTCTCTTTAAAGATGGGATCTCACTGCAGGCTAAACTGGGTCTGGCAACATCCACTCTGAAACCATCATTATTACCAAGCTATCCAGACTTGTGACCAATTTAATCCAATGCATTTTCTTTGTTACATGCCTGCAATCGGGTTAGTGTATTATTAGAACACACTGATTATTGAGTGTTGGGGGAATCAGAACTTAAACAAGAAAAAAAAAAAAATGATTGTATTATTTTTAATTGTAATTATAATTTAATCTTCTAAACATGTTCAGATGTATTTACTACCTGATGCTTCCATTTTCTCACAAAAGGAGTGTTTTTCCTAGCCTCGCCCTATGGGTAACATAGTGAAAAAAATGTGTACTGTCATGTCAAATACTACTAATATAGCATTTCACTTTAATAAAGAAAAATCGGACAGGATCGACTGCTCGTGGTGACAAAACAGAATGCTTAAGCCCTTGCCCCTTTTATCGTGTAAACGAAAGTGCCCTTTTCGGTCGCATCGCGGTGCCCCACGCAACATGATTTCTACCCCCCGGAAGGCGATTTCTATCAAGGGTGACTACCACCCTACCCTGGAACACAATTCCACCCCTGCAGAAGTCTGTGCACACCACTGGATGTATTATATAAAATCAAATAATTTAAATGGTACATTTTTGTGTAAAAAATACCCAAGTGATCATCTTTGATTCATTTCAAAGTGGAAAGCAGGCCCGGAGTGGGTAATCGGGAGAATTTCCGGTGGGCCGCTTCACTTTTGGGCCGGTCGAGGATTTTTTTCTTCTTTTTTTTTTCACATTTCAATGTCACGTTAGTTACATTATAGGCTACACACGTTCCGCATTCTGACACCGCAGCGCGCAGCCTCTGCATGGGTTGTAATATGTGAGGGAGTTCTCCCCTACCCTCCTATAGAGTTGGTTGGGTCCATAGCCCATCTTTTCCAAAACGTTTTCTCAGGTAGGCTACCGCGGCTCCGCCGGCGCCTACCGATAGCTGGGCCGGCCCTACCGTAACGGTATGCGTCAGGGAGGATGGATGGGAGGAAGAGGCCAGGAGGTATGGAAGCTTTGTTTCCGCCACAGAATAAAACATTTTAAAAGATAATTGCAACTTTTTATCTCACAATTTCGAGTTTAAAAAAGTCAGAATTGCGTGAAATAAAGTCGCAATTGCGTGTTATAAAGTCAGAATTGCGAGGTATAGAGTCAGAATTTGCGTGATATAAAGTCGCAATTGGGTGTTATAAAGTCAAAATTGCGAGATATAAAGTCAGAATTGTGTGAAATAAGTCGCAATTGCTTCTTATAAAGTCAGAATTGCAAGATAAAAAGTCGCAATTGCTTATAAAGTCAGAACTGCAAGATATAGAGTCAGAATTGTGTGATATAAAGTCGCAATTGCGAAATATAAAGTCAGAATTGTGTGATATAAAGTGGCAATTGCTTCTTATAAAGTCTAAGTGAATTATTATTTAACCTTTACGTTATTTGTTAACCCATGGTATTAATATAAACTACACAATAGTACGAGCTGAACTGTTGCTTCATGCCACCATGGAAAAAGTGGGCCGGTCTTGGGCCTGAAACTCCCGGGCTGAAAAGTGGCCCCACTCCAGCCCTGGTGGAAAGCTTGCTATTTAAAACACAACTAATGGCAGATAAAGTTGTGTGAAATGTTTTGTCCCATATGGAGAATTAGTGATATATTATTCATAGTTTGTGAGTTGTCATTGTTAAAGTATGAGCAATAAATATTATATTAGTCCTGGGCCTTGTATTAGTCCAATATATTCTCTCAGCTGGAAAAATCACAGCAGAATTATCCAACTGCTTCATACAGTATCAATCTCTTGTGCAAATGTGCATTTGACAGAAGCAATAAATAACCATAAAAAAAAAGAAAAAAAAAGCTAAGTATTTGATTTTTTGATACAGATAAGAGTGATGATTGTGTTAAAAAAAAAAAAAAAAAAAAACCTTTAATGAATTAGTAGTTATATTCTACCATAACTCGATAGCTGGAATCTTCAAGGTTGTCAGTTTTCCACTGCATACTGTTACTGATGCAATGGAGAGCAACATTGTGCATGCTTTACACTTGTGTAGATGAAAAGCTCTTTCATAACAGTTTAAACATGAATAAACTTTTTTATCATTTAAGGTAAATGCCTATTGATTTGATACTTCAGTTTATTTTTCTCTCTCTCTATGCACTCTCTTTAAACCTGCAGGGTTATGTTTACAGCCCAATGTCCTGAGGAAATCCACAGACTTGATATTTACCCAGGATTCCCTGCTATATTAGATAAATAAAATGTAATTTTCCTGTGCAAATATGTGTGAAATTAAATACACAAAAAGGACGGCTTTACAGTCGTCGGATTTATCCTGGCCACATTTGCTTATTTTAAAGTATGTCCAGCTAGCAAGAGAGAATATGGTCAATGCGTTTAAGATGTTACATGTCTGAATGACTGTAGAGTTTTGCCAAAGTGATTGTACAGGCCATTTTTGTAAAGATGTGCTTACTTGTCAACCAAAGAGAGATGGATTAGAATGCAAAACATTTAATACATTTAAACTGGCACGAGTGTTTGCAGCTTGCAACTCTTATAAATCACACGTTACCAATGCAAACTGAGACTGTGCAACAGGCTGACATGCAGCATTTGCGTATGATAGATGTTGTAATATTGTATTGAGAATTCAGATCTCAGATAGTGAGAGGACTTCCAGTTTTAGTTATTGCAGATTAGTAATTGCATTGAAGTCCATCATTTTCAATGAACTTATCTCCATCTCATTCTTTTTCTTTATGTTGTTCTTTCTACTAACAAGATCACCAAACGTACTATTAATAGTAAAAAAAAAAAAAAAAGTCTTTGCAAACATATGGTGTGTGAAAATTATAAAGGTCCGGCCTTTATAAATATGGTCAGAACCTCAGTTAGGTTATACAGAAATAGACATTCTCATTCACATTAAAGCATGATTCTCTAACCTCAAACCTTCTTATGGTCACTGAAATTTACAATCTTCTAACTGTAATAATGAAACACTGTTCAGCACAGTAAATATCAGGTAAGTGGATTGTGTTTATTCATTGGTACATAAGGAATTGCTCAAACTTTATATTACATTAAAATTTAAAGCATTTAATACAATGTATCTAATGTTATACAAAACCATCACAATATTTGCAATTGCTGTTACAAAGGTTAGGGTTAACATTATGGTTAGTGTTAGGGGTAGAGTCACTGTGGGGCTTCAAATAAACAGTGTATGAATATCACATGTAAACTACAAAAGACCTTTTGAAGAACAAGTATTTCCATCTAACAGAAGTCAAACTCATGTCACAAAATAATGACTTGACACACTTGTAAGCAACTGACTTTTGACTTTATTTTTGACTAAATTAAAGATGCAAAGATAAATATTTTAGCAAATTATTGGGACTATTTAGATAAAATATTATGTCATGAAAATTAATTTTCGGTAACACTTTATTTTATAGTGTCATTGTTACATATGTTACATGCAATTATTATAGTAATAATAACTATAAATTACGCATAATTACATGCAACTAACCCTAACCCTGAACCAAACCAAACCCTAATCCTAACACTATAGTAAGTACATGTAGTTACTTAATATTACTCAGTACTTCAATGTATAATTACAGGGTAACAAAGACACCTTAAAAAAATGTGTAACCTAAATGTCAACTGCCTGGCATTAACAGAAAGGAAAATACTGTGATGTTTAAAACTGTCCCTGCCTTCCTGACTTGTAATGTATAATCTAATCATTTTAAAATTAAATGAATCAAAAAGATCACTTTATCATTGATACCATGTCAAACTACACATTCTGTTATAAGTATGACTTACTTGCTTAAGGATATTCATATATCCTGATTTTTTTTTTTTTTTTTTTTTACTTTATACTCTTGAAGGGATAAAAGGAATGAGACTTAAATTTGGCCTTGAAGGACTAGCTACTAGTGACAAAACACTTGAGACTTGCCTCGGACTTTGCATTACATTTGACGTGCGAACATACTATAGCCACCCACAGCCCTATTCTTTTCGCATCGTTGACTGTCTTCTCTGTCTCTATTAATAACATTTCAAAAATGCAAATAGTAATGCAAGTAGACCAAACAATTATTACTGCAACGACTCCACAGGCAGACGTAAAAAGGAATAGTGTACTCATTAGTGTTCATAACGTCTACCAATAATTAATCGAGTCAGTAACATGAAAGCACTGCAGATGCAAGTTCTTCTCCACCAGCTGCACCCATGATGTATGAAAGTGATAGAATTACCATATTTTAGGACCACAATTGCTACCTGAGCCAAACACTATCAAATTCTTTATTCTCCCTGACGCCTAAACAAACACACGCACATGCACGTACACACGGACCCCTCTATTTGGTGAAAATGAACGTCCACAGCAATAAAAATGATGTATTGAGCAAAGGTTACTCTCCCTTTTAAATGCTAATTGTTCTGCCAACAGTATTCATTTGCCTGGGCTCCCAAAGGGCATGCATCCATTTTGTTTCCCTTCCAAGCAGATGTGGGGTCTCAGTTTTTCTGTGTGCTTGTGTGTGCGTGAAAGAGCAAGATAGAGAGAGGGAACATTCTCGTGTTTATGCATCATAATTAGCGGCGCCTTGTTCGCCATCATAACCTACCAAATCTAGAGAGCAGAAAGATGAGACGGTGTGTACAGATGGCAGCATGAATTCTACACAAAGACCTCTTCCAATGCAACAATGGAAGTGTCACTTTAACTCTAAAGCTAAACAGTAATGAGGGTCACTTCTGCTCCCGGGCCCTGCCGCTGTACATTTCTTAAGGTTAAATGACATGACAGTGTTTAAGTAAGTCTTTCTCCTTAAAGGTCAAATGAATATTTTATCTTTGGCTGGGCTGGATGTATTGAAATGTTAATGTAAATACCACCGGTGCAGAGTCTGCAGGACAGCTTCAATAAAGGAAGGAATAGGAAAGGTCATATAATCCCCTACCAGTCTCTCATCATCGTCGCTGAACGCTGGTCTGTGCCATTGTTTGAGACAAAGATGAGTAAGCTGCTCATTACCAAAATACATCAGAAACGTCTTCACAGGTGGGCGATCAGACAGACTTTGCGGGTTAAAGATCTACTTGTTAGAGGTACAAAAAGCTGACTAAAATTGTACTAGGCTACTTAGTTTTCCACTGAACCGAAATGAAGTCATCCAGTGAATTCACTACTCCAGGCATTTCTATTCCTGGGGATTACTTCTAAATAATTTTATATTAAAATAATTGAATGCCCTTAAAGGCAGAAGATAAACTGGATAATGGTACACTGGTAACAAAAGGCTTACTACTTGGACTAAAGACCTTTTTTGAGAATTTTGAAACAACTAGCCTAATGGCAGATACATTTTGGCAGTGACAATTTTGAAGACTTATGACTGACCTTTGCAAATCTAACAAATGTTATACTTGATTTTTTTTTATTATTTGTTTATATATTTTTTTGCAATTACTCACAATTTGATTTGGACTTGACTGGAATCTGGCATATTCTGATTGAACTTTTCTTTAACTGCTCTCTCAGGCAGGTTTTCTCAGACAGCGATTTATTAGAAAAGTATTTAAGGTGTGTGAGTAAAAATAGTACTACATTACATCATGAGTCAGTATATTTAAATAATTCACTTATTTAATGCAAAAAAAGGCTAAACATTAAATGTTGTTTCTATGGTTATTCTATATCCTACACACCTACATTTATATACAGTAGTGAAAAAGGGAAAACAAATAAAAAGCACTTGATGGGCTATCCCAAAAGCTTACAAGAAACAAACTTAAATATATGAATATGAGTCTCCACCAAATTTATCTTCTCAAAGCATATTCTTACAAACTATCCATAAAGGAATTACACAGAAAATAATGGTTCATCCTGTTTACTTGTTCTGAAAGGTTTAATTTTGCTTAAATATGCAAATGATAAATTAATTATGCTGTTATTGTTAATGTTATACTGTTAAACTAACTAATTATACTGTTTTTTTTGTTTGTTTTTTTTTAATTCTCTTTATATTTTTTTTCATGGACACTTGGAACGAAACGTTTCAAACAGGAAGTTTTAAACAGGTAAACACTACACACATTTCTTTAAGATATGCAGTATTTCTAGGATGGATGGATGGATGGATGGATGGATGGATGGATGGATGTGAACAATTATGTGAAGATGTCGTGAGAGATTCTCAAGCCCCCACGCGACTGCACCAGCTGCACTGCCCAGTTCCACCAGTTATCACACACACTTAAAGGGATACTTCAGGATTTAGCATTAAGCTTTGTATTAGTAGAAAACCTGTAGTATTTTCGAATTACCATGCTTTCCACCCTCATATCCCCCTGAGACAAGAGATTTATGTATTTTTTGTCTGGAAAAAATCCTCCGATGACGCAAAAATCGTCATTTTGCGTCATCGAAGGATTTTCTGGCCAGAGGCTAAAGACTACAGCCAGTAGATGGCGTTGTTCCACATGTTTTCAGCCACTCACAGAATGTACACAGTGTCAGCCGTCTTCTTTGGAAGCTAAGCTAGCAGGCTCTTGTTCTGTGGTCTGTGGAGAAAGCTGAATAGTAGGAGAAAGCTGAGTAAGTAGGGGTTACCATCTTCCTTTTCCCGGACTTGTCCGGCGGGCGAGATCGTTCAAAATGTCCGGGATTCAGCTTTTGCGTTCTGCGGTCGCCATTCATTGTTTACATGCACACCTTTTGTTTCAATCTAACTGAATTCATTACGATTGGTGAATCTGAATGTAGTGTTTACATGAATGCTAAACAAGTGATCGGTTGATGTGCGTTTTACCATTGCTAAGAAAATTCCTGCTCCTCCGTGAGAGATGCAAGACCAGCGCGTCTCAGTAATGACGCCACCGGCCTCGCGCCGTTCTCCCGCGGCCGTCAGCCTCGTCCTGCTCGCCACAGTAAACATGATGAATGGCGACTGTAGAACGCAAAAGCCGAATCCCGGACATTTTGGCCGATCTCTAGAGATCCCTGGCAAACTCATCACGTAGGCTAGCCTTGTTGTTTTCAACTGCGCACTCTTACCGGTAGGCGTGGCCTCCTAAGGCAGCGAAGCAAGTGCATTCTGGGAGTTGTTGTCTTTCATCCACATAAGCCAAAAATACATTTTCTGGCTTTTCTCAGTCTAGAAAGCTCCAAATTCAAAAATTTCTTCACATTTCTTCTACTTAAATGACCTATTTTAAATACACATTCATCTTCCCAGAGGTGAAGTATCCCTTTAAAGGGGATAGAGAAGTACCATACAAGTAGTCCATATATAAGTCATCTGAAGCCATAATATTGATTTTAATGAGGGTTAAGTCTTCTCGATGCTTTTTCCTGTTTCAAAGTTAATGAGGAAGCTCGATTTGTTTCCCCAAACCACTTCACCAGAAATGTTACACTTGGGGTGCTTCTCAATTCTTATTTGTACATCCTCGTTTCCTTTCCTCGCTTCCTTTCCTTGCGTCTCAGCTCCACCCCCTGTCGGATGCGAGGGAAGGCTGCAAGGAAAGAAAACGAGGACGGAGGAATCGAATGAAAGCTTTTTTATACATTGGAATATTTGATCACTCGAGCGTCACTTCACAGCGTCATCAGCAGTGCTCAAAGGATCTGCCCTTATGTTGTTAAAGTTTAGTTATTTAAGAAATTCATAACAAATAATAATAAAGCAAGATACCCTGCTGAAATATGTGAGATGTGTGGTTTATTTAAACTGCAAAGGTAAAGTATAAATTACAATTATTCTGACAGATGTGAAGGGGGAGGAGAATTTATACGTGCGTCACGTTTAGTCGATAAAACACTTCTGCAAAGGATACACCTGTGTGTCCTCGCTCATAACTCCTCTGGAAGCCTCCTCACTCCTCGATCCTCACCTCCTCGCGGTGCAACTAGATAATTGAGATGTCCTTCAAGATGGCTGAGCTCGATCAGTTTCCATGTCATAGGATGGAGGACTGAGGAGCGAGGAGACGAGGAGGGATATTGAGAAGCACCCCTGGATTTGGCCCAGGTTGGATGTCCACTACAGACTTCAGTGAGTCGCTTCTCCGCAGCTGCGCTGTACTGCACATAAACGTCATTGGCCCTCGCCTGTGTCGTCGTCATGAAACTGATGCTGCGTTCACCCCATGTCGTACAAGAAGGTGTGTTCGACTTGAAGCGGCGCTGCGCAGACCAATCGGTGTATGAAATCAAAGTACCGCAAGAGTGATTAGAGAGCAAATGGCTCTGTATACTTCAAGCAAAGCCACTTGAAAGCAAGCCTGCAAGGTTAGCAAAAAACAAACATAAAATAAATAAATAACTGTTAACAGTGTGGTATGCAGGGAAGGAGACCAGAGCCTTTTTTTTAGCCAGAGGCTGTTTCTGTTTTTAGTTTACACCAGAAAAAAAAAAAAAAAAAAAAAAAAGCGGTAACACTTTACAATAAGGTTCCTTTATTAAACATTAGTAAATGTATTAACTAACATGAACTAACAATGAGCAATACATTTACTACTGTTTTTGTTAATCTTTGTTAATGTTAGTTAATCAAAATAAAGCTGTTCATTGTTTGTTCATGTTAGTTCACAGTGCATTACCTAATGTTAACAAGATTTTAATAAAGTATTAGTAAATGTTGAAATTAACATTAACAAAGATGAACAAATGCTGTATAAGTGCAGTTCATTATTAGTTAATGTTAACTAATGTAGTTAACTAATGAACCTTATTGTAAAGTGTTACCAAAAAAACTGTTTTATAAGAGAAGTCCCAGACAACTGCGCGACAGAAAGGATTCAGTTTAGTATACTTCTCATTAATTTCATGGTATCCACAAACAGTGATTGACTGTTGCACAACTCTGAGCGAAATTCAATGACGTCAAGGCTGTATTGGGACTGGTTATCAAGGCAAAGGTGATCCAAGTTGGCCGTTATGCTTTGTCCAATGTTAGAGCCATGGACCCTCGTATCTCAAAATAATCAGACCATCGCTGTGTCCGAAATAGCCCCCTATACCCATAAAATAGGGCACCATTTGAGGGGACAACCATTTGTAGTGGTGTCTGAAACCATAGTGGACGTTATCGAGTGCACTCATTCAATCCCACAATGACATTGTGAATGTACAACTGATAAATGCTCAACAGCCAGAGAATACCAATAATGCACTGTGAGAGTTGCGCACCAAGTGAATTTCCGCGTCTGACCAGAAGATGGCGTCCGCAGCTGAATGAATCGTCCATCCATTTTCCAAACCGCTGGTCCAATGTGGCTACAGCATAATATCATACAGGTAACTGCTCTTTTTTTTTATTGATTATTAAATTGTTTAGTTAAGGTTTATACATAGTTACCATGACAGATGGAGCATTTTACTACTGGAGGTGCTAGTTTGCTAAGATTCAAATGATTGAAACAGCAAGCACAAACTACGCAAAAGCGGCGGCCCTTCCGGCACACTCAGCATCCAAATTCGTTTACTCGTTTTTTATTCACTTCCTCAAGTGAACAATATTAGTGGACTAATGTAGGGAATAGTGAATGAGGGTATGGGGGCAATTCCTGACACAGCCCATCACTGCTTCAAGTTGAACACACCTGTAATCTCGAGATGACAACGTGTGACGTTCTATTCGGAGCTGTTACAAGTTGAAATCTCGTAATTACGGTAAATACAACATGGTGTGAATACACCTTAAATTAAGAACTAAAGGTATACACCAAGCATATCCACCTTATTGTTAATGTTAGAGAAGGTACATCCATTTGTAACTTGAATATCCAAGGATAGTTTATGTAACGATGCAGTTGAACTGTTTTATTTCATATTCATTTATATATTTATCAAAAAAATAAAAAAATAAAAATCTTGTTAACACCAACCATTGTTAATTGTTTAATCAGTAATAAAAACCTGATTAAAGATTAAAAGATAAGATAAGGTGGATAGGCCTGCATAAGATGCTACCCAGAGTATGACTGAATAAAAATGTTAAACAACATGAGAGGGCCTGGATGTCACACCTGCACGCCACTGTCTTTTATATTGTATTATTTTACAAACAACAGTCATGACCACAGATTTTAGGTCAGTGGTTCTCAACCACGGGGTCGGTTGGCCCCCTAACAATTGTTTTTTTTTGTTTTTTTTAGAGAAAGGGTTTCCACTGTCTTGAAAAAACATGATAAATGATGTAGTCTCATTTTAAAACTCGGATTTCCATAGACCTGGAAAAGTCAAGTCTTAAATCTTATAACTACTTGTTTTTTTTAATTTATTATTATTTGTATGAATTTACTGTACTTTTTACTAGTTAGGGTTAAAATATCTGTAGAAATTGTGTACTTTAAGTCATGGGGCCTTTGAATATTATTGTGGACAATGGTGGGCCTTAGAGGTCAAAAAGGTTGAGATTTACTGTTTTAGGTTATAGTCTGACCAAACCTGTATTAGGTTACAAATGGCATTCATTTAATAACATCCACCAAGAGATTTTTATTTATTAGTATTTTGTATTATTGCTCATGTGACCCTGGATCACAAAACCAGTCACAAGTTGCACGGGTATATTTGTGAATAGCCAACAATACATTGTATGGGTCAAAATTATTGATTTTTCTTTTATGCCAAAAATCATTAGGATATTAAGTGAAGATCATGTTCCATGAAGATATTTTGTAAATTTCCTACCGTAAATATATAAAACATTTATTTTTGAGAGTGAATGCAGCACAATCGCGAACATAAATGAACAACTTTAAAGACAATTTTCTCAATGTTTCGATTTTTTTGCACCCTCAGATTCCAGATTCCAAATATTGTCCCATCCTAACAAATCACACATCAATGGAAAGCTTATTTATTCAGCTTTCAGATGATATATAAATCACAATTTAAAAAAAATGACCCATATGACTGGTTTTGTGGTCCAGAGTCATATATATCTTTAACTTGCATAATTGTTCTTCTAAGGCAGTCGATTACCGGAATGTACACCACTGCATGGCTGTTAATTAAATCAACATCAAAAAGTGAAGTAAGGGCACTGAGATCAGCAGCACTGTGTCATTAGTATTTAGAGCATTGTGTATGTTTCTACGACACATTGCCAATACATCTAAGTGACTACTTTGCTACTTTCTCAAGGACAGCATCTATCAACTTGAAATACATTATTGGAATCTTATAAGCTCAGTACAGAATGATTCACCCGATTTACTCTCCGATCCCTTGAGGTATATGGAATACATCAATGAAGCCCAGCAGCTCTGTGGTGTAAAATATTCAATTTTGATCCATTCCCTTGAGTAGCAGCGTCAATATCCAACATGTGATGAAATCCAGTAGGGATATTTTAATTAAAATTTGTCCAACCATTGTAACCGCATCGCCGTTATTTGTCTGAAATCCTTTATTGACGTACTCAGATTTAATTTTCTCACACACACTGTTGTTTCTGAAGATTCAAATTGGAGATTAGATGTGGGAATATTCTTATCTTCAGTAATCTTCAATCTCATCTGTCTCGCTGATCATGTAGCATTCATGTCAGCACACCATTAAAATTGGCTGGGGTACTGATGGCTTTTTGCTGTTCTTAACAATGGAAATTCACTCAAAATCCTTTTTTCTTTAATATTGACATTTATTTCATTATCTCTTGGAAATCTATTTGTGCTATGTATTCACAGCTGCAGGATTTACCGTGGATTTCTGCACAACGGACAGAAGGAAATTTGCTCCATTCCTTCTGACAAAACTTAGTTCAGCAGTAATCTTGGGATGTCTAGTGTGAATTATTCACTGTCCACAAATCATCTCAAGTTGAGGTCAGGGCTGGTCTGAGCCACTCCAGAAGGTGTATTTTCCTCTGTTGAACCCATTTTGTTGTTGAATTACTCCTGCACTTTGGATTGTTTTCATGTTGCATCATCCAAATTGTTGAGCTTCAACAGGCTGCACATTCTCCTGCAAAGTGTCCTGAAAAACTTGGGAATTCAGTTTTCAGTCACTGATAACAAGCTGTCCAGGCCCTGAAGCAAAAAAACATCTCCAAACCATGATGGCCTGTCCACCATACTTAACAGCTTAGATGTGGTTTTGAAGTTGGTGTACTGTGCCTGTCCCATTGTGTTTTTTCCCCCAAAAAACAACTCAACGTTGGTTTAATCTGACCAAAGAATATTTTGCCAGCAGCATCCAGATGCTCTTTTCTGATCTTCAGACGTGCAGCATCTTTGCAGTCATCTTTGCAGGACGCCCACTCCTAGGAAGAGTAACGCCAGTGTTGAACTTTCTCCATTTATAGACATTTTGAAGTCCAATCAGTGAATGTTGTTCAAAGATGCTCTGCCCCACGAAAATACAAATTTGCTACTCACAAGATGCACCTCATAACATCTACGATTAACAATCGTTCGATAGAAAGCTAGAAAGGGTCACAGAATTATATCTGAAAGTTTTCACGTTCATCAGTCCACAGTGAGACAAACAGTTATTGTCATGAGTCTGGGGATTCACATACTTTTCTTCCTTCACTGTGAATGCTTACATTTGTTCAATAAAGACAACTTAGTAAAGAAAATGTATCATTATTTGTGTATTATTTAAGCAGACAATCAAATTTATGCAGAGATCCAAGAGTAATTCCTCATACTTTTTCTTGCAACTGCATTTTGAATGCATTAATATAACTACAAGCAGAGTGACAGTGTAGTGACAAAATATATCACATTTGTCATGTAACACCAGTTTTTTTTTTCCTCCAGTGGGAGATAATATCCAAGCCTCATCGACACACTAGAGGCAATCATTAGTTTGCACTTCTCATCCACAGCATATGCCAACAACATGGAGTCAAATGATACTTGATAAGGTTTACTCCACTTTGAGGCAAAACAAACTTATCTTCTGAAACAAGCTGTCAGATAGCAAAGATTGAGATAAATATAGAAGGAGTGAAGGCAGTGGTGTTACGGGACATTTCTGAGGTTAGAAGTACTTTATATTTCACCAGGATGAAATTATTTTGCCAATGGCAATTTTATGCTTCTGTGAGTTTCTAATTCCCTCTGGCTCATGCGAAGTGTCTCAGCTGTAGCATCAATCTCTCTCCTCCTTCTTCATTTTTACCAACCCCCATTCACCAAGATGACAATGAGTTGACTATTCCTCCACCTTTCAGTTCTTTCTCTATCACACAAATATAGTATACACAATTAACAGTCAGCAATCCCTTTCTCAGTCATCAACATGGATGGGATCCAGGCCGGAGGTGCACATATGTGAGGTACTTAGGAAAAATGCTGACTGTAGAGAAGAACAGAGCCCTGTGGAGCACATCTGTGCTTCCTGCTCCCCAACATCCAGCAATGTGGAAATGAAATTGTGTACACTGAACATAAAATGGAGCAACTGAACATTGTGTTGTTGCAAGCAGTTTCGGTCAAAGCCACATCTTTTGAGCAGGGTGTTACCTTGCAAATTGCCTGTTGAAATGTACAGGTGCAGACCCACCTTTGGGAACACCTATTGGAGGACAAGTCCCTGAAGAAAATGCTTCTTGTTGGTTGCTGAATGCTATAGACCAGGGTTCATCTCGGTCCTGGAGGGCCGCTGTCCCTGCAGAGTTTAGCTCCAACCAGCTCCAACACACCTGTTTGAAAGTTTCTAGTATGCCTAGTGAGACCTTGATTAGCTGGTTCAGGTGTGTTTAATTGGGGTTGGAGCTAAACTCTGCAGGACAGCGGCCCTCCAGGACCGAGATTGGTGAACCCTGCTATAGACAGTGCCTTTACTATGAGCTATATTTAATTATAAAGAGCAAATGCAAAGTACAATGATAAATGTCAGAACATTTTTAAGTAATACACGACAGTTCAAAAGTTTAAGGTTGGTAATATTTTTTAATGATTTTGAAAGAAGTCTCTCACTTTTTGATCAGTTTAATATCCTTGCTTAATGAAGCATTTCTCTCTCTTTCTTTCTTTCTTTCTTTCTTTCTTTCTTTCTTTCTTTCTTTCTTTCTTTCTTTCTTTCTTTCTTTCTTTCTTTCTTTCTGTAAGTCTGGACTCTGAACTCTTACTGGAAAAAATTTCATTCCACCACACTGATACTGATCAATAAGACAAATAGGGACAATTTGATGATAAAGATTGGACTACCAAAGAACTTCATGAGCCTATTTATAACCGTTGCTATGTCTATTGGAATAATGATTCTTTTGCATTCCTGTAGGCTAAAATCCATATGTCTTTTAATGTCATGTAAACCAGATTCAGTGAAAATATGCTGCTGCATTTTGTTGAGTTTTTTTTTCTCTAGAATAATCCATGAATGCTGTTGTTTGTTTTTGTTTTTGTTTTTTTTTTCAATTTCCCTTAACCCTTAAACACATACCTCAGGTCTTTAGTGACATCTTTAGTGACATCATTCACTACCCTCCTCCTTATTCATTTTTTTAAAGTTAGATATAAACCTCCTTAGTATTCCTCAATTAATTACAAACAAAATAACAAGAAAAAATAAATACATTATAAAAGTGTCATGAGGGTGGTTGTAAACAAGCACACGAAGATGAAGGCAAATAGGTAATATTTAATAAATCCAACAGGAACTCCAACACAAACATAGCAGCATACAACACATCCAAGATAGACAATACCAGACACTAAACTAAAACAGATATATATATATATTTGGTATATACCAAATATACCATATATATATATATATGTATATATATATGACATATACACAGTATATACAGGTGATAATGATGGTGATTCATGAGTGCACAGCTGAACATAATTAGTTTCCGTGTAAACAAATGAATGATTGAGGCAGATGATGATGATGTTTGTCGAGGAACCTCCCGGACAACTGTGCATTTGTGGCGGCGTTGAGACTGACACGCAGGAACGTGCACAGGCAGTCGTCCGGGAAGGTGGTCTGATGGGCGAGATCCAAATCCTTTATTCCACAAGGTGGCAATGTCTGATAAACAATGATGAAGTGACGTTTCACTCATAGTTACCGCTGGCAGAAAACAAAAGAATAGGAAGTATCATCAGCAAAACTTGACATGGTTCAGCGATTTATTGCAAGTACTGAACGCAATCAAATATTAGTATTACTGTCACTTGATGGTGGATCTGGTGAAGAAGCTGTCAGCGATCAAAATTGATTTTAAAGATGCTGAAAATGATAGTTTTGAGAATATGTTTGAGATGGCGAATACGAGCTAGATGCTGAATGTACTGGAAAATGAGCGCTGATGAGGACAGTAATGATGGTTTAAAACTTCTGCTCAAACTGAACCATTCCAAGCTCCAAAAGGTCACAAAATATGCTTTATTTTATTCATCTGTAATTGTTACTCTAATATCAGGAGAGTTTTATATTATCATGACAAGTAGAGATCCATCCGTGTTAAATATAGATCCGGGTCGCTAAAGACCTGAATATGTAATAATGATTTGCGAAACATTCATGCATTTAAGGGATAAATATCACAGAATTTTAGAATTAGGATTTTCATCTTCATTGTTATCCCTTTACATCCACTGTACATATGCTTTACAAGGATCAGGGCTGTGTAAATACCACAATGTAATTTCAAGTAGTGCTGCAGTATTTTATTGCACATTGATATTTCATTCAAAAACCATAACTACGAGAAAAAACATTTAGAGGATTGGTGCTATATAAATATTTCACTTATAGTCGACTTAATTGGGTTTTCAGTGAAGACTAAGCACACAGAAATTACTAAATGAAATGCACTGTTCCTCTCTCTTTACTCCTATGAGGAACTAAATGCAGAAAAATTAAATTATGTTTTGTTGGTTTTGTCTTTATTTCCATAATGTGGGATTTAATGTAATTGCTACACTAAGAGTGGGATTTATATTTACATGTATCATTTGAAATTCAGATGGGTGCCTTTGGAAACTTGCTGACATAAATGAAATCCATGGAACTGCTACACAAGGCTGTTTCACTTCATTTAATTAGAAAGAGAGGATCATATGTGTAAAAAGAGACATAGTGGCTCTTCAATGAATCTATGGAAAATGAAAAGTAAATGTCAAAACCAGCCAGCCATGCTGCCTTTACATTTTAGATGGCTGGCTACCTTATTTGTGTTAGGGTTAGAAGAAATTAACATCACATAATTGAATATTAAAACTACAACCCACTGTCCTCTGTTGACACCAAAAAAAAAAAAAACAGACTAAATTCAATAAATAAATTCAATAAGCAATTGCAGATCAATTTTTAAAGCTCATTTTAAGACCTTAAAGCTAATTTTAAGGCACTAATATGTTGAAAATAGTTCACATAGGGATTGAGAAACACAATGCAAGTTCCCTTTCGAGGGAACTCGAACTGCGTCGGTGACGACACTAGGGGAACGCCCTTCAGCGTAGTGCATCTGAATTTATGAATGAAACTAGTCCAATCCTATTGGCGTTGCGTGATGACGTAGCGTGTGACGGCATATACGGATGTGTACAAAAGCACGCCGGCACACAGAAAAGTCAGCTTTTTGCTATTCAGCAAGCGCTCTGTGTTGTGTGTGAGAAGTTTGTTCTATTTGGTGTTGTATTGTCTGTTGCAAAGCATTATAATGGCAAGTGAGCAATTTAAAAAATGTGTGTTTCCCTGCCCGCGCTACATTACGGCTGGGGACACACACGATATGTGTGTGTCTTGTCTGGGAATGCAGCACGCCCAGGCAACTCTCGAGGGAGCTGCTTGCGGTCATTGCGAATCGATGTCAGTCAGAGTGCCGTGTTCCCAGCTGGCTTTATTTAATGAAGATGGCCAGATGCGCGCTCCCCGCAGTTCAGGTCCCGCATCCGCCGAGGCGATGCGGCGGCTTCGATCGTGGGGCTCGCAGCGAGAGCTTGCAGAGGGGATCGAGACTGCCGAGGCACTTTCTCGATCCTCATCTGAAAGTTCAGATTCCCCTATCCCCCGTTCGGGAGCCTGCCCCGCGGCTTCTCCCGCTCGGGATGTAGACCCGGTGCTGCAGCTATCTGATTCCGAGGAATTAGATGTGCTCAGCGTCGCGGGGGGGGGGGATCTCGACGAGGCACACCACTCGGCTCAAATTACACCTTATTATGACGAGCTCATGGAGGTTGTAACGCGTGCTGTAGCCAAACTTAACATTAGTTGGCCACAGGAAAGACAGGAAACGCGAGTCAAGAGTAAACTTGATGAACGTTTTCTGCAGCATCACGCACAACCTTCACGCCGGTCTCTTCCGTTCTTCCCAGATTTACACAATGAGTTGTGTAAATCCTGGAACAGGCCTTTTTCAGCACGCCTGTCTAACCCTCCAATGTTAAATTACAGCAACATTGTGGGGGTTAGAGAAAACGGATATGGGATGATGCCTCGGGTGGAGGAAGCTTTAGCCAGTTACCTCTCACCCGACCTTGCGTCATCCCTCAAGACACCGGCATTGCCCTCCATCTGATTTAGTGGGCAGAGCTTACATGGCGGCAGGTCGGGCTGGTGCGAGCATGCATACTATGGCCATTTTGCAGGCGTACCAGGCCGACCTGTTAAGGGAGATAGACCAGGGCGAGGGTCCCACTGTCGACGATATCGCTGAGCTTCGCAAAGCCACAGATTTGTCTCTCCGTGTTACCAAGGAGACGGCCCGCGGCATCGGCCGCTCCATGTCAGCACTGGTAGCCACGGAGAGGCGTCTGTGGCTTAATTTATCGGGCATTAAGGAAAAGGACAGGGCCTTTCTCCTTGACGCGCCTGTTTGTACCACTGGTCTGTTCGGCGAA
The DNA here is from genome assembly GCF_963993115.1 of Abramis brama. Classification (NCBI taxonomy): domain Eukaryota; kingdom Metazoa; phylum Chordata; class Actinopteri; order Cypriniformes; family Leuciscidae; genus Abramis; species Abramis brama. Next base: position 34,219,619 of record NC_139965.1, read on the forward strand.
GCCGTTAATGCATTCGTCGACAGATTTCAGGAGACTAAAAAGCAGAGCGAAGCCTTCAAGCAATATCTCCCTCGTCAATCAAGGTCTAGGAGGTCTGCTAGGGAGAAGCAGCCTCAGCCCGCATCGAGCTCCTCCTACCGCCAAAGCCAGAGGGAGAGCGTCGCTTCTAGAGGTCCCCCTCAAAGAGCTTGGGACTCTAGAAAGCGCTCTCACCCACAGCCTCCTGAGAAGGCAGATCTGAGGACCGTCATCCAGTCTAGGAAGGCGAAGGGAAAGAGGTCCTAACTCCTATGAGACCTTAAAGGGCCTCTCACAGGAGGTTCCTGAGGTTCGCTTTCGGGGGGCGAAGCGTACCAATATCGGGTTCTTCCTTTCGGCCTAGCACTCTCCCCTCGCACATTCACCAAGTGTATGGATGCAGCTCTGGCCCCTCTGAGGCTCAAGGGCATCCGTGTGCTGAATTACATCAACGACTGGCTTATCCTGGCCCAGTCTCGAGAGTTGGCAGTTCGGCATCGAGATGTCGTCCTTGGCCATATTCAGCGCTTGGGGTTGAGGCTCAACACGAAAAAGAGCGTGTTGACACCCGCCCAACGGACTACGTTCTTGGGGGTGGTATGGGACTCGACGACGATGCGGGCACAAATGTCTCCTGCACGTATCGAGTCCATATTGACCACACTAAACAGGGTGAAGCTAGGCCACACCATCACAGTGAAACACTTCCAGAGAGTGTTGGGTCTCATGGCAGCAGCGTCCAGCGTGATACCTTCTGGCCTGCTGCACATGAGGGCCCTGCAGTGGTGGTTGAAAGCCAAGGGGTTTTCCCCAAGGGGAAATCCATTCCGCATGATAAGGGTTACGTGCAGATACCTTCGTTCCCTATCAATATGGAAGAAGCCTTGGTTTCTGTCCCAAGGTCCCAAGTTAGGAGCGTTATGTCGCCGAATTACGATTTCGACAGACGCCTCCCTCACGGGCTGGGGCGCGGTCATGGACGGCCGCTTTACGAGAGGTCTCTGGCAGGACCATCATTCCTCATGGCACATAAATTGCCTGGAAATGTTGGTGGTGTTCCGAGCTCTGAGGAGTTTTCTGCCAAACCTCCATGGTCACCATGTTCTCGTGAGAACCGACAATACGTCAGTGGTGTCCTATTTAAACCGCCAGGGGGGTTTGAGGTCGCGTCCTCTCTGCAGACTGGCGCATCAGATCCTCCTGTGGTCCCAGCGGAGACTGTCGTCTCTCAGGGTGATGTATGTCCCGGGGGACCAGAACCAGGGAGCAGACATACTGTCATTACGATTTCGACAGACGCCTCCCTCACGGGCTGGGGCGCGGTCATGGACGGCCGCTTTACGAGAGGTCTCTGGCAGGACCATCATTCCTCATGGCACATAAATTGCCTGGAAATGTTGGTGGTGTTCCGAGCTCTGAGGAGTTTTCTGCCAAACCTCCATGGTCACCATGTTCTCGTGAGAACCGACAATACGTCAGTGGTGTCCTATTTAAACCGCCAGGGGGGTTTGAGGTCGCGTCCTCTCTGCAGACTGGCGCATCAGATCCTCCTGTGGTCCCAGCGGAGACTGTCGTCTCTCAGGGTGATGTATGTCCCGGGGGACCAGAACCAGGGAGCAGACATACTGTCGAGGCAGGGGCTGAGGCCCGGGGAATGGAGACTCCACAGTACCTAGAAGCCGGCCTATCTGCAGGAGTAGTTGAGACTATTCTCAGTTCCAGAGCTCCCTCCACGAGGAAGTTGTACGGCCTGAAGTGGAATGTATTTTCCATTTGGTACAGAGAGCGTGGATTGGACCCAGTTAACTGCCCGGTGGCTTCAGTACTGGAGTTTCTCCATGACCGCTTTTCTGCTGGACTTACCCCGTCCACACTCAAGGTTTATGTGGCTGCCATTGCGGCTTTCCACACTCCTCTGAGTGATGGGCCTCTGGGGAGGCATCAGCTGGTCGTACGCTTCCTACGTGGAGCCTGGAGGATGAGACCTGTGACTCGCACCAGGGTTCCCACCTGGGACCTGGCAGTGGTCCTCGAAGCGTTGGTTGAGGCCCCCTTCGAGCCGCTGGAGTCGGCTGAGGCCAAGAACCTGACTCTCAAGGTGGCTTTTCTCCTTGCCATCACCTCTCTTAAGAGGGTGGGATATCTCCAGGCACTCTCAGTGCTCCTGGGAGAGTCAAGGCCATCCTGCACCCCAGTTTGGGCTATGTCCCTAAGGTGCCAACCAGTATGGCTAGGTCTACGGTTCTGCAGGCGTTTCATCCCCCACCTCATGTGACGGCAGAGGATGGAAGACTTCATCTGCTCTGCCCTGTCAGAGCATTAGGCATTTATGTTCAGAGGTCTTCACAGTGGAGGAAGGCGGACCAGTTGGTGTGCTGGTGTGTTTCGGGTCCCCCAAGAAAGGGCTCCCCGCCTCTAAGCAAACCATAAGCAACTGGATCGTTCAGACTATTTCCCTGGCCTATCAGGTGCGCAATCTGCCTTCACCTATGGCCGTGAGGGCTCACTCTACTAGAGGCATGGCATCCTCCAAAGCCCTCCTTTCAGGGACTCCTATCCACGACATATGTGAGGCGGCTGGCTGGGCCACTCCGCACACATTCATGAGATTCTACAGTCTGGACCTTCCCTCTACACCCGGCGCACGAGTGCTCTCGTCCTAAGTGTGCCTGGAGACAGCTTCACACTGGGGCAGGCGGGTTTCGTTGTGGCATAGTGGGTATCTCGTTCCCCTAGTGTCGTCACCGACGCAATTCGAGTTCCCTTGAAAGGGAACGTCTCGGGTTACGTATGTAACCCTTGTTCCCTGAGAAAGGGAACGAGACACTGCGTCGGTTCGCCACGCCTTACCCCGCCTGGAGCGACTTGCTTCATAGCAAAGCTGACTTTTCTGTGTGCCGGCGTGCTTTTGTACACATCCGTATATGCCGTCACACGCCACGTCATCAAGCAACGCCAATAGGATTGGACTAGTTTCATTCATAAATTCAGACGCGCTACGCTGAAGGGCGTTCCCCTAGTGTCGTCACCGACGCAGTGTCTCGTTCCCTTTCTCAGGGAACAAGGGTTACATACGTAATCCGAGACGTTTTCTTTGTGAAATATCAAATAGCTCTTTGCTCCCAAATTTTACAAGAAAAAAAAAAGAAAAAAAAAGCACACAACATAAAACTGTTGTCAAAACTTTTTCTTGTAGCTGTGATTACCAAAAATAGTTGGGACCAGAGTTTGAAGATTTCTTTTGGTTTTGAGTCTCACTCAAAACTTCAAAGTTACTTTTGGCATGTATCTTACACCACAAATCACAGTTACACCAGTCTTCAACACATATACAGTAAATGAAAAGAGAAACACTACATGCAGTTCAAACAAACATTTCTGCACTGCATTTTTACACACACTGCACTGCAGTCTCTCATATGTTGAAACCAATTAAAGGTTGTATCAGTGATTTCAGGCCCAAAACAGGCCCGAACATAAATGATCACATTCATCTAATCTTTCCTAACGATCCGCTAGCTTCCCGCCCCATAAGCAGGCCGTCAAAAAAACGCGGAGCTGAAGAAGAAGCCAGCGTCTATCGTTAGTTTCCCGATAACTATTCGTGTCTTGGAATAAACACGATGGTATTCCCTCACCCTAATCCTCCTCCTCCTCTTGGGGATTGACTCAGCCATGTTCAATTTCTCTTGTTCGTTGATAGACGCTGGCTTCTTCTTCAGCTCCGACTTCAGCTCCGACGAGCGCAAAACCTCACAACACCCACCCCCTGTCAGTGATTGGTTGGAACACTATTTATTTTGGTTTTGAGTGGTTGGTGAAACCAATTGTTTTTGTGTGCAGATCTCAGAGCCTAGGCTGCCTACAGAGACGCGTTTTTTTGACGGCCTGCTTATGGGGCGCTCAGCTAGTGGATCGTTAGGAAAGATTAGATGAATGTGATAATTTATGTTTGGGCCTTTTTTGGGCCTGAAATCGCTGATACAACCTTTAATGGCACACTGGATGTTCACCACGGATACATTTAGATGGTGCTATCTAATTTGCACATATTTGGGTAAAAATACGAGCACAGTTATATATAAAAAAGATTGAAAATTTACCAAACAATCATATAATAAATGTAAGAATACTGAGCATTTAGATTATTTTGGGAAAATGTTACTGAAAACCGTAATGTAAAAGCAAAGGTAATTAGTTTGAAATAAACCTGTTTTTACTTCTGAATAGTAAACAAGCTAGTTACTCATTCCTCCTAGTATCTTTTCATTCCCTCTGAAGTTAAATCAGTTCTCATCATTTGTGTACCATTTCCCCCAATGTTTTTTTTTTTTTTCTTTTTTTTTTTCTAAGCAGCGGTGTCATTTACCAGAATAGGGTTCTTCTTTTATTTACATAAACGCCTCTCAGTGTTGCATCTCAAAAATGTTTGTTGACATTGTTTTCCTTAGAGTTCCCATGCACTTCTGCTTGTCGCATCTCATATTGCTCTAAATCCCAGAGCTAAAATGGGTGGCACATACATTAAAATGATGCCAACTGCATTTTTAATTGTGAACGGACACTGATGTACCAGAGCAACACCTTTTCCTAAACAATCCACTATTAGATTAAACAAATTATATTTTAATTATATTATTTTTCCTTTCAGTTTCCAGATACCTTGCAACATAATTTCAACTTGTCAAAAGAAACAGGAAGGCAGAAGTAATATTGTTTCAAATGTCTCCTATGATTAACCTTCTGAAAAACCTTTGTACAGAAGTATAATCTGTAGCTATAATAATCAGTGACATAAATGATTTTCCTGAGAATGTTCACTCATTTTAATGTTTAATCCATAGTTGGAAATTAGAAACCCCTAACAAATAGTAAATGTAACTAGGTTGTATGATTGCAGATACTCAGTCAGTCAGTCGCATCGCTTCACTTCCATTCACAAATCCTCTCCCTGTGACCTCATAGGATATTAAAGTGTCAATCAAATGCACACTTCAGAATCTCGCTGGAATTAGTAGGTCATCCGGGTACTTTTCGCCTACTGTTTTATAAATACTATGAATTCGGACATACTACTCAGCTCACGTACTGTTCTTTGTAAAACTGCACAAAAATGGCAGAGGAAATGTAAAATGGCTGACTTCCTGTTGCATTCAGAGCTTTGCTCCAAGAGACTTTTTTGTTGGTATTTGAACATTACAAGTATACCGAATTTCTTGCACATACGTAAAATGTAGTGGGAGGGGCACTTCGTTAAAATGGTGTAGGTTGCGCTATCGAACCATTTTGTCACACCTAATTCTGAAACCCATATCAGATGTAAATGTTCGCCAGTTCTGACACATGTGCAAAGTTTCATGAGTTTTCAAGAAAGTTCAGGATCTCAAAAATTTTCATTTTGGAGAAGTGTCGCTTTTCAATCAGAAGTGCAAAGTACTCTAACGCATCTCTCCAGTGTGTTTTTACTCACTAACGTCTGACCTTGATGGGCAGAAAAGAAATGCTCTATGTCAAAGAAGGCAGAGCCTCAGAGCATACCTTCCTATTATGTATCCGAAGGTGTTTACCAGCCAGAGCGAACTTTTCCCGAAAAGGGTTTTGAACTCCAAGAAACGAACTTCGCTTTGGCCTGATTTTGTTCAAAAATACATTACACCAGTTCGTTTTGCTTGAAGTATATCAGGGCCTTTAGACTTGTATTGTAAGAAGAGGTCCTGTTTGCCTGCTGCAAAAATTCCCTCATGGCATGATTATGTCCTCTGAAACATCAGATGCAAAACACACGCTTTTACAGAATCACCATCCTGCATTAAAGCAGCCCAGTGAGACATTGTACTGTCACATCTCAAAAGCAAAAAACATTTTTTTTTCTTCACTCAAGACACACAACTCTTCATGTAGTGGCTCGTTTATTCCATTTAATGAGTTTAGACGAGTTTAATTGTTGAGATGTACAGCCATGTGCCAGATTCTCCCCAGTGTCAAGGCCTTGAATTCCAACACTTCATCTAAACCATTTCTTTTTATCCATGTGGCTTGTGCTCGTTAAGTTAAAAAGAATCACTTTGAGGTGTCATTTAGCTGAATTGTTAATATCAATGCATTAATCTTTCCAGCCGAGAGCCCCTGATTTTAATCACAAATGGAGTCCTGTGGCATTGTGAGATGTAATCAAGGTTCACCTCTGGAGTAATCATAGGGTGCTCCCTGACACCGAGCAAAGGGAAAACTAGCATTTGCAGTGGATGAATGCACATAGCTTTCAATGCATGTTATTTCAGTCCTGCACAGCATCATTTGCAGCAGTACACATGAGATGCCTGGCTAGTTAATTGTGTCTGCTTTGCCCTTTGACATGTTCTCTCAGGTTTAATTAGTTTAGCATATACTTTTCAATCAGTCCCTGTCTTTCTTAGCTGAGAGTCAGTTAGAAATAGTCTCTTTTTTAAAGCTTACAATTTTCCGATTAAAGTATTAAAGTCTCTCTGCCTAATTAACAAGATGTGCTGATGTGCATATGTGTTTGGACAGATCTAGCACAGAACTGATCCACTTGTTCTGGTCTCTTCACTATCCTTGAGAGCACGAGACTAATCAACCAGAGGTCTTTTGTTAACCTCTGTGAATAAACAAACTGCAAAAACATCCATATTGTCCAGACATGCAGTTTAATGTGCCCCATTTACATCAAAATAGTGTAATCCACTAGGATTTGAGTTTGTCTTTGATGGCTGAGTTAAAAAGTGAGCCGACTTTCTCTGCAGTAAGCAAATCAGTAATTTATCCCTATTTCAGCACAAGACTGCAAACATTTCAGCAGTTATTTATTTGTTTATTAGCATCATCAATTTGGTCCAGTGCATTTGTCCTTGTCTAATACTTATACAGTATTTTCTGAGTTAGTGTTTTTTTTTATTTTGTTTTTTTGTGAAAAAAAAAAAAAAAAAAAATCATAACACAGCCTAACACAGCAAAATGTAATTTACAAACGTTAGAGGTTTAGAGCAGAACATGATTTCAACATTTACAATATGTTCCTGGATCAACATCTTTGTTGATCCTGGAACAACATTCCAATTAGCAAATCAGATTTGAAGGACAGGTTTACAGTTTATGTCAAGTTTATGCTTCCAACCAGGGTTAGGTGCTTCTACATCAGTGTTATTCACCTATCACTTCTCTCTGATTTTAGGCATAACTTAAAGGTAGGGATAGGTTTAGGGGTAAGAATATGGTTAAGATTACATTTTCGAACAGGAATGTTGTTCCAGGGTCAACAAAATATGTTGACCCAGGAACACGTCTAACTCTGCAAAATCAGGACGTGCCACTTTAGAATAATAGTCCATTCGAATAATTAAACTACGCATGAAGTAGTACAGGACAAATGAGTAGTACTACAGTACATTAACACTTCAGCTACTACCATTAACTAATATGAAAACAAGATAAACTAATCACTAAGTAATAGCAAATTTAGTACTTTTTAGGTAATCAATAATTACTGATTGAGACTGGCTTTATTAAGAACTAATAACTAACTATGAAAAATTATAAAGAATTACCCATTAATTACTATTCACAACATTAACATGTTTGAGATGTGAACAATTGTCTTTTTTACTCTCAACGTGGTCATTACTTAAGTGTTTCTACCTAAGACGCGTTTCCACTGAAATGACCAGGAACAATTTGTCCCAGGACTTTTTTCCCCCCAGACCCGTTGCTGTCTGCGTTTCCATCACGGTCTTAAGTACTGTGAAGATTAGTCAAATTGTTTTTAAACTTTAAAACAGTACTACCTCGTGAGCAGGGATTTTCTGAGGGATTTTTACCCCAAACTTTATTTAGACAACACACTGAGTACCACCCCAAAGTCCCATGTTCCTGGGGAAAATTTCAGCGTTGGAAACACGGCTCTAGTCACTCTCAAAGAACTACTGTCAGGGTTCTGTCACTTCTGTCTGGTTTATATCTTAGTTTGGTGACAGAGCTCTGACACTCCCGGTTTGTCATGTGTTTGTGTATAGTCTGGTTTGTTGTGAGCACATGGCTTGTCATGTATTACCTTGTGCCATGTGCTCTCCTGTCAATTGTCTAGCCCCTCCCATCTTGTTACCTGATTATTGATTAATTTGCCACACCTGCTTTCCTCGTTACCCTCTTTTGTTTGCTTCCCTATTTAGTCTCCCTGTGTTTGTACTCCTGGGCTGGTTCGTTGTCTATGTTCCCTCGTGTTTCCTGTTCATGTCAGATGCCTGTCTTGTTTTCCCCCACGGGGAGTTTTTGTTTGTAGTTTTTAATTTTTTTTTTATTACTTAATAAAGATCCTTATTTCTGCACATGAATCCTCGCTTCACTATTACACCATTCCGTGACAGAACGAACCAGCCACAATTAGGATTCAGCGGAATAAGGATTCACGCCAGCCACCGGCCTCCCCTGTTTCCTGCCCTCACTATGAACGCATATTGAAGTTCAGAGACTTGACCTCTCTCCGTCAACAGGGGACCGACGTGAGGGAGTTTGCCCTGAGGTTCAACGCGGCAGCAGAGGGATTAGGGATGAATGATGCGGCCCTCAAGGAATTATTTAACTATGCCCTTGACAAACCCATAAATTTTTGTGGGATGAGGGGGCTGGAACATCTGACGTTTGGGGAATTCTTAAATTCCCTGGAGTGTCAAGGGAATCCTCCAGCCAGAGAGGTTTCAATCTCCCCAGAGGTGGCCGTGGAAGCTGTAGTTTCCCCGGAGGTGGCAGGGATTGCTGCAGTTTTCCCAGAGACGGTTACTCCCACACCGCCTCGCAAGCGCAGGAGGAGGAGGACTTCGGGGCCTTCAAGTCAGGTGGTCCAGGAGGATCCGACTTCAGGGGTCTCAAGTCTGGTGGTCCCTGGCCCGGTTGTCCCAGAGCTGTCCACTCTCCCTGTTGCGGCCCCAGTGGTGGCCGAAGAGGCTGCAGTATCGCCATGCTCTCGTAAACGGAAGAGGAAGAGGAAGAGGAAGAGGAGGAAGGCATCCTCTGTCCCACAAGGCCTGGAGGCCATGCCCAAGCCCCTTTCTCTGCCGGCGCCGCCCAAGCTCCCAGCTCTGCTGGCTTCGCCCAAGCTCCTTGCCCTGCCGGCCCCGCCCATGTTACCTGTCAAGCCTGAATCTCTTCATGTCAGGCCTGCCGAGCCTGAGCTTGTTCATGTCAGGCCTGCCGAGCCAGGTACAGTTATCGTCATGCCTGCCGAGCCAGAGACTGTATAGTGTCAGGGTTCTGTCACTTCTGTCTGGTTTATATCTTGGTTTGGTGACAGAGCTCTGACACTCCCGGTTTGTCATGTGTTTGTGTATAGTATGGTTTGTTGTGAGCACATGGCTTGTCATGTATTTCCTTGTGCCATGTGCTCTCCTGTCAATTGTCTAGCTCCTCCCATCTTGTTACCTGATTATTGATTAATTTGCCCCACCTGCTTTCCTCGTTTCCCTCTTTTGTTTGCTTCCCTATTTAGTCTCCCTGTGTTTGTACTCCTGGGCTGGTTCGTTGTCTATGTTCCCTCGTGTTTCCTGTTCATGCCAGATGCCTATATATATATATATATATATATATATATATATATATATATATATATATATATATATATATATATATATATATATATATATATAATGTGTGTCTGTGGTGGAATGTGTTCACCTCACCACTCTCTTTGTTGTCAGATGAAGATATGCATTCAAGTTTTTTTGAAAAACGTTTCTTAAGCTCATCAAGGCTACAAATAAAGATAAACAAAATTAATTAAAACATTAATATTGGGAAATATTATTACAATTTAAAATAACTGTTTTTGTATTTTTAACATATTTTATTATGAAATTTATTTCTGTGATTGTAAAGCTGAATTTTCAGCAGGCATTACTCCAATATTCAGTCAGTGCTCATTCAGAAATCATTCAAATACACTTATTGAGTGCTGAAGAAACATGTTCTGCAAATATTTTTTCATAATACAATAAATGAAACTGAAACCAATAATTTATGACAATTTAGTAATAGCCATGAAAAGGTGGAATAAAATACAATGAGCTGGATAGTTGTCTAAATTTAATGACCAGCTGACTGTACATACGATCTTGTTTAGTATGTATAATACAAATAATCTAAGAACGGGTAAGTGCTTTGTACTGGAAGAGCATGTTGTATTACTGTGGTATAATTCATACTAATGTCGTTTCATACTACACAGACAAGGATTCTGGTAAAGACTAACTGGGCTCTGGCTCAAAAAGGCATCTAGCACTCAATTCTTGGCATTTGGTCAATACCTAATTTGATCAGCTGTGGCTGGTCTCGGGAATGTTGTGCTCTCTTTGTTCTTTGTTTGTCTGTGAGGAGACTTAGTTGACACTAAGCTGACCCAACTTCCACAGAGGCAGAGATGTGAAATGGCTTGTGGTTGATTGTGCGCCCTCGTCTTATCATTAACAGCGCCTGAGCTCTTGAAATGGGGTAGGTACTGTGGTGAAGAGCCTCTGACCAGATCCCATTGATTTTCTACATACGGCACTTGCAAAAGAGGTTTTGCCTTCTATCTGATTCTCTGCAGGAGCACTAGTCTCGAAGTGCTTTCATATTTCTCTACTGCTGTATAATTCATCAGCTTGACATTTCTCGCCATCCAGAGCTGAGTTGTTGATGTTAATGGCTGTTTAGTCAGAGGACTGACCACAGCTCTGAGCACTTGTGTTGTTGTCTTGCAAAGTTTGCAAAGTAACTTTTCCTCTAGCAGTATTTAATTAAAAACAATATCAGGAGTAAACAAAAACTAAAAACTATATCCAAGTATACCCAAACCTATATCTAATACGGATGGATCTCTGTTTATCGTGATAATGTAGAACTGTCTTAATATTTGAGTAACAATTACAGAAGAATAAAATAAAGCATATTTTCTTAGTTTTTGAAACTTGGAAGGGTTCAGTTTGAGCAGATGTTTTATACCATCATCACTGTCCTCAGAGCTCATTTCCCAGTACATTCAGCACAGTCTCAAACATATTCTCAAAACTATCATTTTCAACTTTAATATTTTGATCGCTGACAGCTTCTTCACCAGATCCACCATCAAGTGACAGTGACACTAATATTTGATTGCGTTCAGTACTTGCAGTAAATTGCTGCGCCATTTCAAGTTTTGCTGATGATACTTCCTATTCTTTTGGTTTCTGCCTGTGATGACTTTGAGTGAAACATCAGTTCATCATTGTGTATCAGACATTGAACAGACAGGTGAATTGCACTTACTCAGCCATCAAAGATACAATTTTTGTTGTGCATAAAAATACACTTACACTTTTACACACCTCTGTTAGCGATCCTATACAATTTGTACAAAAAAAATATATGGGAAAACAGGCTGTCAGGGTGCATGCAGGCAGAAAAAGATGAGGAAGGCAGAAGGCTCCAATACAAAGTGTTTACTTACAAATATAACTTAAGCGATACAAATAGGCAGGATACACACACTGGTAACGACGTTACATAGACGAGAACGGACCAAGACTGACTGAACAGAGGGAACTAAATACAGACACTGATGAACATAAACCAGGTGACAGATGAAAATGATTGACAAGACACAGGTGATGATAATGAACTAATGATGGTAGATATGGCAACGGATGAGTGGCGGGAAAACAAAAGACATGTGACTAACAAGGCTGAACAGAAACACAACAGTTACAGTACTCCCCCCTCCCGGTAGGCGCGTCCTTGTGCCGTGGAGGGACCAACTGCAGAGGGAGAGAGGGACCAGGGGGGAGCAGGCGGCCAGGGCAGAGCAGATGGAGGGAGGAGCCATGGTGGAGGTAGGGATGACGACTCCAGGGGGCCAACTGACGGGTGCGGAGTAGGTGGGAGAGGAGACCAGGGTGGAGCCGGAGAGCCGACGAGCCCAGGCGACGCTGAAGATCCAGCGGGACATGGCGGGGCCGCCGGCTCAGGCGACTGAGGTGCAGGCGGGGACACAGAAGGGCACGGTGAAGACAGAGGGAGTGAGGACCAAGAAGGAACTGAAGGGAGTGAGGAGTCCAACTGAGCCGGGGGGACGAAGGGACGAGGCGAAGCCAGAGGAGTGCAGTCCAGAGGTGAGGGAAGGTGGACGAGCGACCAAGGTGGATCCGGGGGGACGAGGGAGCCTGGTGGAACTGGTGCACTGATGGGCAACGGTGGAGCTGAAGGAGGTAAGAGCCAAGGGGACGTCAATGGACTGTTGGGCTGAGGCGGAGTTCTGGTGACAGAGGTCGGAGGCGGAGACCGGCGATCCACCAACCAGGCTGGAGCTGTAGGCTGGCAGACCCATGGCGACTCCACCTCCCAGAAGATGGAGAGAGGAGCAGAGGGGCTGACAGGCAGTGGTGGAAGGGTTGAGAGGTGGTAGATGGGAGGAGGTGGGATAGGGAGGCTGGGTGGGGATTCAGGCTCTGGTGTCAAGACGGGCTCCGGGCTGGACAGGACCAGCGATGAAAAAGTCTCTGGGCTGGACGGGACCAGCGGTGAAAAAGGCTCTGGGCTGGACGGGACCAGCGGTGAAAAAGGCTCTGGGCTGGATGGGACCAGCGGTGAAAAGGTCTCTGGGCTGGACGGGACTAGCGGTGAAAAAGGTTCAGTGGGCATGATGTCAACTGTCTCAGGTTCGGCGGGGATGACATATACAGTTTCTGGCTCGGCTGGCAATACGTGTACAGTCTCTGGCTCGGCGGGCATTACGTGATGCGCAGGCTCGGCATGACTGACGTGATGTGCAGGCTCAGAAAAAAGGTAAATTAAGTCCTTCTCGTCCGAACTCTGGACGAGGACAGGAACAGGAGACACTGGACGGGCGGTCTCGGCGGAATGAGACTCAGGACGGGTGGTGACGGAGGCTGGTGACGGTGGTTGAGCGGCGATGTTAACATCAGCCTCACCCACAGTGTAGGCTGAGCCGCTCAACAAAAGCACGTAATCCAGATAACGAACGAACGTCCCCGGGATCGCTGATGCTGGTGCAGATGATCGTCCAACCCATACCAAAACAGTCTTTTGGACATCATCTGCCCAGCTTACCCCTTCCGAGAGCTCCAGGAACTCGGCAACATATTCCTCTAGGTGACGGCCGTCCTGGAAACAGGTCAGAAGACCGTTGGTGGAGTTGGCAGGGGTGATGAGTATGCCCATCTGGTCCCGTTATTAGGTCCGTTCTTCTATCAGGGTGCGTGCAGGCAGAAGAAGACGAGGAAGGCAGAAGGCTCCAATACAAAGTGTTTACTTACAAATATAACTTAAGCGATACAAATAGGCAGGATACACACACTGGTAACGACGTTACATAGACAAGAACGGACCAAGACTGACTGAACTGAGGGAACTAAATACAGACACTGATGAACATAAACCAGGTGACACAGATGAAAATGATTGACAAGACACAGGTGATGATAATGAACTAATGATGGTAGATATGGCAACGGATGAGTGGCGGGAAAACAAAATACATGTGACTAACAAGGCTGAACAGAAACAAAACAGTTACACAGGCATCCTTTTATATATATATATATATATATATATATTTTTTTTTTGTTTTGTTACATTGTTTATAATGAATTGATTGAGGAATACTAAGAAGGTTGTTATCCAACTTAAAAAAATGAATGAGGAGGAGGGTAGTGGAAGACGTCCCAGGTCACTAAAGACCCGAGGCATGCGTTAAAGGAATATATGACAGATTCTTTCCCACAAAAGTTGTCTTGTTGTTTATTACCCACCATCAACGTCTATCATCATTTGGTCATGTCCGTCTAATTTTCATCATGGTTGCTTTAATTAGAATTGTCAATGCATCAAACCTATCTGCATTTCTGATGAATATGCATGAATATACCACAAGTGCCTTACGGACCAGTAATGTTATTTAGTCACTTTAAATCATCATTCAGTTTTGACCTCGATAACTGTCCAAGATCCATCAAGAGTTACTGTGAACTTGCTATCACAAAGTAGAGTATATATATATAAATTTATAAATATGTTAAAAATATGAAGGAGATGTTTTATACAAACCAGGACACTTGAAGTGTTGCTGAGTCATATCCAAGGTCTCCCAAAAGAAACCATGTCTGTGGGAGGATGGAGAGGAACACAGAGAAAAAGCTGTTTCAGTCCAATAAAGATGTAGACAGAGAGAGAATTATGGAATTTTTTCTTCTCATGTCTGGAACTGGAAATAAATAGAATAGCTGCCAAACACGCAGCCCTTTTTAGAAATGTATACCGAATACATCAGAAGCAGCAGACAGACTTTGGATTTGTTTTGGATTAAAAGTAATTCTAGAAATATGAAATTAAAAAAAAGAAATAATAAATGATTACAATTATATAATATTGAATATCATTATCTCAACTTATGAAATTAATAAAAAATAAAGTTTGTCAAGTTTGGTCACAGAAACAAATGCTGAAATATAGGGTTAGGTTTTGGTTTAGGGTTATTTGCATGTAATTTGCATAATTTATTTTAGTTTTTGTGTCCTTGTTACATGTTATATGTAGTTACTATAGTGATAACAAATAAATTGCATAATTACATGCAAATAACCCTAAACCAAAACCTAACCCTATAGTAAGTACATGCAGTTTATTAATATTACTAAGTACTTAAATGTATAGATACACTGCAACAAGGTCACCTTAAAATAAAGTGTAACCCGTTTTTTTTTTTTTTTTTCTCTCATTTTCTGATATTACTGGCACTTTTGAAACTTTTACCATCAAGCACTAGCTTGGATCAGCACATGGCACAAAGACATTGTAGGATCAGAGAATAAATCCTCTGGCATATCAGAAGTTTGAAAGTTGTCAACAATATTAATATATGTGTCAGGGTGGTCATATGGCGCCTGTGTATTTCCACTGCTTCAGTGATCTGTGGGAGACTCAGAGTAATGGCCTGTTCCAACTCGCTTGACTTCTATAAAGATGTCCTTTTAATGGGGACATATGCCATTTTCCAATTTATTACCTAGTCTGCATAGAAAATGCCAATGATGAATATGCAGAGAGTACATCTGAAGTCATACAGTATTACCCACTTAAATTAAATGATTTTTAATTGACCAGCCTGCTTCTCATGCATAGAACGGAAAATAGAGCAGAATTAAAACTTGAGTTTTTTTTTTTTTTTTTTACTTGTCTCTAACTTACTTTCTAACCTACATTTATCATATATGAAACTCAAACATGGATTTCCAAAAATTCAAGATTGTTACCGCATACTTATCTCTCTCTCTTTCTCTCCTTGGTTAATTCTAATTTGGCAGATGCTTTTTTTCCCCCAGAGAAATATACAGTACACTTCCAGTAAGATAGAGAAAAAGATTCAGTGCCATGCTCAAGGGTGCAACAGTTAAAGCCACTAACCAAAATTTGTAATGATTTCTGAAGATATTATTGAATTATTTTGATTCATTTTAAAACTCATGCACCAAAACACTGTTTATATCTTTTCTGTATTTCATCAGTGTTGCCTGAACCTACTTGAGGACATTGTACAACCACAACAACAATCTAATATTAAGTTTGATGTTATAATTCTAACCTAGGGCATAAAAGTAAAATAAAAATAAAATAAAAAGTAGGGGTGCATATCAGTTGAGATGGTGCACAGTAATCTTGTAGGGATTTTTTGGTAACACTTTATAATAACGTTCAGTTGTAAGTCATTTATAAGTGGTTAGTTAAAGGTGGGGTATGTGATTCTCTTTTTTGTCCATTTTTTCAAAATCACTTGAAATCCTATTCCTAACCCACTTACAGCCACTGAGTTAGAAGCACTGAAATGAAAATTAAGCAATTTAATCATCTGTGGAACGGGCAGGACTCGAAAAACTCCAGCCAATAATTTCCAAGACCACCTAGAATCATTGGACAGTAAGTTCGTCAATCAAACGGTCGAACCATACCCCCCTCCCCCCATCCCTCTCGCGTGCGTGACCGTGAGAGACAGAGAGAGAGTAATGGGTGGAGTCAGGGCCAGCGTTGGAGGAAAGAAGGTAGGACCATTTGAGTTGTGTATTTTCAAAATCTGCTGGCCGTTTTGCAAATCCCATACCCTACCTTTAATGATGAACTAATCATTTACAAAACATTCATAACTGATTAGCAAGTGATATACTAACATTTTATGTATGTTTTGTAAAGTCATCTACAAGTGATTAGTAAATGATTAAAGGGATAGTTCGCCCAAAAATGATATTTAAGCCATGATTTACTCACCCTCAAGCCGTTCGAGATGCATATGTCAATCTTTTTTCAGACGAACACATTTTCAGTTATTTTAGAAAATGTCTTAGATCTTTCAGTGGTTATAATGTGAAGCAATGGGGTCCAGCAGATTCAAGTCGCAAAATGTGCATGCATCCTTCACAAAAATAATCCATCCGGCTCCAGGGGGATAAACGAAGGCCTTCTGAGGGTAATCCGTGCAGTTTTGTCGTAAAAATATACATATTTAAAACTTTATAAACGAAAATAACTGGCTTCCGGTGGCGGTCGGTGCGCGTTCATGGAGATGGTTGCTGGCATATGACGTAGGACGTAACGCAGGAAGCGTCGTGACGTAGACCGAGCGTGACAGCGCAGCCAGAGAGCAGAGCAAAACAAAACTCTACGTTCGCTCTACGTCACGACGTCATTCATCTCCATGAACGCGCGCCGACCGCCACCGGAAGCCAGTTATTTTCGTTTATAAAGTTTTAAATATGTATATTTTTACGACAAAACTGCACGGATTACCCTCAGAAGGCCTTCGTTTATCCCCCTGGAGTCGGATGGATAATTTTTGTGAAGGATGCATGCACATTTTGCGACTTGAATCTGCTGGACCCCATTGCTTCACATTATAACCACTGAAAGATCTAAGACATTTTCTAAAATAACTGAAAATGTGTTCGTCTGAAAAAAGATTGAAATATGCATCTCGAACGGCTTGAGGGTGAGTAAATCATGGCTTAAATATCATTTTTGGGCGAACTATCCCTTTAACTAATTATTTACGAAACATCACTATGCGTTCATAAATGATTAATAAGTGATATGTTAATTATTTTATGTATGTCTTATAGATTCAGTTATAAGTCATTTACAATTGATAAGTTAATGATTAACTAATCATTTACAAAACATGAATACTTGTAAATGTGTTACACATCATTCGTAGATAACTCATTGGATCTTATGCCTCATTGATTCTTGAAGTGGTAATCTACGAATGATGTGTAACACATTTACAAGTGATAAACTATTCATCACTTGTAAATGTGTTACACATCATTCGTAGATGTGGATCTAGATCCGTAGATCTAACACTTTAGATTAGGGGATGCAGAAAGTGTTGTAAATGATTTATTCATGCGTTTACACATCATCTATAACAGGTGTTGAACACTGTAGTGTGTACTGCAGTGTAAGTGCTGACTGGTGAGGGTATAGACAGCTTTCTTCTGTAGTGTGTAGTGTAGGGTGTAGTGTAGTGTAGTGTGTAGTGTGTACTGCAGTGTAAGTGCTGACTGGTGAGGGTATAGACAGCTGTCTTCTGTAGTGTGTAGTGTAGGGTGTAGTGTAGTGTAGTGTGTACTGCAGTGTAAGTGCTGACTGGTGAGGGTATAGACAGCTGTCTTCTCTGAAACACATGGAGTCTTTAACCACTGTGCACCTGATGTGAGCAAAACATACAAAACAAATTGAACATCATTTATTAAACATTTATGAAATGCGTAGTCATGTTTTGTAAATGATTAGTTAATCATTAACAAATCAATTGTAAATGACTTATAACTGAATCTACAAAACATACATAAAATAATGAACATATTACTTATTAATCATTTATGAACTCATAGTCATGTTTCATAAATGATTAGTTAATCATTTACTAATCACTTGTAGATGACTTGTAACGGAATTTACAAAAAAATACATAAAATGTTAGTATATCACTTGCTAATCATTTATGAATGTTTTGTAAATGATTAGTTCATCATTAACTAACCACTTATAAATTACTTACAAGTGTTACCGATTTTTGTTGTTGTTGTTTTTAGTTTCAGTGTAACAAATGACAAATCCACTCCAGCACAGTAATTGACAAGATCATGAGCTTTTGTTATTCATGAAAACAATCTAATATCAGATAGGTTAGAGGATAAATTCAAATCTTTTAAAAGGAACAAGAGAGATGGAAGCAGATTATGACTCATAACCCTCCACTTTGTTGGAAAACACTGTGGGGGATAGATCATTAAAATCTATCAGCATCTCTCATAAAAGGAATTCATTGTGGAAATTTTTTGATGAATAGAAAATTCAATGAACAGCAATTATTTGCATTTTTTTAAAATGTATCTATTAAATTTATTAAAGCATTTATCAAATATAAATCTTTTGTAACATTATAAATGTCATCAATAATAATCATAAATAATGCAAATCATAATGCATCCCTGAATACAATTATTAAAGTATTAATCTCTCTCTCTCTCTCTCTCTCTCTCTCTCTCTCTCTCTCTCTCATACTTTTTTTTATTTTATCTTACCACAAATGTTTGAATGGTATCATTGTTTCCACAAAAATGTTAAGCAGCAGAAACTGTTTTCAACATTGATAAAAAAATAAGAAGAAATGTTTCTTGAGCTGAAAATTCAGCTTTGCCATCACAGGAATAAATTAAAATTGTAAATGTATTAAAATAGAAAACAATTATTTAAAATTTTAATACTATTTTACAATAATACTATTTTTGATCAAATAAATACAGCCTTGGTGAGAAATAAGACTTCTTTCAAAAACATTAATATATTGTAATGCTCCCAAACTTTTGACTGGTACTGTAAGTGAAGGAAACTGGAGGTTTGATCAAGCACAAAAGGCAACGAATGCATACATTTTTAGCAAAATATTCCTAACCATAGTAAAAGTTTTTTTTTTTCTCATTTGTTTTAATGTAGGGCTGTCAATTTAACATATTCATTTTATACAATGCATTATTTATAAAAATAGATGTACCTGATGCAGCATGCCTTGCCAAACCACTTGACGCAGACAGGACAAAATGAGTGAGAAGCTGGTCACACAGGACGTGTTGTTTGTCTTAGGAAACAGCTAAATGGAGTGCAAAGGAAAGAAACACCCAGACCTTATAAGTTTTTAACCTGACACAGTCTCTTGGCATGAGAACGAGATGCTGAAAATAACCCATCAAAACTGGCCAAAGAATTCATTCTAATGCATGTTTTCATAGACCAACTATCACACAATAATACAGATGTAATGGAAAAATATATCCTGAACAAATTTATAAGTTTAGGACATGACTGACAAACTCAACTGCATAATGGATTACCGCTGACTGTCGGCCTGTGATGGGTTTTTGAAATCCAACAAACAATATTGACTTCTAAAGTTACTTTTTTTGTGATGTCTATTCAATGCTTTGGTCGTCTGCGAAAATAAATAAATAATAATAATTCTCAGAAAAAAATTATAGATTCGATTCATTTGATTTATAAGCATCTCATGTAATCAATTTAGTTTCAATTCTTAATCAACTGCCCTAGTTTTATGTGAAATGGGAAAGTCATTTTCATGAAAACATAAAAGCAAGAAAGAGATCTGGTGTACAGGTCTCAGGACCGGTGACATACTTGGCTTAAGAAATGTTACACCCATAAGTATTTATAAAAATATATTTCACAAAGTAGGAAACAATACATGGATATCTTAGATTACATTACATAGAGTAGCTAATTAAACATACAAGTGTATGAGCATTAAAGCACAGTAGAAAATATGATTTGCATGAAAGACTATTTTATATATACTGTCCATCCAAGAGAATCGCATCGATACAAACAGAATATGCACGCAGCTCCAGTGCCAGATCCCCATGTGCAATAGCTAACGTGCATAGACAAAACCTATCACTTCAAAGAAAAGCTAAGAGAATCAGCAATGACTCTATGTACATATTTTTTCTTTTTGCTCTAATATCATACAGTGCAGCACATTACACATGTCTGTTTCTGTATTTCATACTCAGTGGTTTCTGACTTTTGATTTAAAAAATGGCAGGGGTCAAATATAAGCATAAACTAGATGATTTCAGCTATTGTGCTTAGAATGATCACTGATATCACTGTATATAGTATGTGAATATATATATACACACACACAGTATCAATAAAATATTGACTTGTCTTTCCTGGTCAAGAACAAATCCTCTGTGGATTTCACAGTTCAGTGTAGTTAATGAATCTCACTATGTGAATTTCAGTACAGAAATTCAGTTCAGCTTTTAAAAAACAGTGATGGAGCAGAATGAAACAAAGCTGAAGAAGAAAAGCTGGAAACTTTAAATTAAAAAGTTAATAAAAAATAACAATTTCACTCAAATAAATAAAATAAAAAGTACAAATATACTCAAACCTGTAGCACAAAACAGACGACTGGCGATTAATATTTATATATTTATATAAAACATACACAATAATGAAGAAACACATCAATGCTCCAAAAAACATTGGAATACGACTGTATTTAATGCTTGCTTTTGTAAAACGAAGGCCTCATTGTTCCCACAATTCTCTTGTTGTCCTCAAATCAGTCTTACACACTCTTATCATCTTTGAGTGTGAATCACGCTTAAAGCATATGGATACAAAGGGTTGTATAAAGCAAGCCTCAAGGCTTTTCCAGTTTACTCAAGAAATGTGGCCACGTAGTATCAAAGGGTCGAATCTTATCTCAGCAGGCAGATCCTAAAGCCAGTGTGATGTATTTTCATTGCACTCGCATTTGTTAAATCACAAATACATTCATAAGTAATGTAGACAATATATTGCTATTTAGTTTACCTTCTTTTTAAATGTTCCTTTATCTGACTGGCTAAATGACGTCAAGAGATCTGTTGTCGCTGGGGAGCAGTGTCATGTTGAGGCCTCTGCAGTCCTGTTTCTCCCAACCACGGTGGGCTACAAGGTGTCCCAATTGTCCTCTTTCCATCCAGTCTTTTCAAGCGACTACCAAGAATCAAAGTTCTGATGCCTCTGGTGGTCACAGTGAACAACAAATACCCAAAATACTGCTAGACACTCAGTGACGTTAATCTAAACTCACACTCCACAAGAATCATTGACCTCCTACTACAGACACTGTTAAGTTCTGACGTTACGATGCACGCTGATGTGGTAGATGACTAATGCTATTAGGTCTCGCTAAGAAGTTTTTTTTAAAAAGGCGCGCCCCCCCTCCCCCCCTTTTTAACAGCAGTGTCTAACATCCCCGTAGCATAATACACACGTTATGTGGATGAAAGCAAAAGGTCTGTAGTGCTTGGAGGTCAAGTCTCTTTGTCGCTCTCGCCCACGGAATACAGCTCGCCCAGTCTTCTGAAGCGCGGCCCCCACTCTCTAAGGTAGTCATAGTTCTGGTCGGAGTCCGAAGAGGCCGTTTCGAGGGAACTCAATGAGCCTGCAATAGAGCCCCTGCCCTCATAGCCGTAGATTTGAATGGAGTCATATGGCGGAGCTGTGGGATCGTTGTCTGCCTCGTGAAGCCGTACGTTGATGAATTCATCTACGTCTACTCCGTTTGGACCCGAGTGCTGACCTTGTCTGGGCATGAACTGCAGGTCAGGCTTGATGTCCTTCCTGGGCAGATAGCCGTTGATGCCATCTGGGTTCTGCAGGGTGGCGATGTCAAAGGCCTCCGTGTCCTCCTCCCCGCCTCCCTCGTCATCATAACGGATGATGTTCTCCCTCACGTCCTCGTCGTCTTTGATGATTAGAGGCTCGTTCTTGTGCCTCCTCAATGTCACAAACAAGACCACGATAACTGAAAGACACAAGAACATCCACTTAGTGATCTCCACCTTTGCCTTGTGCAGTTATTCTTTTACCAAGTGCTTTTTAGAATCAGATTTTACATGCAAATCACAAAGTGAATTTATAAATTAAAAAATAAGTAAGGACTAAAAGAGGCAGCTGAAATGACCTACCGAGAAGTAGAATTATACAAGCTAGAATAGCAATCAGAGCTCCCATGCTGAGACCAATGGGTAGAACAAAAGCCTCGA
Organism: Abramis brama; assembly: GCF_963993115.1. Taxonomy (NCBI): domain Eukaryota; kingdom Metazoa; phylum Chordata; class Actinopteri; order Cypriniformes; family Leuciscidae; genus Abramis; species Abramis brama. The sequence continues at coordinate 34,241,791 of NC_139965.1, forward strand.
CGTTACACGACTGCACAATGCCTTCCCTGCTGCAGCCGCACACTCGGATAGTTAAAGTGTTTGTGCTGCTCATTGGAGGCTCTCCGTCGTCAGACACAACGATGGGCAGTAGGTACGTCTCCTGTTTCTGACGCCGAAAGGAATTGTGCTTGGCAAGAACGCTGATCGAGTTATCTAGGGAGAGATAAAGTTTGGCTGTGATGTATGAAATCAAAGACAATCCATGCAAGTAAATGGTAGGGAAACGACACTATTAAATTTACAAGACAATGTCAGTTCTAGAAATAAATAAACAGATGGATATAAATAGCTTCATCTCTGCTGTCAATCTCTTGCAAAGGCTACGGGAGTAGTGAAAGTGTATCAGGAAGGCAGACAAAAAAAAAAGACAAAAAAAAGAGCAAAGTACTGGAGCCTCCACTGGTGCTTCTTTTCTGAAGTTGTAACTTCATTATCTGCCCCCTCATACCTCAACGCATATGTTGAAGCTCTCCAGTGTATCAAGGAGCTCCTTCAGTTGATACACTGTACAATATCTCCGTAAAAGCCTTCAGTTTTTATTTCAAGAAAGAAAAGAAAATCAGCTACTAAGTGAAAGGTTTAGATAATACCTCAGACGGATGCAACACAATTATGGAAGCATATGGGTAACAATATTCAATTTGAAATGTAATATGCAAAATGACAATGCAATATGTAAACTGGCAATGCATTTCTGTATTTAAATTTACATTTTCCATTACATTTGTGCAACGTTTGGTGCAAAATGAAAATGAAAATTCAATTATATAATTTACATTTTCCATTTCATACACTAGTTTTAAAATGTAAATTGAATACATATTTTAATGCTTTATAAGTTGCAAAATTAAAATGAAAATGTATTACAGAAATGATTAGATATGTTTAACGTGTTCAAACAAAAAATGTAGCAAAATGATCATTTAAATGTTAATTTTCTTGCATGCATTTTCAATTTGCACACTGAATTTTGCTACATTCGTTGTGGGACATTTAATGAAAATGCAATTGCAAGTGTCTTAACTGTGAGTGTAAATGCAATTAAGAAAAATAACATTTAAATGATCATTTTGCTACATTTTTTGTTTGAACATGTTAAACATATCTAATCATTTCTGTAATACATTTTCATTTTAATTTTGCAACTTATAAAGCGTTAAAATATGTATTCAATTTACATATTAAAACTAGTGTATGAAATGGCAAATTGAATTTTCATTTTCATTTTGCACCAAACGTTGCACAAATGTAATGGAAAATATAAATTTAAATACAGAAATGCATTGCCATTTTACATATTACATTTCAAATTGAATATTGCTACCCATATGCTTCCATGCCAAAATAACCAAGTTATGGAAAAAGCTTTATCATTTAATAGAGTCTTGGGAGCAACCAGGGCAATGTTAATGTATGTATTTATTTATTGCTTCTCATGAGGGTGAACAATGGGAAGTTCATCATTTAAAACTACAGAATAAAAGGACTTCACGGAACTCACTGGAACAAATATCAATAGCTGAACAGGGTCGGAATTTAATTTCCGCTCATAAACATGCTAATGAAAAATGTAAATATGGCTTTCTTTTTGTTTCCCTGAGATCACAAAGCAATTATCTGCAAATGCTGTGAGATGATTTATCAATGTAATTAAAGTTCCATTTTTTTTTATTTTTATGTGTCAATATGTGTGAAGAACATGGTCCTGAACTAATGTATCTTATTTCTCCAAAGAATATTCACTGATATGCAGTCCTTATTCGTTGCTATGATTATCTGACTATATTTTAACGTGTCTACAAAGTTATGGTCAAATTAAATCTTCTTAGGTTCAAGTGCATTCGAACATTTCATACTAGTCGCATTTATAGCAAAATGAAGACTAATGTAATATTCTGACAGTATATGCGAGCTATTAAGTTGTGCTCAAGTCTTCAATCTCTTTTTTCACGGCACAATACCCTGAAGCACAAATTTTAAGGTTACGATAACTGCTGGTAGTTCCCAGCTCATATCGGCCTCTCCGTGTCACCATCCACTGCAATTACAGTTATCATCACAAACAAACCTCCTCAGCTCAGCTCCAGAGGTGTGCTTCAGACAACCTGCCTGGCGTGTGCAGGTGGGAACCATCAAAGACCGCATGTGTGCCTCCGTGATGAGCATATCTAGATCATTGCACATGATCTTTGAGACGAGACTTCAGGATGGATAATCATGCAATTAACTGCTACTTTAAAAAATGCACCCATAATTCTATGGTAAGTTCCCTGTACATAGGGAAAATATGATTTATAATTGTATGACTAGAAGAGAATGTGACTTTAGACTTTACCTCAGAAGGTATGTAGAGCATAGGCAGAAAAAAAAGTAAATGTACAGTATCTAAAAACCTTATGTATGTATGTTTGGACACAAAGAAGAGATATCTGGAAAAAAAATAGAGTCTATTTTTTTTTTTTTTTTGTCCATACAATGAAAGTCAGTGCTGTTTTAGACTTTCATTATATAGACAAAACTTTTGAAACATTCTTCAAAATGTCTCCTTTTGTGTTCCACATAAAAAAGAAAGGCATACAGGTTTGAAATAAGTAAATGATAACAACATTTTCATTTTTTAATAAACTATCCTTTTAAGGGACTCTAACAGTACACAACATTTTGCTTTTTAATCATGAATCACAAGTAACAACATATACTGTGATGAAAAGAAACAGGATATAGCACAAATTTGGACATGTTGTCAAATCGCTGCAAGTTTTGATGCCAAGCGCGATCAAACACACATGCACACTCATACACTCACATTCGCGCACAGCAGAAGAGATGAGAAAGCGGCCTTAGTGCACCAGACGCCTCAGGCTGTGCATCAAAGCCTGGTGTCCTTACAGAGCTTTCTCCTGTCTCTGTGATGGAGTGGCCATCTTTAACCTGAACTCACTCAGGCTGACTCATAATACATGCTGCCTCTCAAGATATCACTGAGATTGTCACTAATGACATTCCGCCTGTCTGCTTCATCTTACAATTCTCAAGGTCTGTCTTTGTCTTAGTCCATTGTTCAATGCTTTTCCAATCATTGTTTTCATCTTTCTTTTTTTCCCCTTGTAACATTTTTATTACCGATGCTCTCTGTGGATTCCTTCTTCATTCTAATAACAGACATAACATATTTACTATCATTTATTATAATAAATTATAACATATTGCAATGTAATATTTATTATAATGATAAAAACAATTCTACATGCTTTATTTATATGCTAACTCACCATAGAGTGTTACATATAATTATTAAATTAATAAGATCCATCACATTAAAAATAATAATAATAATAATAATAATAATAATAATAATAATAATTACATTTATATATCGTTTCAGTCAAACTCAAATCTCTTTACAGAGACTAGGGAGATCCACAATTTCTTTCCTTTTGACACTCTTTCTTACTTTCATATTAACTCAAAACATGACTGTCCCTTGGAAGGCAAAACTCTTTTGATGTAACGTCTGATCTGTCTGGTTCAAAAATATCACGTTTCCTCTTTTTGGTGAGCAGCCAAAACAACAGCTCCTTCAACGGTCAGCCATAAGACCACATGCCAAATGGAACTAGATCAATACAGTTCTCTCTCAAGTCTTCGAAAGCATAGTGCTAATACTAGGTTGTGCAGTGAGAACAGCAGGAGCACAGTGTGAAAAGGAAGGTCGGATAGGTTATACAAAAAAGAAAGAAAAAAAAATCAGTGTATTTAGCAAACAAATTTAGAACCATCTGCTGCACAGCCTCAACTTTGAGTAAGTCACCCTACATCGAGTTGCATCGCTAAACCTCGGCTTGGATTCTGTTCATTTGCTTTCTTTCAAAATGCACTGGGGAGTACAAAATAGCTGATGTCCAGACAATTGTGCATCTGCTAACTTTTGGGTACACTAATTCCTCCAGATTTCCCCTTCAAACGCACGCCTCCGGACTGCACTTGACACACAATGTTTGCGCTTGAGGATGCCTCTCCCTCTCTCCCTCTCTCTCTCTCTCTATCTCTCTCTCTCTCTCTCTCTCTCTCTCTCTCTCTCTCTCTCTCATAATTATTATTATTTCCCTGCTCTCTTTCAAGTCAAGTCGTCACCTTTATTTATATAGCACTTTATACGATACAAATTGTTTCAAAGCAGCTTCACAGTAATAAACACTAAAATAACAGAATCAATGATGCAAACTTCACCAAAAAAGAGACACATTTAAATTCTGCTGTAAAGCAGCTCCACAAAGACAACAGTGTCATTATTCAGCTCAAGTCAGTTCAGTATTAATTCTAACACGGACTCAATGGAAAAACATGCCTGTGGCGACATTTGTGAAAAAATAGCCTAAAAAAAAAAACACCTTAATGATAATGAAAAGACCTTAAAAGTGAAAAGTCCAGTGAGTGGCTCTAAAGGCGTGTTTAATTTTATCCAAAAGAGATTAACGTGATTATGTTGGTTATGTACATATCGTGGCAGTTTGGGAATGAAGTGACGTGTCGTAATTGCTCCATTGCATTTAAAAAAAAAAATAACTTGCCACCTTCACTAAATCTGACCAACAGTGTTAAAGCCAACATTGGATAAAAACACATTTGCTGGACAGTAACAAAGTATTTGTACATTTATATTTTGGAATACTTTTACTTGTACTTCATTACATACCAAAGCATGATATTGTCCTTTTTACTCCACAAAATTTCATTACAAAAGCAGGTAGGTTTTTGGTCAAAACTAAATATAACAATAAAATAACGCAAATTAAAGGGATACTTCACCGATTAGCATTAAGCTTTGTATCAGTAGAAACACAGTAGTATTTTCGAATGACCGTGCTTCCCTCCCTCATGTCCCCCTGAGACGAGAGATTTCTGTATTGTGTGTCTGGAAAAAGACTCGCAAAAATTGTCATTTTGTGTCATCGGAGGCTTTTTTGGCCGGAGGCTTTTCTGGCCAGAGGCTAGAGACTACAGTTCCGCATGTTTTCAACCCGCCCATAGGGGGTAGGATCTCACGATAAAACGGCATCTTTTCAGTTTCGAGCCAACTAGTAGGCTAGTTGTATCATTTTTTCTAAAACTGCCCTCTGTAACCGGTAGGCGTGGCTTGGGAGTGGCCTCGTAGGGCAGCGAAGCAGGTGCATTCTGGGAGTTGTTGTCTTTCATCCACATGAGCCAAAAATACATTTTCTGGCTTTTCTCAGTCTAGAAGGCACCAACTTCTAAAATAATTTCACATTTCTTCTACATAAATGACCCTATTTAAATATACATTCATCTTTCCAGCAGTGAAATATCCCTTTAATGCCCATACATCTTCCCCTCTGCTATAGCAGTTTCAAATGATGCAAAACTAGTATGTTTGCATAGCATTCTTCTTAAAATGTTAGTACATTTTGCCCTATGTGACATCTGATTTTATCATTTATGTTCATATTTCTCAACACATTGATTGTGATTTTCCTCAAATGTTTTTGTTTATTTCTCACCATTATGGTGATTAGTGTTCCCTTTAGTTGGGCACTTGGACCTTCATTTATTTTATTGTAATTCTCTTCCTATTGATGCAGCAATTCCAACAAGAAATCAGTTCCCTTCAAAGGAAGGGAAGTAATAAATAGGTGACCTATAGCTTCTAATGAATCATTAACTAGTCTATTTTTCACGTCGAATAATGATAAACACATTGCGAAACCTTTAATTGGGTTGATACAATACCTCTATATTTGTGACAATATCATGCAAATGACCAATGTTGAGTCACACACAGACTTCAACATTCAGCATGCAAAACACAACAATGGTAACAATTAAATTTGATTTATTATTATTTTTTGTTACTAGAACTCTCATGTAAGTGAACTATACTAACCAAGCATTTGTCAGTACAACATACTATTCCTATTTCACTTTACTTCATTTTTTTTTTTTAAGGCAATCGGTTTGCATGCTTTTTTTAAAAAGTCTAACTCATTAGATTTTACAGTGTACAGAAGACACCATTAGTTTGAGTTAGTTCAATGTCGATGTTGCACACTTCATCAATTATAGTCATATATTGTCTTACCTAAATTGTTTTTGATGGTGAAATTGGGATTGTTAAGCACCTCCAGGCGGTAGTGGAAAGTGTGTCCCTGGGAAGGATTGTCTTTGTCCACAGCGCTGATGGTCTGAATCACCTGTGGACACAGACACACAGAGAGGGACCGGCCATCCATTACTCCACTTTTGACATCATATGGGGCCAGACATTGACAGCAGACAACACAGGATGAAAAATCTGTCTCATTCACTCATAAAAGTAGAGACCCTAAGCTTAGGGGCGCGGCTTTGGCAGCCCACTTTTCTGTGCCAAGTCCATCTATATATCTGCCACCCCGTTCAAGACAAGTTATTTTTCTTCATGATTAACAGCTCCCTGAAAAGCAGGACCCCGCCGTCATCATTCCGGTCATTCTTTTCCGCACATGGATGGAGAACGTTCTCACGGTGAGTGTGTTAGAGGGCGGAGGATGAGGAAGTACATACTAACACTGTTAGTCACAGACACTGCATGTCGGCTAGAGCGATGCAGGCTCAGACTGGGCCTGAATGGATCTGATTGTTTTCGTTTTCTGCAGAGGGAGAGAGTAGCTAAAAAAGGGCCACCCAGGTGTCGCTTACTTCTCTCTCTTAAATCAATAGGCTTTAATTTACCGTAGCTGACCGTTACGGAGGAGCTTTGAGAGGGAGATGCTGCTGGCGGGCCAGATTGATGCCCTCTTACCTGTCCAGGTTTGCCATTCTCACAGAGAAAGGCTTCGTACTCGGTGGCGAACTCAGGGGCGTTGTCATTTATGTCCAGCACTTTGATTGCCACGATGGCTCTGGAAATCTGCCTGTTGTTTTCTAATACAAAAAGAGACAAGCTATTAAAGCAATGAAAATAGAAGTACAGTGGCCAAGTATAGAAGGGAGCTATTTCAAATCCCAGGTAAATAAAATGACCCAGTTACTGTATTATCATTCTTTTTCTGCCTCACACCAATTTCTTTCTCTCTCTTCCTCTCTCTCTCCCCCCCCCCATCTCTCCCCTATCTCTCCCCCATCCTCCCCCCAACCCCCCATCCTCCGGGTTGATGGAGAGACAGATGAGACGCATCATCCGTTTGAGCTTTAGACATCATCAAGTATGCAAAACAGGATTACGGTGGAGAAAAAAACAACACATTCAAAGTGCTTTTGAAATCCCCTGTACAGGTGCATGTTTTATAAATGAAGGTTAAAAAAATGAATATTAATAAAACGGTGGCAGATGAAGTCTAGAAGACAATACAGGGCAATTTAATTAAATTAACTTTTCATTGGAATTATCCATTGGCAGTAATTTACAGTCCCTTTTGAGGACCCATGTAAATTATTGTATTTAATTAGGGTTGCAACCACTGACTTTTAAAGCAATTATCTATTCGTTTGGCTTTAGTGCACGGCAATTCAGGGCATACTGCTGTAATGTGTGACACTTAGAACAGCACACAGCATTTGAAATGCATTTGACCTGTCAATTAATTTCCCTCATTGATCGCCCTTTAAGAAACAAATATTTGCGCCTAGAACAGACGTTTCAACATAATGCAATAGCACAGACTCATATTCATAGCCATGCTGTGTGGATATTTCTGTTCAAATTATGTTTCACCATGCAAAGGCATCAGCCAAAAAATAATCCAGATTTGTTGGTCATCGTGTTAAAACACTGAAAAAGACAAACATTTTTCAAACAGCCCTTAAATAATTACATTTATTCTACTCTTTGAGCTCTTAGACATTTTAAGTTAATTGTATATGACAACATCAGTATTTTTTTTTCCTCCTCCAGGGGAAAATTTTTGGCTCCAATATCCGAATAATGTAGCTGTACATGCCAATCAAAATGAATCTCGAGGTTTATGGATGGCTTGTGCAGTGTTTATTTCTGGTCCACAGCTTGTGTTTAATAAGTTCTTTATCCAGTCAACAGATGTTCTTTTATCTGTTATGTACAGCAAACAGCTCTGGCATGAGTAGAAATTACTCATTAGATGTCCATGAATTGACTGCTGTGCTGTTTAATTCAGTAAAATTTCAGTGTCTTCAGTTTTTGAGAGGAAACTTTTATACCTTAAAATCTGTCGATGGTAAATTAATACCTGAGGTGTTAGGACAAGCTTTACTTTGCATTGGCTCTTATGGTTCATTTAAAGTTAGCATCCAGGTTTTGGTCTTTTTATCTTAGTGCCTTTTGAGATGTTGATGAATATATACAAGCGTGTGTTTCTCTATTGTAAATCTTATGACATAATAAAAAAAGAAAAAGGTGTTAATTGTGATGTGAAAATTGTATTGGTCTGAAGTGCCTCTACACAGATTTTAAAGATCTCTTTGCACATTACTGTAATGATCTATTTGAAATTGTTATACAAGCATTCTGAAACACAAAACACTTATTGTTTCAATCAATAAGGGAAAGAAAGGGAAATTGAACTTACGAACTTCAGTGGCTGTCACAGTGATATTGTGCCACATATCCGTCTCTCTATCCAGAGGTTTAGCTAATGTGATCTTCCCGTCCTCAACATTAATGTTAAACTGCCTCTCTAAATCTGTGTGTCTATCAATACAATACCTGTAGAAGGAAAACAGAGAGAGAACAAAACAACATCCCTTAGTATATGAGGTAAAATGACCCAAATATTTTGGTAAAAGCATTTCATAGAATTCAGTGGCAAAATAAAAACAATAAGGTTTCACTTTATTTTGATGGTCCCTTTAACACGTTCTGTTGACTATAAGTAACGCTGCACCTACATGTCTACTAACTCTCATTAGAGTGTTAGTTAAGTATTAATAGACTGGTAGGGTTAGGGTTAGATTAAGTTGACATGTAGTTGCAAAATTACTTATAGTCAGTATAGTGTCTGTTGGAGGAGCATCACAATAAAGTGTTTGCAGATATTAAGCAGACAGTCTACTTATACTCTAATGAAAGTTAGTTGACATATAGTTGCAAAGTTACTTATAATCAACAGCACGTTCAAAAGGGACCATCAAAATAAAGTGTTACCAACAATAAAAATGCACACAAAATATGACATTAAAATAATTTTTTTTAGCATCATGGTTTTAAATGTCATGATTATCACAAATGAAATTATTATTTCCTGAAGATATGCCTTTTTGTCATGCTTACAAAAAAAGAAAAACAAATCTGAGATTTCATTATTTTCAAGCATATGCACCTACAATTGACTAATCTTTGAATCATCAAGGTGATGTCTATTTGGGCATTGTCTCGAAAACAATCTGTGTGAGGTGTAACTGTCAAGAAAGCCCTATGGATGAAGAATGGGTTGTAAAATAAATAAATAGAAATAATTCATTGGTCTGGATAGTGAACGTGAGGAAAATGTTCAGCCGTGGGAAACATCCAGAGACTGAGGGTGGAAGTCCAGGAGGAGTGCTCTACTGCTGTGCAGGCAGCTAGACAGGATTCCCACCTGGGATCAGTCTCCAGGAGGCTGAGTGGATTTCAGTCAGGCTCTGACAGCTCCACGTACCACTGAGAGACAGACCCTGAAATGTTCTGCTATGTGTCAATCAAACTGACAAAGTTACTGTGGGGGATGGAGTGGGAGAAAAAAAAAAAATAAACAATCAAATCTGTAATTAATTATTCTTGGATTTTTTTAGGGGGGCGTAAAGAAAAAACAAGAAACATCTCTTCAGGGTTATCGTAAGTATGTAGCTCGGATTTTGATATTTTGCATGTGGAATGTTTGTATCTCATTATTTTGTTTCAATGCGAGACATCTCCTCACATGTAAAAAAAAGTGTTGTTTTTACTTTAAGAAATTAATTTCTTCACTTAATTTATATAAATTAGAATTTATTCATAAAAAAAAAATGTGTGTTGAGTAAAATAATTTAAGACATTATTACTACATTAAGTACATTACATTTTTATTTTACAGGATATGCTTTACACACACGATGAACAACATAAATCAAACAATACCACCTTCTTTTATCAACCTAAGAGCCAAACCATATATTACATGTTAATTTAATTAATTATGGTAGCAAAAACAGCATTTAATTACAAGTCATGCCACAAAATTATAACATATAAAGTGCATGTTGTTGATTAGTATTGATCTACTTGAGCTCTACTTGCTAATGTAATTATACTGTAACCTGAAGTGTGACCATTTTATGACATTACGCAAATGAAAATGGCAAAAGAGAGAAAGAAAAAACACTCTCCATTGTGATGTAAGAAAAAAATAATAAACTTTTATATTAAAAACTAAAAATCTATTCCTTTTTACAAAAAAGAAAAGAAAAAAAGAAGCATAATAGAACATTCTCTAGGGCTTTCAAGTTATATATTGAGTAAAAGAGTAATTATGGGGACTTTGACAGAAGCATAATTTATTCTACTGTAATGTTTTTCAGTAGGCTGCACTCTGTAAATGGGCAGTAACCAAATCAAATGACTCTGCTTCCTCTATATAAGTAAAGCGTACATCAATATAACACAATCACCATCAGAGCAGTCACACCATGTGTTAGCATATGCTAGATATCAGGTGCCACAAGAAGATCTGGAGCCAGAGGGACTTCTGTCAGAGAAGGTTATAATATCCCCACTGATTACAACCACACTTCTTTTGACAGATAGACAATATTTCTAACAAGGCTAATTTGAACTTGGACACAGCTTGCAACATTTGATGCATGCCAGTTTCACAATAGCAAGATACATTTTAGAAAGGTTATAAACAGAGAGAGAGAGAGAGAGAGAGAGAGAGAGAGAGAGAGAGAGAGAGAGAGAGAGAGAGAGAGAGAGAGAGAGAGAGAGAGAGAGAGAGAGAGAGAGAGAGAGAGAGAGAGAGAGAGAGAGAGAGAGAGAGAGAGAGAGAGAGAGAGAGAGAGAGAGAGAGAGAGAGAGAGAGAGAGAGAGAGGAGAGAGAGAGAGAGAGAGAGAGAGAGAGAGAGAGAGAGAGAGAGAGAGAGAGAGAGAGAGAGAGAGAGAGAGAGAGAGAGAGAGAGAGAGAGAGAGAGAGATGAGGAAGGTAGTGGTGGTCTGAGAGGTCAGACTGACGAGGAGCAATGTTTTTTTAAATGACTGTTTCCATGCCAAGCTGCGATTAAAACGGACATTTTAAATTTACCAGAGCCCTTTAAAAGCTACAATTACAGTTTTTTTTTTTGTTTGTTTTTTTTTATTCTTGTTCGGTTCACCTTGATTGCTTCTATTGATGTGACATCCACACCGATGTGCACAATTAGCTGTATTCAAGCAGAAATTCTGTCATTTGAGGTGAGGTTTAGTTTTTATGAAAATTGCCATGGGCTATTTGGTAGATAAAGTCAGTCATCATTTTTCATCTGGATTTCTATTTACTAAGAGGCTTTTACCTTTTAAAATTAGTTTAACCCTTCTGGTCCACAAGGTAAGACACGCAGCTTTACCACTTTATGGTTCAAAATTCAGGAAAAAAGTCAACAACAAAAATCATTTGATCACATTAGAAAAGATCTTTTAATGCTTAAGTGGACCTTGTCATGTATAGCTTAACACAATCTACTCGATGGCCTCAGGATAGAAGTAATTCATCTTCCAAATAACACAAATGCATCAATATGAAAAGCCTGAATGTCAGACCAATGGGTGCACAAATGCGAATGACAGCAAGGAAAATTAATTCCAACCCAGAAAGGCGAATAAAAACAAAAAAAACAAAGCATCCAACCTTGGGAACAGCAAATGCAACAGATTTTCTTCCAAATAATGCAGTCTTAAACTCCTATCACTATGCACAGATGTCAGTGCTGTAATGTTTAAATTACACGGAAATGATTATATCTCATATTTTGAAGCCAGACAGTCAAAGAAAATAACTATGTAATGCAAAGTACATAGCAATATAAAATAAACATTTCTTGTTCAACAGAGAGACATACACTTGAGGAGGACATGGACACTGGATTTCTTCGCATTAATAAATTAGGGCTGTACAATACTGAAAAAAACCCCCAGCCATTGCGAATTTTGTTTATTGCAATAAAAAAATAAATTAAATAAATACTTGAATAGCTCTATTTGGAAAAATAAATAAATTAGGATGATTTTAGAATGATTTTGTAGAGAAGTTTAGGATGATTTTGTAGAGAAGTACCTATGTTCTCAGTTTATTTTTACCCATTCAATAATACTATAAAATGGATGGATTTGTGTGGATCAGCATTTACTGTCAATTGCATGAGTTGCTTGAGTGTAAAGGAACAGTGTGAACAAACACTCTTAACTTTGAAACAGGTTGCACGCGTATTTATTTAAATTATTTTGGTAACAATTATTTTTGATGGTCCACTTTACACATTCTATTAACCATATTAACCATGTCAATTAACTCTCATTAGAGTACTAGTAGACTGTCTGCTTAATATCTTCTAACGCTTTATTTTGATGCTCTCCAGACACACATACTGACTTTAAGCAAGTTTGCAACTACATGTTACTACAACTTCAGCTTCTACTAACCTGAACCTTAACACCTAACAATAGCTTAACAGTCTACTACAGTCTCTCTAATGACAGTTAGTTGATATGTTGCAAAGTTACTTATATAGTTTGTCTAAAGTGGACCACCAAAATAAAGTGTTACTTTAATCACAGCCTTTGTAATGTAATATTCACATTTCAAAATTTTTATTTGATTTTAATATATTGTTAAACCCAAGAATAAATATATCACACGGATGAGAAAGTTCACTTGGTATAAACGCCATTGGAGCATTGAAACACAATCTCTGATTTCTCCCCTGCTCCCAGTTTCCTGTGTAATTACACAACCTGTTGCGTGTTGTCCCGGAAACATCGCAAGTCACTGGAGAATTAATGGAATGCTAGGTCGGACTGAGAGAAATTGGCTGTATAACCTATACTGAAGGTGCCCTTGCAATTTTTCAAGAAGGAAGTCACAGAACTAAAATACATCAGTTGGAGGAAGGGGAGGAATCCTATTGTGTCACTGTCCTATCTCTCTTCCCCCTTCTCTTTCTTTCACAGTATAACAAATTTTGTGGAGGTAAGAGCTCCATTTAGTCTGAATGCAAATGCACTTCTACAGGCAATTTCATCAGCAGCATTTAATGGCTGGTAGGATGCAGCGGTGAAGGAGTACTTGGATATTAGATTGATGTAGAAGCTTGAGCTTGATCTTCTCATGGTTTAATGAAGTTTTGGCCCCAATTTGCCAAGGAGGACAACAGAGCACCATAACTCTTTCATCAAGGTCATATGGGCTAGAAATGATAGCCTTTACCTGACTTCACTGTGTGGGGCGTCCTGGTCTATGGCCACTACCGCTCCTATGACCGTGTTGATTGCAGCGTTTTCATGCACGTCGAAGAGATAATTTGACTTTGTGAAGACAGGGGGTTCATCTGCGTCCTCAATAATGATTTTGATCGTGGCCTGGTCCATGTAGGGCCCACCCGTAATCGAATCAGCACGTATGTTGGTCGCCACCACTGTTAGGTTGTAGAAATGTTTTGACTCAAAGTCCAGAGGCTGGAAAACAGAGAGAAAGAGAGATGTTTATTATTAATGGGCACAAAAAAACAAAGACAAACGGTTTCCTGTTTTTAGCGGACTCAGTTTGCTGGGCTTGCAGGTCTGGCTGTAATTGCACCGACTTCCTCCCACCTTGCAGTGGCTAAGATTTAAGCTGCTGTGAGCCCAATTGCAGGGTGAACAAAAAAATAATATTTAGTAGCAATAACCACACTTTCACCTGGAGCGTGGGATGTGTTATTAATTTGTGGCGGAGACAGCATGTGTTTGGGATTTAAATGAGGCTGCAAATAAGGTTAATCTAATGGAAGCACAAGGACTGCATTGCAAATTGTTAAGAAATCATAAAAAAATACAATTTGTATGTTTGTGTTGTTTGAAAACAAAATTAATCCTTGCCCACAATACCATGACGTTAACATTGTTAATGTATTCTCTGAGGCAATTATCCAATGGTGAGACGTTATTGAAGTAGCAGATAAAATACAATTTGGGAATTATTCTTACTCCAGGATAAATATTTGTGATTTCAGTGTACAAGGAAAGACCCAGTGTTCACCCCACCTTTGTAAGTACAAGCTACCACGAAGATAACCTGACACAGCAGACCATTTTATGGCCATTTTTTTCATTAAGTAAAAATGTTTTTACTCTCTCCATGACTGTGCCGTACTGATACCACTGTATTCTGAATCACATCTCTCTCTATCTCAATTTAACTTGAATAAAGGGCTCGAAGTCCTCCCTTTGCTCTTTTATTGACAACAAAATAAACTAGACCTGACCGCTGGAGTACACATAAAAAAGAAACAGGCTCTATGAATTAAGAGAAGTGGTAGAATGAAGAATTTGCTTATGTTGTCAAAAAAAGCCTCTGTCCCACAGGGGAGGTCAGGCGGACACTGGAGCCGGGCCGAGAGCAGCCCCAGCTGGGAGAGGAGAGCAGCTGGATTTCCTCTATCAGCACGCTTTGAAGCCAGTGCGGCTGACAGCAGGGCATGCGGAAGAGAACAGCCCATGTCTGCTGCAGTCCACAAAAGCTTTCGGGAGGATTTTATTTTCACCCTTCCCATGCTACTACCATCAAGCCAGGATGGAGTGGAAAACACAAGAGGCCATTACAGTAAAAACAGTAATACTATGAAATATTATTACAGGGAAAGCAGAATTTTCAGCAGTCATTAGTCCAGTCTTAGTGTCACATGATTCTTCAGAAATCATTCTAATATGCTGATTTGCTGCTCAAGAAATATTTCTTATTATAATCAATATTGAGAAGAGTTGTGCTGCTTAACATTTTAGTGGACCTTGATTAAATGTTTTTTTGGGTTTTTTTTTGTCCAGGTTTCTATAATCAATAGAATGTTCAGAACAACAATTAAAAAAAAAATATATATAAATCTTTTGTAATTAATGTACAACATTATAACTGTATACCCCCCTGTGTATATATAGCCCTTGTGTTTCTCTTGTGCTTGGTCAGTCGATGTTTGGTGTTCCCCACATGCACGTGTTCTCTATGCTCCCTGTGTTTCCTGGTTTTTATGTTTGTATTTTCATTAAACTCCTGCACTTAGATCTGCCTCATCTTCTGCATTCTTTGGCCCCAACATTACACTATGAGTCCAACCAGTCTTTAGAAATCACACAAATGTTTAATTCACTTCATATCTGCCACAAGGCTTTCTGGCAAACTTCAGATGTGCTGTGACAAAGTACTTTTTGGGTAAAGACTTTTTTTTCTGTCAACTTCCGTTGCACCGTTACTCAATTATCTACTCTATAGCTCCTTCAAAGTTAAAAGTTTTGAGGGATAAGCATTTCAAGACACCTTGACCTCTTCCTATTTATCCTCTCTCTTCCCAATACTTTCCTGTCTTTTTCATTACTATTTCTATCTAACAAAAGGTTAAAAGCATCTAAATAAAACAAAGGTTTCAGTGCTGATGAGTAAATAAATAACCTAGAACAACATTTCTGTGTAGCATCTGGAACTCTGTAAAATGAGGAAATGGTTTAGGGCTGAGAATAACAGAGCACTTTCCGAGACTTTACAACCAGAGGTTTCCCTACGATGTAAAATTCAGAACAAGCTGCAGGCTTGCACCTTGCTTGCTTTTGGAAAAGGTCAGTGCTGTTCAAGACTATTGAATCTTGGTGACAGTTCATAGAGTTTTATGTCTTAAATGTAAAAAAAAGAGGGTAAATAAAGCAGCAACAGAAAGAAAGAAAGACAACATGCTAGAAATGTTACCATTTAATTGTAGTTGAGGTTTTTGAGGACGTGATTCAAGCGCAGCTTTGCATATTGGCAAGACTGAAACAAGCTCCTCTCATCTCAGACACTGCAAATCTGTTCCATCTAAAAATATCATGCCAACACCTCATTCTTTTGATAGTCATGCATGCCATTTGATTCTCTACAGTGAAATTGGCAGTTTTGCATTCCTCTGGGTCTCCATTTTGGTACTCATTGTTCAGAAAGGTCTGAATATGACTATGGCTGTAACTTGACCGCCATCGTTTGCAGATGATGCAATTCAGGCTTTCATGTGTCCATTGAACACATACTGATCCACCTTGTTGCAATTGATTTTTACCACGTACATGCCTATTTTAGAGCACCTAGCTGACTCAAAAAAAAAAATCCCAGCATGGTTTAAGAGTGTGTGTTTACAGGGGCATTTAGAAGCATCAAAGATGAGCAGCGGGAGAAATACAGCATCCCTCTCCACCACCATCACCAGCACCACAAAAGCCTAGGGGGGCAGAGAGGAGATGAAAGCGTGCATCCCTTTACAACAAAGCAGTATCTTGATTGTCTGAGCCTGTGGCATCTCACTCAAATCAATATGTTTAACCTTGCTACAAAGGCTCATGCCCATTCAATATTTAGCAGAAGTAAAACCAAATTTTAATTGTTGGCGAGGGCTGCATCGACCGACCCGCTGCAGAGGATGTTTGGCGCACACTGGCTCAACCCCAGCACCTGGGGAAAACGTGTGTCTGCGCACAGTGGCAGGTGCAAAAAAAGTGAGGAAAAATAAGGGTTGTGTGCTTTACAAGCTTGTTCTGCTCTCCTGAACTCCAGCACCGTCTGGAGGTATAGAGGTTAGCAGGCAGTGGGCTGTTGATTGCCTGTTTTTCTCATGCAATGCCATCCATCATGCTATTAGTAATGCAGACAACAGATTCCAGGCCAAGTGCTATGGGATGAGAAGACGAGGAAAAACAGGCATGCCATTACACATTCAGCTGTGAGAGACTTGGGACAAACCAAATGACTTTTTTATTCCTCACTTTGTCTTTCTTTTGTTTCATGATTCTAATATTAAATAGGCCATTACTATGTATATATAATTTCATTATTATTATTACACTTTATTTTAAGGTGACATTGCTACAATGTAATTACATTGTAACAAATACTTACTGAGAAATATTTATTAAAAACATGCACTTAGTATAGGGATAGGGATAAGGTTTAGGGTTAGTAAGTAATGCATAATTTACTATTATTACGATAATACGTACATGTAACATGCAACTACGTCACAAGTGATACCTATTAAATATTGGCTTTAAATATTGCTTCTCAGTGTGCTGTGCAAAATAAAAGACAATCTGATTGCGCACAAATTGATTATGGAGAACTAGTTGAGGATGGTGTATCAAGCTGTTCAATAATGCAGATTATTTAAAGCACACATTTCGTTTAACTCAATCATGCCCAAGTCCCCCAGACTAATCCCACATGACATGCATCATGTTGTTTACAAATGCATAATATGCACAGCTTCAAATATGTAGTGACACACTTATTGTGTACATTTTCCCATATTTTGTCACATTGTTTGTGCTGCATTGTTGCTACACAGTTGCACTGTAGATGTTCCTGTAAGATAAAATGACTTCATTGTCCTCTTATCCACTGTGAAGGGTTCTTCATTTGCATACAATGGCCATTCCATATGCAAATATACACTGCTACACAAGGGCTGAGAATTGAGCATAGAAAGTCGAGGGGTTCAGAGTTACAGTAGTTCTCAAACCTCAGAACACCTGGACTGCAGTTTTACCACCAATTTTAGGTGTACAGGGACTTTAAGTGTGGATTTTCAGCTGTGTAAAACTAAAAGTATCTCTAAGAAAATCTAGTTATTGCAGGAAAAGAGATTATACAAATCAGCAGGGGTTGAACGCTTTAGGAATTTATTACATATATTTTAGGTGTGCATTTTGGAAATATTTAAGTCCCTCGCACATGCATGCCACTCTAACTCTTGCAGTCTTCATCCTGTATTATTCAGATTTGAGATGAATGGGAAGTTAAACACTATTTCTTTACTATTTGATTGGATGATAGGCCACAGTTTGTTCTGTTGAATGTGTTGCGTTTTGGTTTCAGAACAATACTTGCTATAAATAAGAAGTTACTGCTTTTACCAACCAGACATACACAATACTTCCCCTTCCACACATAAACCACAATGACGGTGACTAACAACTATATAATTATAGAAAAAGACTCAACTTATCACCACATGACACATAACTCATAGGGAACAACAAACACATCACCAGTCAGTGAAAATAATGTAGCAAACCTTACAAAACGTAAAACACTAAACACTGAGGCAGTAATTTGCATAATTAATTAATTTGCATGATTAATTCTTTCTTTTTGGAGGGTATGGCACAGTGTTTAAAATTACATTTAAAATGGCACGCCATGTCAAATAGGTTTCCGACTCCTGCGATACACACTGAGAGGTTCTGTCTCTGCAATATTAGCAGTCATTTGTCATCAGTAATGAGCCACTTTTCATATTTTTCACAATATGCAGCTCAGTGACAATTGTGTAACAGACAGTTTACAACTGTTAGAGAGTCCCTTTGGCACATTAAGCCCAGTTCTCTGGTCTTACCTTCTTGAGTCTGAGGATTCCCTCCTGAGTCTGAGCATCAGGGACAATCTCAAAGACATCCCTCTCGTCTCCACCTATGATGTTGTAAGTTGATTTAGCATTTTCCCCGATGTCTCTGTCATTCGCTTTTACTCTTCCTCCAGGCTTCCCAATGCCAAGATCCTCAGGAATATTGAACTCATAAGAGCCTTTAGAGATGAGGTACAAGAAGAAGATCTGGTCTATCAGGTGACAAATAGCACTCAGAGAAACAATAAAACAACTAAAATGCTAGACAAAAACATTTCTTTTATATATGTATATAGTATGCAGTAGATACTACCATTCAATAGTTTGGGGTCGGTGAGGTTTTGAAACGTGTTGAAATAAGTTTCTTGCACTCACCATGACTGCATTTATTTTGATAAAAAAATATAGAAAAAATGGTAATGTTTTTAAATATTACAATATAAATTTTTTTTTTCTATTTTAATTAGTGTCGTCAAATCGATTAATCACAATTTGCTCAGCATCAGCCTTATTCTAGTCACATTCTTCAGAAATCATTAATCGTGCTGATTTTGGTGCTCAAGAAAAATATTCTTATACTATCAATGTTGAAAACAATTGTGCTGCTTATTATTTTTTCTTTGATGAATGAAGGTTCAAAGAACAGCGATTTTCAGTAACATTTAAAAGTCTTTACTGTCAGTTTTGATAAATCTAAAGCATCCTTGTTGAATAAAAATAGTAAAAAAAATAAATAAAAAAAATCTTACTGACTGCAATATTTTGCACGGTAGTGTAGATATAGTTTATAAAAGATAGTCCTTCTTACCCTTTGCGAACTTTGGTGGGTTATCGTTGATATCGGTTAGAGTGACTGTCACAGTGGTGGTTCCTGACAACCCACCCATGTGACCTCCCATATCTTTTGCTTGTATGACAACAAGATACTCTTCCCTCATCTCACGATCCATCCCTGCCAGAGCCACCCTAATGATTGCTATAACAATCACAATAAATATATTAATTTACATATATAATTAATTGATATTATAAAGAACACTACTATTACAAAAAGCATCAAGAAAATATCTATAAAAAAAAAAAAAAGAATATGCCACATCTTTATACTGAACAGGATCTAGATGAACAAGCCATTGTAGATTCTGAGGTGTGCTGCCTGCCAAATCTGTTAGCTCTTCCCCTGTCCTTGACACCCCGACCAGCTTAGTGTGTGCCATGCATTGCCTGTGCTGCTTTCATTTGGCATTGCAAATTAGCTTGTTTGTTTGCCGAGGACTTGTCCCAGCACCTGGAGTCATTTATATTCCGACTGAATGTGAATTATGCTGTCTGTCTCTTATAATCTTTAATATTGCATGCACTATCATTGACTCAGCCTAAAAAATAAAAAATAAATCCCCAATACGATAACAGGTAATCTACTCAAACAACAGAACCCACAGTATCATAAAATGAAAGCCCTCTGTATTAAATAAAAGGTTGTCTCAGTTTATCATGTTAATAAATCTGAAATCTTCTAGACATATTTTTTTCCCCATTTATTGTAGGTGTTTTGCCATTCATTCACAAAGCTTCATTGGTTGCATATTGAGATTTCTAACATTTAACACTATCCTTTCATCTTTACAGATGTTTCACCCCAATTCACACTGCGATCACAATTTTTACCATTGTGGAGGAGATTCCCACAGCAATTTGCGAGTCTTATGATGTTATGGTGTGTTATGAGCTTAAATCCAGGGAAATCACTATGACTCTGATGAAGTCACTTGGGGAAGTGACAAAATATCGTAAAAAAAAAAAAAAAAAAAAAAAAATGCTATGCAATTTCTGGATGACTGAGAACCTTTATAGACATTTAATTTTGTGTAAAGAAAGAGAAATGCTATAATAAGAAGGACCTACATTAAAGAGATAGCAAATAACATAAGTAAAGAACTAAGGAAACAAAAACATTTTATGGAAAGAAAGGTAAATGGGATAAGTAGGACCAGCTCCAGTTCCATTACACATGAATAATTCACAGAGCGCATGCATTGTCTTCTAGACTTTTCATGCTGCACTTACATGTCTTTGTTTCTTGTTCTATCATGGAGACCAACAGACCACATTAATTTCAGTGAACTAAGGATGTGCATTTTTAGAAGTGAAGTGCTCTGACTGTCGATAGGAATATGGAAATGCACACCGCCCTGAGTGCTGTGTGTGCGCCACGTGTGGTGCAACACTGAATCTGAGGCTCTTACACACACAAACGCACACTGCAATACTCATTCAATTGTCATCCTGATTTATCATTATCTATTCAAATGAATTCCTGATGATCACAGAAGTGAGGCAACGCAAACATTAATTTCCATATGTATTTGAAGGTTTACTTTCCTTTCATTTATTTACATTTTTTTTTTTTTTTTTTGCCAGCCATTAACCAAGTAATGAATTGGTGCATAATGTTTACTTATTTATCAAGTGTGTCTCATTTCCTACGAGGTGTTGGAAGTGTCAAATGGTTTCTGATGGTTGTTTTCCCTTTACCTCTTATTTTTCATTAACATTCATTAAAACATCTGGCTCACTTGAATAAGCCATCTGCATGTGTTCAGTAATCACACAAACCATGCACAAGGCACCTCAATTTGGGCTTTTGCACCTTCTCTCGACCATTTGCATTCTTAGACAAAGCTTACAGTGAGTGATTGAAATGCATGGGGTTATGAACCAAAAGAGGTGTTCTCATAAGAAAAAAAAAAAAAAATATATATATTTAAAGTCTGTTTAAAGACTTAAACAAGTCTTTTAAAGACTTGTTTATTGTCTGTTGTTTTTCCAAATTACGAGCTGTTCATTTCCATCTCATTGCTTATTAATGTAATTTCACCATTATTTAATCATGTTGCTTACAGACACACTGTTAACAAGTCAGCTGAAAATGCAATTAGGGAAAAAACAAAGTCAAGGTTGAAAAGGAAGCAGAATGCAGATGGAATTCAAAGATAGCCCTGTCATTTAAATCAGAAGCTGCAAATTGCTTTGTGCGCTATTACAGAACAAAATCAGCATCTGCATATGTCCTTCAGGTAAAATGATCTTGTTTATTTGGTCTTTCTCTAATATTTCTTTCCTGTCTCCCATAATGATGATCATAATAACAATGATTATAATAATAATAAATGATCTATCACCTAAAACTCGTCTTGGTAAACGGAGGGACCTTCATCTTACGCACGTCCTGAATTGGCCGAGTTAGACGTGTTCCTGGGTCAACATATTAACATATTAACCGTACCCATAAGTTATCCCTAAAATCAGAGGGAAATGATAAGTGGAAAACACTGATGTAGAAGCACCTAATTCTGGTTGGAAGCATAAACTGTAAACTGGTCCCTCAAATCTGATTGGTTGATTGGAATGTTGATCCAGGAACATGTTGTATTTGGTGAAATCAGGTTCTGCTTCATCTTACACCTATTTCCAAGCTATTCATAAGCATAGAAATCATAATAATAATTTTAATGATTCATGACCATCTAGTCATTGTGGGTCGACTTTTTGGATTTAATGTAGCTAACTTACCAGTGGATTGGTCGATGGAGAAATAAGGTTGGCCTTCCAGAATGCTGTATACCAGTTTGGCACTGTTTCCATACACCGGATCATCCGCATCCGTTGCAGTTACTCTCATTACTGATGTACCTGTGAAGCAAAAGAGAAAACAACCACCTTCAATAAACAAAAATAACTTGCAATGAACAAATAAATCAATTGTTTCCATTTACCGCACCGCTGTGTCCATGCTCTGAACTTGTTTTCTTTGAGAACAAATATTTTATTCTCACCCTACCAATGTTTCAATAATACCTCCGGCCATGGTATAAGAGCTTCTCTGGAATAAACTCATAAAAGTGTGTTTTGTTGTTCAGATGTGCAAAAGCGCTAGCTCGTGCTGTGAGACTTCCACGATGAAAAAACATCACAGCTTCAAGCCTTAAGATCAAAACGAAAGAAAGTCAGACAAACAAAAAATCCAAGCTGCTCTCCTAACCTCCTCTTCATTAACCCATGGCTTGGATGAATTGAGAAGAAAGAGGAAAACTAAGAAGCACAAAAGAGAAAGGCACACAAAAGAGAGTGCGAGAGAAACTGAGACGCTAATGCTAAACAGCTCACTGACAGTGCAGATGGTGTGGTAATTGTTTGTAAAGCATGTTCCACAGCACATTGACAGCTTGGTAAGCATCTGACCAGCAAGCGTGCCTGTGCTACAACTACAGGTATCTGGAGCTGTCGGAAGCAGCAGGAAAAACGTCCACTGTGAGTACTGCCATGTGCACGGCTTGATTCAGACCTAAGTAAAGGTGTATCTCCACGTCTCCCTGGAGCAACACAAGTGAAGCCCTTATGTATTTACTCCAGTGAGGAATATGGTGTACTGCAACTTCTCTTTGAGAGAAAACAGAAAAAAAAAAAGAAAAAAAAAAGCAAATGTGAAAAAAAAAAACAACTAACTAGTGATTAAATGATTGGTGTGGACCAATAAGGATTTTTTGATGGCAGATGCAGATATCTTAGAGAGCAGAGTGGCTGATGGTGGATATATCACATCACACTATTTAATTTAAAGATTGTAAATACCACGTGGTGCAAATGAGTTTTATATTCATTTCACCTAATACTTACTAAATTAGAAGCCATTTAAAAATTAATCAATATGAAAAAAAAAGATTTTAACTTCCATCGGCTAGAGGGAGCAGCTACATCTCGTCCTTTGCCAGTAGGACTGCGACGTGCACACACAGGACAGGAGCACTGCTCAACACCTAGGTGTGATGAATCTCACTAATTTTTAGGAGCATCTCTGCTCAACACCTAGGTATGATGAATATCACTGAGCCTGGGCGGAAGCTGAGCGAAATAAATCGCAAGCCGAGTCTGACGGTACAATTTGGGGCCAGCTGGACTGGTTGGGAAGCATTTTAGGCTTCCACAAAACCGGGCCAGGGGCCAGGGGACCACAGACGTACCCGTGGTGGGGTAGCGAGGTGGAGGACAGGGAACCAGCTTGAGAGGCACGAAGGCGGCCCAAAGCGGGATCTGAGTGTGCAATGCGGATGTTAAGTGGCAGGGGATGCGAGAAAGGGCGGATTACCGGGTCCTCAAACCGCACCCAGCTGCCGGCTGGCGAATAAGAGGGGGCTGAAGGGTGCAAGGCTTTGCAGGGTCACAGACCACCAGACTAACCATCTTGGGGCCCAGGAACAGAGAAATTGCTCTTTCTTTGAGTATGTGGGTACCACTGGCTCCGCTTTTCTGGGATCCAGCGGCAGAACAGACACACACATAAAACAAAAAACTTCACCCGGCCCTCCACCGGGTGAAGGGAGTGGATCAGTGACCATCTCCTAAGAGCATTCCTCCATCCCTGGGTGGCCCGCTCAGTAACGCTTTCGCTGTCGCTTGCCACCTGGCTTGGCAGCACCTCTGCAGGCGGGTGCCCTCGGCGACGAGCAAGCGGAGGATCTGCCGTCGGCGGGCGGGTGGAGGCAGCAGCAGGCCGCTGGGGTGCCAGATGGCCTCTGTCTACTTCTGGGCAGCAGATGACTGCTGGGCAAAGTTCTCTACCGCATCGCCGAATAACCCAACCTGTGAAATGGGAGAGTCCAGGAATCGAACCTTGTCCGCTTCTCTCATGTCAGCCAGGTTGAGCCAGAGATGGCGCTCTTGTACCACAAGGGTGGACATCGCCAGACTGATTGCGCTAACTTCAACCTTA
Source organism: Abramis brama (assembly GCF_963993115.1). Lineage (NCBI taxonomy): Eukaryota > Metazoa > Chordata > Actinopteri > Cypriniformes > Leuciscidae > Abramis > Abramis brama. The sequence goes on from NC_139965.1 coordinate 34,266,149, forward strand.
GTACCCCGGAGGGCAAGGTCGGTTGCAGTCCGGAGCTCACCCATGAGCTCACGGTCTGGGCTACCCTTGTGCATGTTCATGAGTGCCTGGGCCTGGTGGACCTGAAGCAACGCCATGGCATGCAGTGAGGAAGCGGCTTGCCCACAGGCTTTGTAAGCCTTGCCCGTCAGAACAGACAAAAACTTACAGGCCTTATAGGGGAGATGAGGATCCCCCTTCCCTGAGGTAGCGGTCGCTGCATCACAACAGACCGCTCCACTGGAGGGATCGCCTCGTAACCCTTCGCCGCTCCGGCATCGAGGGTAGTGATGGGGGAGGAGCTACTCAGGCGATTTCTGGCAGAGAAAGGTGCCGTCCATGCATTTGTCAACTCCTCATGCACTTCAGGAAAGAAAGGTACCGGAACGGCGGGCTGAGAACCAGACCGACCCGCTCTGAGAATCCAATCATCCAACCGAGACGTTTCGGGACACGGTGATTCGTTCCACTCGAGCCCTACCGCCTCAGCGGCCTTTTTAAGCATAGCTGCCATCTCTGGATCCGGCTCGGGCAACGCTGGTCTCCCAGAGGGAGGCAGCGCAGCCGAGTCATCATCTCCAGAGGCCAGCTCACCCTCCGATGCTGCGATGGACATCCTGTCCTCTGGAGGGGCCCCGAATGAAACAGCTGGTCGGTCCACTACAGAGGGACCAGCACGCTCATCAGGGAGCTCCACCAGCTGCGGTGCGAAAGAGGAGTGAGGGATCCACGGGGCTTTGCCCGGCGGATTACCCCTCACTGTAATCCTCAGGTCACCCAGCCCAGACAGCACTCCAGGCCTCTCCTGGGAAGGTAGGCCAGAAGAAACACTAGAGCGGGGCCTGGGGATGGAGACTTCACCCTCGCGAACAAAGGCGAGTCTCGACCTCAACACTGAGATGGTCCATCATGAGGGGGACAGAGCCCTACCACACACAGAAACGCACGGATGGAATGGCATCTTGAAAAAGACGCAAACGCACCCGTGTTGCTCTTTTAGAAAATGGGACCCGTCACCAGTGCCGGAACACACAGGGAATGACAGCGGCAACACTTATTTCAGCGAACTGAAACAGTGAAGCACTCACTTTTCCACCCTCAACCAACCGTCAACACACACACAAATAGAAATTTGCTTGCTGTTAAAACAGCAGTTAAGAGCTCAAAGCTCAAACCACAGCTGCACTGCACTGTAGAAACCACCAGCACCGGGAGAGTCTTTCTAGGAGAACACCGATACACTCGCTCGTTGTATACAACAGTACTCTTCAGAGACATCAAAGACGATCGGCTCCGAAGCAAAAAGCAACTAGTGCGTGCATCCACTTCCGTATTTATGCTGCGCCGCGGGGGCGGAGTGTGTGATGCGAATCATGCACGGCTATTACATTGGGTCGTTTCAATAGTACTCGAAGATGACAGGCTCCCTAAGCGTGATCCCATTCAATCGACGTAGACTACGTCGAACGTGAACAGCTGAAAGGGAACAAAAGCTTACGATTCTATGTTTTGTTCATCGTGATAATATTCACAAATGGACACAACATTTATGATATTTTAACGTAAATACAATCGTAGTAGTCAAAAGCTAATCATAGGCTATAAAATAACTACACCACGGTCACATGACTTCACAGCACCATCAGTAAGCTTCCAAGAACTTTCAGTCTTTGTTTAAAAACATTTTCTCTGAAAGGTTGAGTTAGAATAGTTTGCAAGAGCGCAATTATAAACACAAAGAGGCTGTGAAAGCGGACTAGTGAGTAAATTAGTTTACCTGTTCGGCTGATGATGTTTAATGTCCCGACCATATATGTATACATAGATTCCACATTTGAGCGATCAAGACATGTCGATGCGTCCGCCATCTTGGAATGGTTAACAAGATGCTGTTCATCACTGTAATAAATTAAGGAATTTTCATTGAATATGTCACAGCATTGTGCAGCCCATGGCTGTAAAAACCACGAGCGAAAAATTCCAGAAATAAATGGGATATCCTTTCAGTGGTGAGAATGTGCTGGTTTGTGTATTTATAAGTCACTATACAATATCCATATGCAGAATTATTACATTAACGATATACTAAATGCTGTGATGTCCTCTTGTAATGTCAATTGCAGAAAGATATTCATACATGTGAATAACTAGGTTGCAGATGCACAGTCAACTTGCTCTTGTTGGTCACAGACCAGATTTAACCGTTCCAATATGGTGGACAGCTTACATTTAGTAGCTCATATAAACAGACAACGAGACATCCATGTATATATGTCCCCAACAACCTCTGTAATCCCATTTAGCCACTTGTTAGCAACCACCTTTTTTCAATACAAGTAAAATCTTGTAAAAAAAAAAAAAAATGTCACTGAATAAAATGTGACAATATCTTGCTTGTCTTCACCACAGACCTTATTTCAGGCATTTAACCAAAAACCCACTGAAAAAACCCATTGACTTTGGGAAGATGGAACTGTATGTGCTCAAATGCTAAGTCGTTTCCGGGTTTTGGTCAACAAAAATACGTTATCCCTGCAGCACGCTGTATGATATAAATATTTTAATGTTAAGAAAGATAACTGAAATCAACACTAAAATAAATACTTTGTATGCTACACGTGACAAATGCTGCCAGTGGAATGCTGCATGTGTCAGAAAGTTTGTGTTAGACACATTTCTGAGCATTTCTCAATGACTGATGACTGTTACTTACATCCCTGAGTGTGTACAGTATGTATTCGGATGATACAGTACGTGTGAAACATGATCAGGGAAATATGAGCGATTCAACCCACAGGATATCTGTTACTAATGCACTACTTCCTTTCACTTAGCAGGATTGTGACATACTGCACTGTGTTATCAAATGCTTTAATTACATTACCAATGAATATCAGTGTTTGTGTTCTCAGAATTCATGTGTATGTTGATGGCACAATAGTCTCCTTATCTCAATCCCGAACGCTGCTAACAGTATATGATCTTTTTCTCTGTTTGGCCCTGGGGAGGTACTCTATGGCTCCCTTCGCGTAAAACAGCTGATTCATGTTTTGATAAAAGCAATCCTTTTATCTTTATCCAGGACTGGAATATTTCTCTTGTTTCTCAGTGTTTCCTCTCAAAGCTGCCTTAGAGGCAGAGAGATTAATAAAGACATTACTGTTGACTTGTGGAGTGCTGAAAGCTGCCTGATACCGCAGTTGTCACTTCCTCTTGCTACTTTGTACCGGACAGCTGTTAAAAAACTCAAAGTAGGAACATCAAGCACACCATCCGAACAGGTACGTACAGTCTTTAATCTGTTTTACTATTGCAGAGCGGCGGAGGCAGCCCACACTCTGTTTTGCTACGAATGGGAGGCCAACTGAAAACAATGTAATGGAATTTTGTAATGAATGTCTTTACTTTGTAATGCATATAACATGCTGAATGCTGCATTAATAAGTTTAAAGACCTCCTTTTTTTCTATGAAAGAGCAACGGTGTTAACACAGTACAACTAAGGGCCAATATGCTAATTGGCAAAGGTGTCTTTCCAATATCTCTGTAACCCCAGAAAAAAAAAAAAAAAAACACACACATACAGCAAGTTTTTCACAGAATGCTGCGATGCAGCATATAAAATAAGGCCTACAAAAGAGAAGACAACCATTCTAAAAAAAAAACACACACACAAAAAAAAACAGTAGAGTCAGTGAGGCATGAAATAGCTCCTTTCCCCCTCTTGTGCAGAAGTGAAATTTGCCTCTCCTCCTCTGATAAAAAAGAATGAGGGATTAGAGGAGCCTTCCACTGGCTGAGCTCCAAATCAGTACAGATTAGCCTGTCCTTGCAATGTATTGCACCGGAAAGTCCAAGACTCGTGGGTACCGGTCAGTGACACCCTTGGGCAGTGGAAACTTGTGGAAACTTGATTTTGAGATGTTATCTGCATAATCTAAAAAAGATGAGTGAACATGAGCGAGATTCTTTCTTTTAGTACAAAACTTTTTAAGGGTCCCTGACAAACCATACAAAGAGTTGTGATCGCATTGACCCAGTCGGAGATAATACTTAGCTTGATGCAATTCTGCCGTACATTAATCTAAATATTATGACATTTCTTCCATCGCATTTGGGAAATCAAGGATGCTTCATTGCTTTTCCAGCCATGGGAGATGTTTGGGGATCTCAAACAGAACAGCCATAAAAATCGTATTTGTGTCTGGAGAAATGTCAACTGCATGCTTGAAACACTGCACCGGGGCATTGGGCCTAATGAAAAAATAAAGGGAAACTGCTCTTTGTACTTACTGCATACATGGATGTCGTGAAAGAAAATCAATACCAAACCTCCTTATGAAGTGGGCTTTGGGTGGGCGGTGGATAACCACTGATGTGCTGTATTGTCAGCTGTACTATGGCAGAGTTTTGGGAGAGCAGAATCTTCTCTGTTAGATAGGTGTCCATTCATGAACTTCCCTCCCCTGCATGAGTGGGGTTTCATGTATATTCATGAAGTCACTGAGGAATATGGGGGAAGCATCACCCTGAGCAGGCCACCACATGTCCCCGGGCCAGGCCACTTCCAAGCTGTTTACATCTCAGTGCTTTTGCTCCTATATAGCCCTGGGCCATGCTGCGCTTCTCTGTGGTTCTGTCTGCGGTGGCATCATTATACGCTGGCATATCCACAGTAGTTTTAGCGCGATCACACTCTGTGCCAACAGTTACCGAATGGTGTGAATCAATTCGAAGTAGGAAAATTATATTATACTTGTCAGGTCATTTCATTTTATTGAGTGAATGTCTTTAAATGTTGTGGTCTCTACATGATATAGCTCAAAGCACACATACATCACTATCTGGGCTTTAGTTGTTACTGAATATTCAGAATATTATTGCTAAGTAATATTCACTTTTTTGCAGGTGTTTGTCAAAACCAGCACATGGAAATTATTCAAATCACTGTTTATTGGAATTGTTTGACCAATTTTTTTTTTTTATTCTGTCAACATTTACTCATCTTCATGTCATTCCAAACCAATATAAATTTCTTTCTTCTGTGGAACTCAGAATAAGTTATTTTGAACAATGTTTGGAAACAAACATCATTAGAGACCATTGACTTTTTTTTCTAAAAATGTCTTTTTTATATCTTATGGTCTCTCTGAATACTCAATTCTAAATGGCTGGGAGGCGTGCATTAAAACCATTTAAAGGGGCCATGAATTAAGAAAAAAATCTTTCCTTGATCTTAAGCCGGGTGCACACTGTGCAATTTATAATAGTCCTTTGCGATTGTTGCTTGTCAGACTGTACGAACATAATCATCGCTGTAAGCCATGCAACACAGGATCTCAGTTGTCATTAATGTCAGAGTGTACGATAGTCAAGACGCGTTAAAAACGGATGCACTCAAGAAAACTTGTCCTGAGTTTTACATCATTAATCAATGACAGGTTCGGTGATGTGAACTGCATTACACGCGGGATTGAGATGGTGGCTACAAATAAATCTCTAACGTTAATTTTGGTCATGGCACGAAGACAATTTGATGGTCGTCATAGGAGAAGTCACACTGCAGGACTGCGAGTCAAATTTTCTGACACTACCAGGATTTCATCGGAGGTACAATTTGATTGCAACGGTCATTAATCAGCTTTTGGTAAATATATCAAACTAACGATCACTTCAGAATACTTCAGATTTTAGCCTAGGATCAGAGGAATCTTTTAGGATTTGCAAAATTTGTCTCAGACAGCCAAATCATAGCCAATATCGCACAGTGTGCACCCGGCTAAGACATTCTGCTGACTATAAGTAACTTTGCAAATCCATGTCAACTAGCAATCATTAGAGTTTCTGAGAGTAGACATTAGAGTAGACTGTCTGCTTAATATCTGCTAACACTTTATTTTGATGCTCCCCCAACAGACATTCTGACTTTAAGTAACTTTGCAAGTACATGCCTTATTAACTTATTATACTAACCCTAAACCTAACCCTAACCATAACCAAACAGTCTAGTCTACTACAGTCTAAATACTCTAGATAGAGCTAGTTGACATGCAGTGGCAAAGTTACTTTAGTTAGTAGAATGTCTGAAGTGGACTAAATAAAGTGTAAACCTAAAAGGCATTTACTATACATTTAGTTAACCATGAATTATTGGCTTATTTCTGCTTATCTGTCCTTCAAATGTTTGATAAGTTGTAAATAATAGCATGCCCTTAATACATGTTCAGTAAAAGGGATATTTCACCATACAATAAATGTATGGCATTAGAACAACACAAAGGTGAATAAATGATGACTTCATTTTCATTTTATGGTGACCTACCCCTTTAATTATGAATTACTGGTTTGTTAAAGATTAACAAATTCATAGATAATGGCTAATATGTCTTTACTATGTTCAGTTAATCATTTAAAATAAAGTGTTACAGAATAAACAAAGCAAAACAATACAATTTCAATAAAAAGTGTGTATTACTCAGTTGCTCTGAGAAATTTTGCTGGAGAATTTTAGTCATTTTAGAAAGAATCCGTTCATTCGAGAGTTTTATGCCAGAAAACAAAGCAGAATAATACCAGTCTGCTCATCTAGTTAACTAAAAATATTTCAAAGATCTACTGGGATCTGACAAAATTTGGCAGATCCAGTGATAACTTCATCCTCAAACACTTGTTGTGTCAAATTGGTACCTTGTAAACATGACTTTGTTTCCAGGTGGGGGAAAGAAAAAGGAAGCAAAAAAAAAAAAAAAAAAAAACACCACCACCTGTTTGTCTTTACTCCAGGAAATACAGAAAAGTCAGCCAATCAGATTAGAGTTTGCCAGTTTTGTGTGCATCAGACAGTCAGTTAGAGGACCGTTGGAGGTCCATAGGCATGCTGTCTGAGGCAGATACTATCAGTGCAGTGACTGAATGTGATGAAGCTGGCAAGAACCAACGTAGGTCTAAAGAGGATTCTGGTCTTTGACTTGAGCACTCGGAATGCAGTCACACACCAACATCAGGATTCTGGCCAATATCTAGATTCTGATCAATAAACAGAATCATAGACCTTTTAAAAAATTCATTGGCATATGTTTCATGTAGCAATTCCCATATCCACAGAAATTCTTCACAGTTTCTATCATTTCAAAGCAATGTCAGACAAAGAGATCTGGGATAATGAGTGGTTCTATGGCTAAAATGGGCTTGTTTTGGGTGTGCAGCTGAGCTTGGCAGGATCCGTGGCTGGAAAAATGGGTATCCCATCATGGTACCACTCAGCTTCCTGCTGAAAGCTATTTACTCATGTCATCTGCTGAATCTGTGGCATCTGGAATGGGATCACAACGGGAACTTTCAGAAAAAAATGGCTTCAGAATTTGGCACCAAAAAGACTTGTATAACAAGTACAAGGTATAGTACATACTAAAAGGTATAGTACCATATTATGCAATAAAAACTTGCGTTTATAACTACAAATTAATAATATAACATAATAATAATCCTTAAAACCTACATAATTCGCAAAATAATAATGTTGCTATGCATGCTAAAAAATAAATTAAAAAAAATAATCCATTATGGGTGCACAGTGGTGAACAGGTAAAAAATGAATACTATATCACAGAACAACCACAGCAATGCTGCACTGACCAATCAGTATCAAGTACTAATATATACAGTAAAAATATAATATCTATTTCTGAGAGTACAAAATATGCAATACTATTGTTAATTGCATTTGAAAAAAACAATAACAATGTGACTGATATTATTGGTTTCCTTTAATTTTTCTATGTAATGGCCCCCCTGCTAGTGCCACCATCTGTAGAACATGGGGAACCAGTGTTAGTCTGGAGCCCTGTTAATTATTTTTTAATATACAATTTTAAAAGGACACAATTCTTGGAAAAGATTATAAAGAGCCAACGAGTCAGTTTGACTCGTGGAATACAATGTGAATGTTAAAATAACAGACCCATGCCAGCAGCTGGAATGATTGAGTCAAGTTGACCCCTGTGATTGAAATGCATTGGTCAGACATGTATTACCAGTCTTGAAGGCTCTCATCAAGGAGCCATCATTCTCCTCAAATTGCGGCCTAAACCAACTGGCAGGGATAATAGCTCAGGCTTGCTCAGGAACTGTGAATCATGGTACAGGAGACAAGTCAAAATGTCCACTAGAGTCCGCTGAAACATGCAGGACTGAGGCCAATTTACGCTCATAACAGCAATGCTTGTCTCATTGTCGATACAGGTGGACATTTACGACAAAAGCTAAAAGCTATCAGCAGGAGAAGGATATCAAGGTGTGTGCATCGCCGCCTGTCATATGGAAGGGTGTAATTTTAAGGCCGCCACTCATTCCTGCATGATTTACAGCTGGAGGTATAATTGAAAAGGGTGTTTTCTCTGTGTTGTTTATCAAGGGACATGAATGTTGCTGAGAGGCTTAGTCAAGGAGACTATAAATAATAAAATAGTCTCATCTAGCACTCTATCCACCTGATCTGTTCTCCTAACGGCTATTCATTCACATTCACACTCAAAACATTGGATTGTATAAAGGGGAAAATATTGGCACATCTGATTTAGCCAAATCTTGCATTCTGTTTATCGTATGACAGGCTTTGCCAGCTAAAGGAATGACTAGTTGCTTTAAAAAGGCCAGCGAGGAAGACATGAGAGACTCTACTTACGGCTGTCAATGTTTTGAAATCTGATTCCTTCATGGAGAAGAGGCCTCAAGGCTGATGTAGTGTAAGTGACCATCGCTTTGGTGCCACAATAATGGCCTTTGATGAGACAGCAAGACAACCAACACTTAACACAACATGCTACCAGCCTGGGGTAAGTTAATGTGGCAGCAGGGCGGCAAGGGTTGTAAAGTATGTGTTTGTGAAAGGCATTTGAGGCAGAGGAGAAAAAAAAAGACTTGTGTAACATGGATGCTTGAGTGCAGTCCTTGACAAGCTGTTTACAAGAACCACAGGAAAAAAACAATTAAGAGTGTCCTTTGCTTGCTGCTGATGGCTTTGACATATGCAGCCATTTTGAAGTGCCATGTCATTGATTCATTTTAATTAGTTCTTAGGAAATGTGTGGGGGATAGACAAATTGCTACACTTCACATGTTTAATTGTCCCCTAGATAGTCAGAACAAAATTAAACAAGACAGAGTAAGTTATAAGTTACACTGAGAGGGACAATAAGTCAAGAGGACATGGTGAAGGTGGACATTTTTTCTCACATTCCAAGCGCTGTTTGTAAGAACGAGTCAAATAAAAATAAAGTTGATCTAGTTGCATTGAAAATATATAACAAGTAAGACATGAGGCATGTCAGAACGGTGGCATGTGCTGTCAAACCAGAAAAATACCGCCAGAGAAGATCTGCCTCGAGTTCTGCTCTCTTCTGTTTCATTCTCACTTAGAAAAAAAAAGCAAATGACAGAAAGGCAAGTAAACAAGTCACATACTAAAAAATAGCTTCATGAGAAAATATTTATAATCGTCATATGCCTTTATACACTTTAACCACAAAAAAAATAAAAAAATAAAAAAAATCATGAAAACATTTCCAACATTGATAATAATAAGAATTGAGCACCAAATTAGCATATCAGAATGACTTCTGAAGGACCATGTGACACTAAAAACTGAAGTAATGGCTGCTATATCAGCTCTGCAATAAAAAAAAAAAGAATAAATCACATTTTAAAATGTATTAACATAGAAAACACTTTTTTTTTAAATTGTAATAGTATTCCACAATATTGCTGTTTTTGTCACAGGTGATTGCATGAAGGTAGACGAAGATGATGGGGCCTATCTTACACCCGGCGCAATGCAGCGCCAAGCGCGATGCAAGTGTTTTTTGCTAGTTTCAGTCCGACGCAGTTATCATTTTCAAGTCCTGCGTCTAAAGGTGGGTCCACAACGCACGTACATTCTGCTTATTAAACACACAGCACACAAACATGCCAAATATTAAAATGAAAAGGATTACAATGTAAAAGATTATTATTGTGTACATATGGTGGAATCTGGCTTGTCCCGTAGACACTTTTACCTCGCACACGAGCAGTTCCGTTTGCGCTCTGGAGATGCGTTTGGGAGGAAAATCACATTATGAAATAAATGTTTTTCTCCAAAACACATTGGGAACAATTATTTGCCCCCTTTTACTTTTACTTAATACTTTTTGCAACCTCCTTTTTGCAGGATAACAGCTTTGAGTCTTCTCCTATAATGCCTGATGAGTTTGGAGAACACCTGACAAGAGATCAGAGACCATTCCTCCATACAGAATCTCTCCAGATCCTTCAGATTCCCAGATCCATGTTGGCGCTTCTTCTCTTCAGTTCAGCCCACTCATTTTCTATAGGGTTCAGGTCAGGGACTGGGATGACCATTGCAGATGCTTGGTTTTGTGATCAGTGACCCATTTTTGTTTAGATTTTGATGTTTGTTTTTGGATCACTGTCCTGTTGGAAGATCTGAACATGGCCCATTATAAGATTTCTAGCAGAGGTTGTCAGGTTTAGATTTTTTATCTGTTGGTATTTGATCGAATCCATGATGCCATGTATCTGAACAAGATGTCCAGGACCTCTGGCAAAAAAAAAAAATTAGGCCCACAAGCATTAAAGATACAGCAGAGTATTTCATTTTACACATGGGCTACTTTTTTATCCCTGTGAAGCAAACCCATCTTAAGTGTTTGCTGCCAAAAAAGCTATTTTATTTTGTTTCATCTGACCAAAGTATTTAATAAAAGGGGGCAAATAATTGTTCCCAACATGTTTTGGAGAAAAATATTTATTTCATAATGTGATCTTTATATTTATTATGTGATATTTGATATTTAATTGTATTTATTTGGAATGTGGCAATGTCATACTGTAAGCCATGCCATAAATGTGGTCGAAGGGAATATTTCTGGCCCTCCAGTTGGCTTGACGTACTGGGTGTACAGCTCAGTTTTTGGCTGTGTCTAGACTGAGATAAGTATTGAAGCACTCAGGAGAATAAATGACACATTGAAGTGATTGTGATCATCACAAAACACGCCGGCCAAGTCTGCACCCCCTCACCAGAAGAAGTGAAAAGAGGAAAGGATAGGTGATAAATGGCAGCACTGAGCAGGTGGAAAAGGGTATGTGTGTCTGTGAGTGTGGTGTAAAGGTGAGGCAATGAGCTAACGGTGTGTCTGACTTCCTGTAAGCATGATGGGACCATCAAAGTTGACATATAACTATCACGGTGTGCGCAGAGCAGTCAGACAGGGATGAAAAACATCATGGTCAAAGGAGTTGGGAGGACGTGGGAGTGGACGAAGGCATTGATCCCCTGCCATAGTAACGGCACCAAACGCACCTCTGACATGACAATTGCACACGATATGGATGCAGTGATGGCTTCGGCTACACCCTGACTGGTAGTATGTGGGAAAAGGGAATCTCACAAACCAAACCTTTGGCCTCAGACAAAATGGCCTGGGTGAGAAGGGTTAACACATTTGCTGAGAGCTTCTCAAAGGTAAGACCAAACCCAGCGAACGTGACTGGAGAGTAAATGTTTCAGTCAGCCATAGGAAGCGCTCCTGGTGCCTTCTGACAAGCAATCCATCAAAGGGAACACACATACTCTCATATACACCAGTTTACACACCTGCACACGCATATACCTGCAGGGATTTGTTAAAATAAATGATGGATACAAAGAAAGAAAAACATAGAAAATGAATGGGTTTTCTTAAGTATCTGATTAAGTGTGGCATTTAAAAAGGTTTCTCTTCGCCATAGGTGCTTTCAATTAGCCAAAAGACCTGAGTTGACACCATAGCTCTTGTAAGAGCCAAACATAAGTGATGTCAAAGATGCTTGGATTGCAATACAAATCTGAATTCTTCAACAAAACTGAATGATGCAACAGGTTTAATCACAAAAACCTGTTTTTAAATGTTTGGAGTATAGCTATTTGGGACAGGAGGGGGGAGATGACAGTGATTTTCATAAGTAGAGGAGATGTTCATTGGAGCACAGGCCTGCTTTAATGGGACAGTCCCCTGTGAGAACCACAAAGACTTCATTCAGTAGAGATTTACCGTTTGATCTCTCCATCTTATCTGTTTCTTTTTCAAATGACCTTGCGGTGCAGACTTTTATGCCTAGCCTTTTATTCTGAGCCATGATTGGATGCTCCTCTAAGCTTAGATCTGCGCTGTGTGATGGATGTATTTCCCTCACATTTATGTCCCCCCAACCCAGACAGCCACCAATGAATCTTCTGTTGTGCGACCCCTGTAAGAAGACCTTTCATGGAGACCTTTCCTCAAACACCTTTTTTTTCCTGACACATCATCCCGGTTAGCCCAAGAAACACAAATGTGTTTGAGCTCTGGTTGTCCTTCGCTTGAAAAGCCTATGTGTAATGGCGCAATGAGAGATCTTGATCACATGCTTCTCTGTGGTTGTGCATTTACTCTGAATACTGCCGCTCATCAGAATATACACCAATAAAAGGACTATAAAGAGCAAATAAAAACACATTGCCCACAGGATGCAATCAGTGCTTTTAATTTGGGAGGGCAACGCTGAATGCCTATGGGGAGTACATACTGCTGCTATGCCATTGCTTAATAACGTTCATAAAGAGAGAGAGAGAGAGAGAGAGAGAGAGAGAGAGAGACTGTGGATTTATCGCTGTACTAGGAAGATGATGGTAATCAAGAGCAAAACACAGAGAAAAGTAGAAATAGGAGCACAATGAAATAAGGTCCTAGGGTGAGGAGTGAAAGAGAAAGCCTTGACGCAACATTAAATATCCACACTGTGTCTCTTGCATAATTAATAGACGAAGGAGATTTTGAACAGAGGGCCGTCTGTGAGAAAGCGGCCAGGCGTCATATCAGATATAAATAAGCAGTGCCACCGGCAAGAGTGTAGATTAGAACACTCAAGCATTCACCAAAATCTCAGCTGTCCTCTACCGAATGCTGCTCATGTAAGGCAGTCTGATCTAAAGAGGTACAGAAATCCATAGACAAATTATACAAATTTTAAATTGTTGTTAAAATGAGTGATGTAAAATAAGAAACATATAAATCTAATTAAATGAAATAACATTATAATATAATTTAACACAGCTAATACAAATACATTACCTTATGAGACATTTCGAGATCACAAATCAAATAAGCAATTTTGTGACCATGCAAACTTTATGAAGTCATATTTTCCTTCAATTGTCATCTATCTATCTGTCTGTCTGTCTGTCTGTCTGTCTGTCTATCTATCTATCTATCTATCTATCTATCTATCTATCTATCTATCTATCTATCTATCTATCTATCTATCTATCTATCTATCTGTCTGTCTGTCTGTCTGTCTATCTAGTTGTTAAAACACAGAGCTATTTATATCGGATCTGACAAAGAGTTCTACAGTGTAACCTGATGTGGTTATCTCAGTCATATTAAATGCATACAGTATGTAAACATATTAAATGCTTGTGTTCAAGGAAACACACAAACACACACACGTTACATATACTGTACATACATGCAGATCATTTCAGAATGAGAGTAGTAAATATTTCTGCTGACCACTGCCTCCAAATACAATCTTTTTAATTAAAGGGGACCTATTATGCAAAATTCACTTTTATAAGGTGTTTGAACACCGGTGTGTGTCCGCAGCGTGTGAGAACAACCAACCTATAAATGGTAAAAATCCACTAACTCATTTTTATTTATAATTCCCCTAAATCAAAAGCAGTCTCTTCAAACGAGCTGATTCAGATTCTTCCCTACAATGACATCATCAAGAGAAGCCCCACCCACAGCCAGTGATGATCTGCCCTATTAGCATAGACATAGGGTGCTTCTCATTTCTTATTTGTGCATCCTCGTTTCCTTTCCTCGCGTCTCATATCCACCCCCTGTCGGATGTGAGGGAAGGCTGCAAGGAAAGAAAATGAGGAAGGAGGAATCGAAGGAAAGCTTATTTATACATTGGAATACTTAATCACTCGAGCGTCACTTCACAGCGTCATCAGCAGTGCTCAAAGGATCTGCGCTTATGTTGTTAAAGTTTGGTTATTTACAAAATTCATAGCAAATAATAAAGCAAGATACCCTGTTGAAATATGTGAGATGTGTGGTTTATTTAAACTGCAAAGGTAAAGTATAAATTACAATTATTCTGACAGATGTGAAGGGGGAGGATAATTTATACGTGCGTCACGTTTAGTCGATAAAACACTTCTGCAAAGGATACACCTGTGTGTCCTCGCTCATAACTCCTCTGGAAGCCTCCTCACTCCTCATTCCTCGATCCTCACCTCCTTGCGGTGCAATTAGAGAATTGAGATGTCCTTCAAGATGGCTGACGGTTTCCAGGTCATAGGATGGAGGACTGAGGAGCGAGGAGGGATATTGAGAAGCACCCACAGCCCTGAGTCAGAAGCACAGTGTCCTCCATTTCTGTATCCTCGCTGTAGCAGCTGTTGTTGTACAATGTCTGCGCAAAAGAGGGATTACAAGTGTTGTGTTTTGGGATGTACCAATGCAGATAAGAATCTCCATAGACTCCCGCCATTCGAGTCACTGAGTACATTTTGGATAAATTTCATTCTCAAAAGGAAATGTCCCAAAGAAAACCGCTAAAGTCTCATAAGTTTGGCGCCAATCCTTTTGTACCATACTGCTTCACAAACAAGGGTTCTTTTCAACACTGGATTTTCAAAAAGGTTGATTCTGAAAGATGGGTCAATAGCAACAATTTGTGCGCAAAGACCCAGACAAAGTATCACACGTCATATGTTGTCTATGGAAGTAAAATAATGTCAAATGTTTTTGAAATAAAAAGCCTGTTGAATTGCACTACTTGAAAAAAATAGGCATTGCATTAACCATGCTTGCATTTGAATGCATTGTATTTTTAGGGCTTGCATTTTTATGGGCTGAAATTCAACATGGTTGAATATTTAAGCTGTGCAACACCTTTTCATTATTAAAAATTCAATAATCCATATTCACCTTTCATATTTCACTTCCAAAATATTCAAACTGTTTAAAAATACAACCTATAATATTCAACAAGGCAATTTTCGGTCCATTTTATTTCGCTTTGCAAATTCGCTTCCACAAATTCAGTGGTTCAAATTCGACAGTAAATTCAACATCGACGTCCAGGAACTGCAGGAAAAGCAGAAGATTGCTGAGCATACTCTCCATCTGCTGTTAGTCGACCTCACCATCAGATGGTGCAAAAGCGCGTGTTGTAGACGAAGACCAGCAAAATTAGAGCAAGTCATTCTTTCATAAAACTCATTTACAGCAATGTAAGTGTATTTGTGATTATTATGACGGCTGTTTTATGTTAAATTCACAAGTCAATGTCAAAGTCAAACTTCAGACCCAGACAAAGTATCACACGTCATATGTTGTCCTTCCAAATTGCCTTTCTAAAAGAGCTTGTTGGCACTCTGTACGGCTAATCTTGCTAAAGCTACCATTGTCTCTGCCTGTTCTCGCTGATGCTGCCCTCATGTGCTATCAGAATTATTGTAAAAACGAATTTCCTAGTTAAAAATTGCACATGAACGCCCTTTGAAGTCACCACTTGAATGCGACAAGCTACTGACAGTTACTGACATTTTCAGTGCGTGAGATTGTCCTGTATTGTTGTTGCCTGTATGCCGGCACTTGAAGCAATGCCCTCTTCTTGAAAGGGGGCCAGGAGCACCAGCTCATTTGCATTTAAAGGGACACTCCGAAAAAGTTATTTTAACATGTAATCCACCTTATTTTTCAGGTAAGATCGGGCAAGCCCATTTGTAATTTTAATGTGTCTGGCTTCAGGTGTCATTCACTTCCAGTTATTTTAAGCTGTACAAAACAGCTTGTTATGCTGCATGATATACTTCTTACCATGTTATTATAATGTAGTGTCTTAATTATAAACATGCTTGTTTGTAGCGCACGTTTTACATTTTTCTGGAATTTGATATATTCTTCTCGTTATTTACCAATAGTGGATAATAAATCGGAAGTCTCGCACATTCACAGAAAACACCTTACTTGTACGTTGAAAAATATGTGGATCTGTGGGGTACTTTGAGCTAAAACTTCACATACACACTCTGTGGACATCAGAGACTTGTAAAAAGGGGCATAATAGGTCCCCTTTAAAATACAATTTGAAAAATCTCACGAATTTGGATCCCACATATTTCTTAAGACATGCCATGAATGTGTTTGCACTATTCAGTCAAATATATCATTGTATAGTTCAAGCGATTTAATAGCTGAATAGAAGCTACTGCAAATTCGTTAAGCTTCAACAGTTTTTGAAGGTTCTTGGCTGCATTTCATGGCTTTTGTTCTGAGATAATATCCAATCTGCAGTGAATCAGGTCAATTAGGGCTACTGA
Organism: Abramis brama; assembly: GCF_963993115.1. Taxonomy (NCBI): domain Eukaryota; kingdom Metazoa; phylum Chordata; class Actinopteri; order Cypriniformes; family Leuciscidae; genus Abramis; species Abramis brama. The sequence goes on from NC_139965.1 coordinate 34,282,589, forward strand.
AACTGCAACGACAACTCCATCTCATATTGGAGCATTGAAAAATGGCATGTATCTATCATTCAGCTCACGTTTAGGATGAGGGAGATAGGTCTGAGTGATGTGAGGTTAGCTTCACCTCCATGCTTTCCCTTATCATGAGAGACAGATAATGTCAGTGTCCACCTCAGTGCTGATTACACTGTCATATGGCATCAGTGTCACTCTCTAAGCCAACACAATACCCCCCTGGGCCCATTAGTGGTGGCCTGGGCTATTTATGGGCTCTCCTCATTGCTCAACTGCGAAAACATTCTCTCCTCTCCTTTTTCATCGCCTGTTGTCTATTTCCACCCCTACTTCTTTTCTGCTGTTCTCCTCTGTGAAAGGGATAACTTTTGAAAAGCATACTATATATATATGAATGAATAAAATAAAATAAAATAAAATTTCCATGATTTTTTTGAGCTCTAGTACATGAATACTGCACTGGTTTTATTCTAAGCAGTTCTTGATGGGTAGAAAGTTAGACACTAATAGCTCACTTTAAACCTTAAAAAAAACATGTACACCATTTTGTCTTGGTGTTAAATTAATCATATAAATGTAAAAATGTAAATTATAGCAGAGATTACAGTGAATATGTATGCTTCAAAAATGGAAAGACATATAGATGAAGTTAGCTTTTCATAAAGACTTGGTATTCATCAAAAATAAAAAAAATAATAAAAATAAAAAATCCAACAATACAAAAGGAGAGTTGATGGAAATGGATTTAACTGTCTATTGTACTTTCATCTCTTTTCATGAGCAGTTGAACATGACTGCAGCAGGATAAGGGGCAGAGTCAGTGGAGTGGAGTAGGATCATTTTGTAAGCTCTTTTTTCATGATTCACATTTTATGTATGGCACTGATGTCCAGGCAGCGAGAGAGGTGGTTTCAAAGAAAATGTGCTGAAACCAGTACTACAGTAGCACATTTACGGGAAGAATTGCTTACATCTTATTCACCAAGGCCATTTCAACTGAAAATCCATTTCACTCACACCTGTTGCAAAACCTCTGTGGATTTATAAGTCAGTAATATAAATATAATAGTAACTGACAGCCAGGCTTTATGCAAAAAGAAGTCCAGCCCCGTTGTAATAGCAACAGCTTGTTTCTGAATATGCTATGAAACGAGAGGAGTTGGAAAAGTTGGATGTTTTCACAGAGAAAGGATCATTATAACAGAATATATCCTATCATATGATATATATACTGTATATTCTGCTATAATGATCCTTTCTCTGTGAAAATATCTAACTTCTTTAACTACGTTACTATATATATATATATTACATTTACATTTACAGTTACACACACACACACACACACACACACACACACACACACACACACACACACACTTTCAGAGTAGAAGTAGTACACATTTCTGCTGACCACTACCTCATGGTCTTTTCTGAAGATGGCTGGATGTGGTTTGGCTGCAGTGGGTTAACTCACTGACCCTCAAAACCCAGCTGAGGCCATGGGCAAACCTCAGCGTGGAGTCTGACCAGCAGATGTGCTTCCGCAGCGGCCCAGCTGCACACCATGTTAAAGGCCCAGCACCCCCTACTTCCTCCTCCATCTGCCACTGCCACAAACCACATTACATGCTCAAGTATGAAACCGTAAACCGTTGGAAAATACCAGAGAAATATCCCAGCTAACAAAAATGTGTTATGACAACATTTTGCTAATGTTCCCATTGAGCTATGAAAATGTTTCTGAAATTTCTGAATGTTCTCTAAACATTCAAAACATCAAGTTTTTTAAATGTTTTATAAAGGTTTTTTTTTTTTTTTGTTATGCAAACGTTAAAAGGTTTCAACCCAAAAAATTTGAATTCATGTCATTCCAAACACATAAGACTTCCATTCATCTTTGGAACGCAAATGAAGATCTTTTTAATACAATCTGAGCGATTTCTGTCCCTCCATAGACAGTTACGCAACTGACACTTTGACGCTTTAAAAAGTTCATAAAGAGATTGTAAAACTAATCCATATGAATTGAGTGGTTTAATCCAAATTTTCTGAAGAGACACAATCACTTTATATGCTGAAGAGATTTAATTTAGGCTTTTATTTACTTATAAATATTTTATTTATAAATATTCATCAACGCACACATCAGTTATGATAAATAGAAGCTCGAACATGCTTGCTTGCTCATTGTGAGCCCAGGTTCATTCTCGTTTGTTACGCAGCATTTTTGAGCTTCCGCAAGAGGTTTGTTCTCACGTGTCAAGCAGGTTTGGTTGAGCTTCTATTTATGTTCGCTGATCAATATTTATATGTGAATAAAAGCCCAAATTAAATTTGTACATCATATAAAGCGATTGTGTCTCTTCAGAAAATTTGGATTAAACCACAATTTGGATTGAAGCGCCATAGTGGTAGTTGTGAAGCTGTCAATGGAGAGTACAGAACTGACAAAATAAATAAATGAAACATAAATGAGTATGAATGAAACAGACATTTTTCTCCATTGTAGAGAAGTGTACAGTAGTTTTTTGTTCTCTCTCAGTGAATGCATAAGATTTGACAAAAATAAAGAAATTACTAATTTTTATCATAACAATTTAATATTTCATAATAAAACCTTGTACCTTTAACTTCTACACTTATCTACACTTAACCCCTGTAGCACCAGTGCTATGTGCATTTTTTATTCATTTTATTTTTACGTGCACCCCTGTCTTTACCCTATATGCCCAAAATGAGCAACAAATATACTCTACATCTGTCATGGCTTATTAACAGAACATAACATATATAAAATTTGGCCAAGCAATCATGTATTTTCATGGTCTTGACAGGAATTAAGTCATTAGAGATACTGACAGCAAAATAGAATAATTAGAAGCTGGTAATTACTGTACAAAATCCCGTACTGCCTATGGCTCTGACAATTTCATGTGCAAGCAGTCTCTATTTGGCGTGATACTGAATGTATCTAGCATGTACCTCGGTATAATTAGATCACAACTCAAGCTGCCCTAGAGTGTTAAAGAGAGGCTACAAAAGGGGATGGCTTTATCTGCAGAATGTTTAAACTATCCAAGCAGGGTGATTTAGATGCAAACTTAGATGCAATATTAATAAAATAAGCCCTTGACATGTTGCCCTGCACATTTCTTATATAAAACGCCTTGGTTACGACTGTAACCTCGGTTCCCTGAAGAGGGAACGAGCGTTGCGTCGAGATTGACGCTATGGGAACGCATTGCGTGATTGCATCATGAAGCACTTGTAAAATCAGTCCAATGGCGTATAGGCGGGTGACGTCATGGCAGGAAGCTATAAAGCGCACCCAGACCAAACATTGTCAACTTCTGATAGGTCGAAGCAAGTCGATCACAGGCGCGCCGGAAGTATGGCAAGGTGACGCAACGCTCGTTCCCTCTTCAGGGAACCGAGGTTACAGTCGTAACCGAGGCGTTCCCTTTCAAGGGAACTCGCGTTGCGTCGAGATTGACGCTATGGGAACGTCTATACCAACGCCACCATAGTGACCATTGCCTTTCTTGTGTGAAATCAGGTGAGCACAACAAAGACAGAATAACCTGGGACCCAGGAGTGAAGCCCAAAAGTAGGTTTTAAACCCGATGAGTGTGTGCGGAAAGGAACCGCCCGCCGCATCACACACCTCTTGTAGGGATACCCCTAATACAAGGCTACAAAGCCGCCATACTACTGCTGCTCCAACGCACCACGGAGGAAACCAGTTTGTTTCCTGTGCAGGGAGCTCTAGAGAGATTGTGGCCTCAACAACCTCAGTTGAGAGACTCGAGTCTATGAGTTGGGCCCCCTCAGGGGCCAAACCCACACTCCCATAACTCTGTTCTCCACAACTCCCGGAAGTAGAACAATCAGGGAAACCATGTACAGATGCTGAACTGCCACGTCTGCAAGTCCATATGAGCTCCACCGCCTCGGGGTGGAGTCTCCCTCCCCTGGGCCTCAGCCCCTGCCTCGACAGGATGTCTGCTCCCTGAATCTGACGCCCAGGGATGTAGAGCCTGAGCCATCATCACCAGGTGATTAAGTGCCAGGTGAGATGGTGACCCGTCCACGGGCACCGAGCGACCATCCATGATCGCACCCCAGCCCATGAGGGAAGCATCCGTCGTAAGCGTTAAGCGACGACAATGAGCTCCCAGCACAGGATCCTGGGGACAAGAACCAAGGCTTCTTCCACATAACTAGGGCACGTAAGCATCGCCGCGTGACCCTGATCATGCGAAAGGGGTTGCCCCTCGGGGAAACTCTTTGGTCCTGAGCCACCACTGCAGGGGTCTCATGTACAACAGGCCAAAAGGTATCACGTTGGACACTGCTGCCATCAGACCCCACAGTCTCGGAAACTGTTTCACAGTGAGTGACTGGCCTAGCTTTATTCTTTTCACAGCTGACAGGATGTACTCTATGCGTGCAGGTGAGAGGTATGCCTGCATCAACATTAAGTCCCAACCACGCCTAGAAAAAGTGGTCCTCTGTAGTGGAGAAAGCACACTATTTTTGGCGTTTAGCCGTAACCGCAACTCCTTCCTGTGGGCGAGATCGACATCATGATGCCGAACTGCCAACTGATGACACTGATCGTGAAAGTTTGGGGTGATAGTGCTAGGCCGAACGAAGAACTCGATATTGGTATGCTTTGCCCCCAAAAGCAAACCTCAGGAACTTCCTGTGATATGGAAGGATGGAAATGTGGAAGTATGCGTCCTTGAGATCTATCGTGACAAACCAGTCCTCGGATCTGATCTGTGGCATGATTTGTCTCAGTGTTAACATTTTTAACTTTAGCTGAATGACTGACTCGTTCAGAACACTCAGATCCAAAATGGGACACAATCCCCCATCCTTCTTTGGAACGATGAAATACCGACAGTAAAACCCGGTGTCCCTGCTGGAGGGAGGTACATGTTCTATGGCCCCTTTCTCCAACAGGGTTTTCACTTCCTGTTCCATTACCAGAACCTGCTTGGGGCCCAACACGGTGGATAGGACCCCCATAAACCTGGGCGGGCGAGACCCGATGATAACCCTTTTCTATGGTCTGCAGGACCCAACAAGAAATATTTGGCAGCATCTTCCACGCTGTCAAAAATTCTAGCAGAGGTACCAGCCTCTCGACACTGGCTTCTGGATTTAGTTGTTGTTGAACAGTCAGTCCGTCGTCCTGTAACGCGAACCGGCAGGGAACGACTGAACTGACTGCTCTGGGACCCTCCTCGGAGGGGGCAAGCATCCCAGGACCACTACGTTTCCGGGTGGACCCTGAGATATGTGCTCGCCGGAGACCACTGCGCCCCGAAACACACAAGGTGGCGGGATTAGCATAATGGTCCCCTGAGGGCACCGAAGGGCAGCGGGCACCGTATAATGAGGTGTTAACCGCTTTACTTCGGGGGAGACTGCCCTCGTTGGCCTGACCCCTCAGGCGTCAGGACCTTTTCCCCACAGCCTTCTTGGAAATAAAGATGGTCCTCAGATCTGTCTTACTCCTTAAAGGCTGCAGTTGAGAGTGCCATCCCGAACCCCAGTCCTTTAGTGGGGGCTCGGGAGCAGATGCTCTGCTACTGTTGAGATATGTTTGGCAGAAGTTCCCACGCTGCCAAAAAATCTACTAAGAGAACCAGCCTCTCAAGACTGGTGTAGGTGTTACTCGAGCGACCAATTCGGTGCCCTGTATGGCGAACCGGCAGGGAACGATCGAACTGAATGCTCTGGAACCCTCCTTGGAGGGAGCGGGCATCCCAGGACCACTACGTTTCCGGGTGGACCCTGAGATATGTGCCGCCGGAGACCGGTGAGCCCCGAAACACACAAGGTGGCGGGGTTAGCATAATGGTCCCCTGAGGGCACCGAAGGGCAGCGGGCACCGTATAATGATGTGTTAACCGCTTACCTTCAGAGGAGATTGCCCTCATTGGCCTGACCCCTCGGGCGTCAGGACCTTTTCTCCACAGCCTTCTTGGAAATAATAACGGTCCTCAGATCCGCCTTACCCCTTGTAGGCTGCGGTTGAGAGTGCCAACCCAACCCCAGTCTTTTAGTGGGGGATCAGGAGCAAACACTCTGTTTCTGTTGAGATATGTTTGGCAGAAGTTCCCACGCTGCCAAAAATTCTAATAAGAGAACCAAGATCTCCAGACTGTTCTAGGTGTTACTCAAGCGACCAATTCGGTGCCCTGTATGGCAAACCGGCAGGGAACGACCGAACTAACTGCTCTGAGACCCTCAACATAGGGGGCGAACATCCCAGTGCCGCTACGTTTCCGGGCAGACACGGAGATGTGGGCTCGTCAGAGACTGTTGCGCCCCGACACACACGAGGTGGCGGGGTTGGCAGAACGGCCCCCCGAAGACATCAAAGGGAAATGGGATCCGTATAGTGAGGTGTTAACCACTTCCCCCTGGAAATTAAGAGAACCAGCCTCTCAAGACTGGTCTCTGGTATTACTCAAGCGACCAATTCGTTGCCCTGAAACGGCGCACCGGCAGGGAACAGCCGAAATGATTGCTCTGAGACCCTCCTCGGAGGGGGCAAGAATCCCAGCGCCGCTACGTTTCCGGGCAGACAGTGAGATAAAGGCTCGTCTGAGACTAGAATTCACTGGAGACTGGAGACTGCCCCAAAGCACACGAGATGATGGGGTTGGCAGAACGGCCCCTGAGAGCACCGAAGGGAGATGGGCACCGTATAATGAGGTGTTATAAATTTCCCCCCAGGAATTTCACCATTTATTTCCTCAGAATTAAATGCAGCCAAAGATCAACCAGACAATCAACACAGTCTGGATGAAAGGCTGAATAGCATATTAATACCGAAATCTAACTCCTCAGAGATCAGATAAGTACATATTTAATTTTCTCAAAAATTAAATGCAGCCAAATATCAACCAGACAAGTATAAACGGTCTGGATGAAATGCTGAATACTACATTAATATAGACATCTAACTCCTCAGAGATCAGATAAGTACATATTTAATTTTCTCAAAAATTAAATGCAGCCAAATATCAACCAGACAAGTAGAAAGGTCTGGATGAAATGCTGAATACTACATTAATATAGACATCCAACTCCTCAGAGATCAGATAAGTACATATTTAATTTTCTCAAAAATTAAATGCAGCCAAATGTCAACCAGACAAGTAGAAACGGTGTAGGTGAAAGGCTGAATTTAGTGTATTAATACAGAACTTGGTCTGGATGAAAAATAGAATATATTATTTTCATACATCTTCTTTCAAAGCCAGACAAATATTTAATTTCTCCAAATTAAATTCATATTATATTCTCAAACAAAAAGAACCACAATAATAGTCTACAAACACATAATTAGTTTGCAAACAATCATAAGAGAAAGAGAGAAAAGGAAATTCCTGTCTGCTCAGTTCCCTGTATGTATATAAATATATCGGACCTTATCTACACGTTGCCTCGGCAAACGCGCGATATGATACACTAGATTCTTATTGCAGAGATGCAGACTCATAATCTACGCGCTGCCTCGGCAAATGCGTGATCTGAGCCATTAGATTCTTATTGCAGCCCCGTAATCTACGCGCTGCCTCAGCACACGCGAGATCCGAGATCGAGTCACAGAATCTTTATTGCAGACCCGTAGCCTAATCTACGCGCTGCCTCGGCAAACGCGAGATCCAAGCCAAAGAATCTTTCTCGACTTTCTTCCCTCGAGAAGAAAGCCAACAGGAGCAGAGCTAAAACTCTCGAAGTGCATATGTTACACGTCAGGAATTATGAATGAACACTGTCAGCCACCTTTTACTAGAGCTGACCGTGCATGCTCTACTCCCAAACAAACAACACATAAATCGCGTGTATCCCCACTCGTAATGAAGCGAGAGCGGGGAGGAACACACGATCCAAAATGCTGTTTGCTCGCCATTATATTCCTGTCTAGATATATAATATGCTTGAGGACAAACAACAATAAATAGACAGAGACAGATTTCACAGAGAGCGCTTGCTGAAGACACAGAAGCTGACAATGTTTGGTCTGGGTGCGCTTTATAGCTTCCTGCCATGACGTCATCCGCCTATACGCCATTGGACTGATTTTACAAGTGCTTCATGATGCAATCACGCAATGCGTTCCCATAGCGTCAATCTCGACGCAACGTGAGTAAGTTCCAACGTGAGGAACTTATATTTTTTCCCCCAGTTGTTTGTTCAACTGTATGTGAGCACACCCTTTATGGCCAATTCATATCAAGGCTCAACTAATGCTACAGATATATTTCTAGATAGATTTAAGCATATCTAGAAACTTTTGAGCCAGACATAATGTCTGCTTGCTCCTGGTTTGGCAGCTGAGGAAGTCTGCTCTGAAGGCAGTAATTTGTCAGATGCAGGGGTGAATGTAATTCAAAATGTAAATGTTTAAATCATGAGCTTCATCCATTAAAAGCTGTACTTTCAAGTACTGAACAAGAGTTAAGCATTAAAGGAATATTCCAAGTTTAATACAAGTTAGGCCTAATCCACAGCACTTACCACAAACATGAACAAGCAAAAAACTGTTACAGTGAGGCACTAAAAATAGAAATGAATGAGGCTAATCTGTAATCGTTAAAATATTCACCGTTTCAGTGTATAGCCACATAGCCACAAGATGTACAAATGTGCATTAACATGATTTTAGTGTAAGAAAAAAATCACTTACCAACCTTTTTGGTGTAAAGTTATATGCAATTTTACAACTTCACTGACAACATAACCATAAAACACCGATAATGACAATTTACAGCTTAAACAATAGACAACTTAAAAAAAAAAAAAAAAAAAAAAAAACTTTTGCCATAACCATGCACAGGGTTCATACACCTGTAACATAAACCCATTAAAAAATATTCCAATACGTTTTAGCGTATTTAAGGCAGTGTGCAGACTGTAAATGTACATGGGCTGATAACTTAAAATGTGTGAGCAGTATGCTGGAAATGTGCTATCTATTTCCATAAATATGCCTCAGAAAATAGCTTCCAAATCATTGTCAAAAATCCCCCTGACAAGACCTTATTTATTTTTTACCTGCCAGGAATATGGCGTGCATAATCAGAAATGTTATTAGAAGAACAGACCCCTCGCCTGTTAGCCCTGTTACCGGAGCTCGTAATAACTCTGAAAATGCAAATGAACTCTGGGTAATCTATTAATGTCACTTCAATTTTATATCAGCACTCCAATTTAGCAGATCCTGACACATTCCTGCGCACTGTCTCCGTACACGGGTTTTGCCAGGAAAGAGCGGGCACACAGCAAGCAGGGCGGAGGAGCCATGTGCCATCTGTCTATTCCCGACTTTATTACCCGACTCCATAATGAAGCCCCCGTCGCTGAGGCCTCACACACACTCGACTTTCAGATGACAAAAACAACTTTCCCAGCTTTATTTTTCCTTGTAGCAATTATTCCTTCTTCCGTGGAAGGGAGGTGGTATGGACGACTCAACGTTAATTACCCCAATAGTCACTTCAAGTAGACTTGCTAATTTCAACAATGTAACAATCCTCTTGTCAGCAGCAGAAGGCAGGGAGCTTTGTAATGCCAGCATATGGTTTGAAGACCTGAAGGGGAATTTGCCTGCCTGTATTGGCCTTAGAGTCAAAGACCCCATTAGTGAAAAAACAGACTCCGTAATCCATGAGATTTGTCCAATCCATGCGAATGAGTGATCATTGCCCATTGTGGACAGATCAACGTCAGTGAGTAATAGTCTTAAATTATTCAAAGTTAAATTGAAAAATTAGATCATTTCTGGAATATCCATACAATATTCTAGGGGGAAAACTTGCATCCATGTGCTTTCATGAAATGTTTATAGTTGAGAAGGTGGAGGATTTGTCTCGCCTCACATGGCCTTTCGACTCATTTATTCTTTGGTCTCTCGAGGCTTTGATGATCTAAAGATCTTGGAGATTGCTGATGACATTACGCAAAGTACAGTAGTATCCGAGCATTATTTGTCTGATATTATATGTATTATATTGCATTATTTTACTCATACTACCCAACTAAAAACAACTCCATCAATCATTAGTTTGAGCGATGACTTCATAGGTTTCTCTTTCTCTTTCTCTTTAAGTGGGTTTATTTTTCATTATAAAAACACTATAACAAACTAGTGTTGTCACAACACTGGATTTTTTTAACTTCTAACTTATTTTTTAACTACCTTGAAAAATATCAATATTCAATACTATTATATAGTATTATATAGTAATATATTCAATACCCGATAACACAGGGGCAAGATTATTTACTTTTGACCACAGAGTAGATTCTACAAAGTAGATTCATAATGCCCAGTAGCTCTGTCTAAAAAAATACTGGAAATTATGTGAATGTGAAAATAAAAGAGACTTGAAAAGGAGCAGTGTTGAGTTTAATTTAAGTAACACGATTTACATAATCACATAACTTTTTTCATTAACTATTAATGCAATGCATTACTTTTAATTTTACAACAAAATATCTGAGTTACTTTTTAAAATACATAATGCAAATTACTTTGTTTTCCCTTTTATTGACTGACACCTCTCCTGTCCATTTGTTGAGATAAATCGTGAGCAAGTGCAGAGGCGTTGTGTGCACACTGCACAGTGTGAACAGAATGGTTATTGTAGTTCTTGACTAAATGTTAGCATGCATTTACTTATCTCACTTGCACAAACACAGATTCAGTATTCATCAAAATGAATAAAAACAGTGAAATGCAAATTATAATCATTAAATATGTTAAATTACACAAATATACTTTATGTATTTGATCTCACTTTATTAACCAGTGTCTTTGCTGCTGATCCAATTCAAGCATACTAACAAGTGTGTGTGTTTTTTTTTACTGCTGAAATAAGAGAGTTGAACTTTCTTCTCCTGTATCCAATTCTTCTGCGGTCCAGCATGGCAGCACAGCTGAAAGGCTTATTTGAGCTGAGCCCTCTACTGTACAGACACACATTTGCTCTTCAGCCTGACGCTTATTCATTTCACTTTTAGTGTGAAAGGGTCTTTACATTTGCCAAAAATAGAACTTTTGTGTTTTTGTTATTAAAAACAAACAAGACCAACCCAGGTGCGAAAAATCAATGCAAAATAAAAATTCAATAAAACGTTAGTAAGTATTGCAATTAGTTGCTTTTTTAGGGAGTAACGTAATATTGTAACACATTACTTTTAAAAGGAACTTTCCCCAACACTGAAAATAAGTATTGAATATTAAAAGCAAATATGTGACCCTGGACCACAAAACCAGTCTTATGTGTAATTTTTTTTTTAAATTGAGATTAATACATAATCTGAAAGCTGAATACATAATCTTTCCATTGATGTATGGTTTGTTAGGATATGACAATATTTGGCTGAGATACAATTTGAAAATCTGGAATCTGAGGGTGCAGAAAAATCTAAATATTGAGAAAATCGCCTTTAAAGTTGTCCATTTCTATTGGTGATAGTGCTGCATCCATTCACAAAAATAAATGTTTTATATATTTAAGGTAGGAAATTTACAAAATATCTTCATGGAACATGATCTTTACTTAATATCCTAATGATTTTTGGCATAAAAGAAAAATCTATAATTTTGACCCATACAATGTTTTGTTGGCTATTGCCACAAATATACCCGTGCAACATAAGACTGGTTTTGTGATCCAGGGTCACATATTCTGAATTAAAATGTATTGAAATATCAACATTTTGACAAGACTAATGTACACACAGTTACAGACAAATACTTTAATATTGAGTTTAACTTTCCCCGAAAGTTCAGGAACCCAAACAAACCTCACAACTTATTCACAAAACTTATTGTCAGACCTTTATTAGAAAACAAATCATGCGACATGAGGATGAGAAGTAAACTTCTGTGATTTGTGTACATGAGACAGAAAATAAAAGAGGCTTCCTCATTTGTCTGTTTGTTGTTTTTCTCTCCCAGCCAAAGAGCTTTTGATTCTCTCTATGAGTGTCTCCCACAACATAAATACTTTATAAGACCAAAACAAGTCATTGAGAATGCCTTTCAAGCAAACAAGAGAACATCAGCTAATGTTTAATTGATCAGCAGTGACAAAAGGAAAGAACAATCGTGAAAGAATTCAACTTCAGGCATCTTTTGCTGTATTCCCTTTCCTGCCCTCCTCCATCATCACTGTGCTTTTCACCCTCACCGTCTGCTGTATCCCACACTTCACTGTCAAATCCCTCAGAAAACTACACGGAGGATTTCAATTGAGTGCATTAGTCTGAAAGCAGAACAGAGAAAAAAGACTCTCACCTATAACTCCAATTCTGTATGCTCTAAGTGCTCAGAAAATATGACAGAACAAACGCAGAGGAGAAAATGCCCATATGAAGAAGCCAAGGTTTTAAAGGAAACAAGGAAGCCCTGTGTTACACATGACTGGGTTATAATGTACTTGAAGAAGGGCGATATTCCCCCAATTGCTTTCTACACTTCAAAAGAAAGCATTGGGTTGGGAGTTAAAAAACACTTGAAGCACAGGGCAGCTTTAGTTCTGTTTTCCATTAATCATTTTATTAATGGCACTTCCTGTAACTCCATGTACTCTCATCTATAATATATATTAATATAGTTATCCTGTCTGCATAGCATTACTTCATGTTGTGTATAAACCATAAACAGCAAAAACAAAACAAGTCATGAGTTTAGATTCTTTATACAGCCATTTCTTTGCGCAACAGTTGAAAAACACACAACAGCCGTCTGTATACTTTCCTGAGAAAATGGGATTTCTCAGCATAACACAACATGCAGTGCACATTGCAGCACAACACGGCTTTCAGAATGTCATGGGGGTTATAATGAATGCCTTTAGTGGCACTATTATGAGATTCCCTTCACCGCCTTACACGTACTCAAGATCCATCTCAAGGTCAGGCACGGGATAGTACGGAGAAAGCTCACGTAGGCTTTGTCAACTGAGTATGAGCTCTATTTAAAACTAGTCTTAAGGAGACATTCATTAGAATGCATTGCTACAAATGCGTGAGAACGTATGAATACATTACAGTATGTAGCTTGAAAAACAAAAAGCTTTTTTATGGTGAAACTCGACACTCTCAGTGGTGGACCCCATTATGCTTCAATGCTGAACTTTGTTCACTAGTTTGTAAGGTTAAAATATGACTGGACACCAGCATACACATATATTGTTGCATCAATCTTCAGACACAGTAATGAGAAATTCCTGTCACCTCCTATTTCTGTGTGTCTATTCTTAGATCATGGCGTCTTTATTTCTGTTACTTGTATATTTTGTCAGAGCTTTTGTCTGCTTCACTGTGAGATAAAGGGCCTCGTGTCATTGTTCAGCTGAGACAACCGGAGATGATGAAAGGAGATCACTCACCCACTTGGGACATCTCTGGCACTGAACCTTTGTAAGGCCCCTCAATAAACTGTGGGGGGTTGTCATTGATGTCTTGCACTTTGATGATGAACTCTGACGGTGGTTCCAGAGGATGGTCAGAGTCTCTGTCGACGACCTGCGCCGTGAGCGTGTACTCGGCCTTCTCCTCCCGGTCTAGCCTTTTCATGGCGTGAATGTCCCCCGTCCTCTCGTTGATGGCAAAGATGGTGCCCGCCCCTTCCCCTGCCAGCACATACTTGATGTTCTTATTCCCCACGTCCAAATCCGTATGGAGCTGAAAAGAGAAACAAAGGAGGAGGTTTGAGGCTACTTCAAGATGTAGCTAATACCACTCGAGCAGGACCAGATCAATGCCTGTAATCAATTGCATAGAGTACAATAATTAAAGCCCACCACCAAGTGCATGTCTGCATAGTCTCTTCGAAATTCTAGTGCTTTACTGTGACGGCTGAATTGTAAAAAAAAAAAAAAAAAAATTGGTAAAAGGACAGGCTAAGTCCTGGATTTCCAGGTAATGCTTGGGTTGTGTATCCCATCTATCTGTCATTCACTTCTTCATACATCGCTAGTAGAGAGTGGAGGTCAAAGCGTTCTGCTCACAGCTGCCTCAGGGCCCTGTTACCAACTTGAAACCAGTCATCAGGTCACAGTTCCAGAACGAGAAGGCAATTGGCCTGTGCAAAAAAAAAAAAAAAAAAAGGGAGGAGGAAGGGGGAGGGTGGGGAATTGACGGACAAATACCTGCCAAGCAAAAAGGAAAGAAGCTTACAAAGAAATTCTCACTTTTATTTTGAGCTCACTTGATTTATTTAAATCAATACATAAATTGTTGTTTGTTGTATTTTTTTTCTTTACAATGCATTCGTTGAGTTTTTTTATTTTTTTTTATTTTTTTATATATATGACACTATACTTGATACATGAAATCATGTATCAGTGGAAGGTTGGTAGAAACTGGAACAATTGAATCGCTTATCATCTACTGATCATCTACAGTTCACAAATCTTATTTGTTTATGTTATGTACCATGTTCAATTCAGGAATCATATTTTAAAAGATACTAAAAAGCAGTTATTTTAAATTGTACACTGTAAAAAAATCTGATTTAGAAGGATGAGTCAGTTTATTAACTTGAGTGAACTAAACAAGAATACTCTCTAAATGTGTTTCTAACAAAAGTTGTTTTGTTGACCTTACCTAGATTTTCATGTATTTGTTCAAAACATTACCAAATGTTGTCCCAACTTTTCAAATAGAGTTATCTGAACAAAATATTTTTACATTGATCAATATATAAAAAAGAAAAAAGAAAAGTTGTAACTATTATTTAAAAATGATAATTGCTCTGCATTACTGGCTTTATTAATGCTGCTGCTGTTGTGGTCACTGTTATTTAGCTGTCATATTTCTCAGAGTTCATGTTTGAGATTTGATTGTTGAGGTACAGAATATGTGTATCTTATTGCAACGTTTATATGCAATACATTTGCCTAAAATGGTAAAATGTTTGCCCTTAGTTTTAAGAGGCAAATAATGTTCATATCATATAGTTAACATTGAAAATCAAACATGGAGATGAAAGAACAGTTATTATAGCCCCTTGCATTGTTAAATGCTCTAATCTTCAGCTGCCTGGACAAGAATATTTAAATTCAAATGACTGCCTGTTACTCATTGGATGAACTTTTTTTTTTTTTTTTTTTTTAATGACTGTGATTGGAGCAAATTAGTTGAGGTAACTTAAGTTGACTGTGATTGGTTGCCTTATTTTTTCAAGTTAGATCACGTTTTTACAGTGTAATAATATTTCACAATATTGTTTTTTTACTGTATTTTTGATAAAATAACTGCAACCTTGGCGGGCAACTTCTTTCAAACTTTTGAATAGCCTTCAAATGATCTTCTTTTGTATTCCACAAATAATAATTAAAATATATGGGTTCAGAATGACATGAGTGTGAGTAAATAATGAGAGAATTTTCAGTTTGGGTGAACCATCGCCTTAACATTATTTTTCCTCCCAAAACACATCTATACAGAAACTTTAGTTCCATTTATTGAGGTAATATATAAACAGCCTGGTGTGAGGTGGAAGTACACTTGAGAATGCAGTAACAAGGACAGCGTGAGCTTTGAAATGCAGACTTCAAGAAAAAAAAAAAAGCAACTGCTTAATAACTATAGTTTTATGCATATGTTGTCTCAGCGGTGCCATTTCCAGACACTGACAAAGCACACACACTTAAATTGTCACACCTTGCACTTTTGTTCTCCTAATTGTCCTATCATTCCACATGAAATATCTATCTCATTAACACATCAGCTTCACAACAGTCTTCATTCTACGAAAACCCCTGAATTAGCCTAAATTAATGATGTGCATTTTCTGATGGGAAACTTTTTTTTTTTTTTTTCAGTGATTTTCACTTCATGCATTCAATAAAATTAACGATAATAAATATTAGTATGGATTTCCGCAATGAACAAAATGTCACGGCTGCAAAACTTCACTTCCTCCATTTGTTCACCCCTATGCCCTATGTATACAGACAACATTGCAAGCTTGTGCTCACACCAGTACCATTCTGACGAGTGATCGCTTAATCTCAATGTGCAAACAATCGACTGAAAATACGGCTGCGGAGGGGAGGCAGTCTGTTATTATCCAGGTTGCCAAGGCAACACCAGTGCACTAACATCTGACGGCGTCCATATTTTTTCCGTCAAATCTTTTAACACACATGGTCTGGTAATGTTTTTGTGAATAGTTTTGTTTTAATACTCCTATACAAATGAAGAAAAGTCATTCCATTAAAGCTAAAAAGGTGAAAGAAGGTCAAAGAAAACAACAACATACCAATGTTTTGTTAAACTCATAACAGAAAACTTTGAGTATGACACTGAAAAATATAACAGTAAAAGTGGGATATGTAAAATCCTGGGCCATCTTAAATCTGCCAGCACACTTGTGTGGATTAGCATTCAGAGCTGGCCGACTGGAGCCGAAGAGAAACAGCGGTTGGTTTTACACCCGTCTCTCTCTGTACCACTGCCGTGGAGTACAACTTTTATTGTCAGTTCGGGAGAAAATATGTCAGTGGCTGCTGGAGATGAACCTTTATAGTAGCGTGTGGAACAATCAGCGGCTCCGTAATGAGGACCCCTCGATCCGCCTACTGGCTGCACACTAAAGTGGAGCGTTAAGCCGGACATTGCAAATTAATGATTTTGCCTCTTGTCAAGGCAATTGGCAGAGATGACGTGAGTTAGAAGAGAAGATTCACATCACCTACAGAGATATGGTGTCACTCAGCTTTAAAAAATGTCAGTGGAGCCCCAACCCAAGGACCATCTCAACAGTCAATTAGGCATGGTTTAAGTGTCACCACAGTTTGTGCATAGTGCCAACTGAAAGGGTTTGTGGAGATCATGCATGTCGCAAGAGTAAATCCACGTAATGGATTTCAGAAGCAATGCCATCTATATTTTAACAGCCACTAATGACATTAAATTACTTCTGCTCATTATCAGCATCGCTATAATTCATGTCAATGCTACTGTAAATAGGCAATATGTAGTGCAACACGCCTTCCCTACTATATTATCTTTTAATTTTGCCTATCTAGATGAAGTTACAGCCCTTGTGTTTGGCACGTGGTGCTCATGTGGGAGATGTAGGTTCAAATCTAGTCGTGTGTCGCGTCCAATACTCATTTCCCTCTTCCCCTTATTATTTCTCAACTCTCTACTTTCACCATCTGCTATGTTTTTTCACAAACTGAAACTAAGAATAACGGCAATAATATGTCATTCAACAACACTATACTTTATTTATTAATTCTTTTTTTTATAAGTCTTTTTTTCACTAAAGTGTATTTCATGTTATCAGTCATTCAAAACCTTTTAATATAACTCTTTATTTAGCATTATTTATGCATAAGCATGAATGTAAGACTTGTTTCTCCTTCTCATATAGAATTCATTCTGTATCAGACATTGAAAATGGGCAGTATGGAAAAAGTTAAGTGTAGATATACTTACAAAATGAATGGATGAATGACACCTAAATCTGAATACAAATACTTTCCTTAAGAAAAAGAATGCATGCTGTCTGATTAGTCTATTCTTATATTCTTGCATTACCCACTGAGAATTGTTTTATCAAAAGAGGTGCCACCTTTACTGTTCTGCCAATAAAAACCTGTTTCACGTTTAATAGGTTCCACCAAACAATATATATATTTTTTTTTATTTTTTTTTATTTTTTTATTACGTTTCATACTGGATGCATTCAATAAAACAGGAATCCTACATTCAGAGAAAATTAAAAATGCCCTGATGCAAAACAATGAGAGTAAGCATGCATGCTTGACTAATGAATACCACACGGTGCCTTGAATGGAGTGGCTTTCTCCGTAACCTTCCTAGGTACATGATTACCCTTCCCGTGCTCCTGATTTATTCCTACTGTGCTGAGAAGGAACCAAACAGAGAAATTGTTATTGCCACGCAAAGCAAATGTAATCAAATCAAAAACAGATGGATTTGCATGAAGAAGATCCAGCTACAGATCAAGATACAAGACTCTGTAAAGGAGCTTTATTTGTGTCCAGATACTAGACATTGAGATTCTAATTTCATATTTCAGTGTAGTCTGTTCTTTCCCCCACTTCATTTACTGAGTGGCTGAATGGACCGTGGACTGCTACAGGATGTGATTACCAATTCTCCTGTTAAAACATGCATTGATTTCACACAAGTAACACCATCACAAGCAACACGTCAGGTCTGGCCCGGGACGGCTCCTGTTTAAGACTGGCTGTGACTCTGAACTTCTGGTGTGCTAAAAACTGATCTGATATTCAAAGATCTGCCAACCATTAACATTGCACAACAACAACAACTAATAATAATAATAATAATTATTATTATTATTATTATTATAAAAGTGTGTTTAAAAAGGTGAATTGATAATATACTGTACATCGTGTAGACATCCACAGTCCATAAATCAGTAAATAAGTAAATAAATCAAGGATAAACTGACTACATTGAAATATGAAATTAAATTGTCAACTGTATCACTAATACTATAGTAGTACTGGAATGTCACTTTCAGGTGGGTGTGATAAGATTAAAGGTGCATTATGTTATTTCTCAAAGTCGTTGCTGAAAGTTATTGATATATGAAATCAACCCAAACAAACACACCCCTCTCTTCATTGCTCCGTCTCCAATCCTAACCGCCCTGCTCCGAGTCGGTCCCGAACCCTGATCGCAAGGACGCTAAACAGTAAACAACACATTCTCTAGCATTCATCAGCCTGCACAACTCTCACTAGCTGGCCTCTGTTACACATGCAATGCAAGAGTGAATGTCTATTTATCGTAGCAGAAATGCAACAAAACAATTCTTCATGAAAAATAGAGTGAAGATGATGAACGAACGACAAGGAAGTACAAAAAATGAACCTACATACACAAGAATAAATACAAACAAGAGTTTGTTGTTAGTTGGCCAACAGCACATCAGCTCCAGACAAACAATGACACTCAAACCCACGTTAATTTCCCATCAAAGTGACGGTAAAGACAATGTTACAAAAACTTTGGTCAAACTTTAGTTTGGGATCCAATTCTCACTATTAACTATTTGCTTGTTAGCATGCATATTACTAGGATATTGGCTGTTTATTAGTACTTATAAAGCACATATACCTTAATAAATACCTTATTATGCATGACCATATTCTACATACCCAATCCTACCCAATTCCTAAACTTAACAACTACCTTACTAACTATTAATAAGCATTAATTAGAAGTTTACTGAGGCAAAAGTCATAGTTAATTATTAGTTAATAGTGAGAATTGGACTCTAATCTAAAGTGTGACCACAGTTTTCTATTTCAAATAAAAGCTGTTCTTTTGAACTTTCTATTCATTAAAAAAAATAATAATAATAATAAAGAAAATGTGTATGACAGTTTTCATTAAATATTAAGCAGCACAACTGCTTTCAAGCTTGTTGATGATAATAAATGTTTATTGAGCAGCAAATCAGCATATTATAATGATTTCTGAAGGATCACATGACACTGAAGACTGGAGTAATGATGCTGCAAATTCAGCTATGCCATCATGGGAATAAATTACATTGTAAGATATATTCAAATAGAAAACAGTCATTTTATATAGTACTATTTTTATCAAATTGTATTTTTTGATTAAACAAATGCAGCCTTGGTAAGCATCACACTGACCTAAAAATGACATGCCACTATGTCATGTTCATTTTTATTTTCCAGCATATCCCTAAGGCCATGAAGTTACTACAGAGTCATTAGACATGCAAATAACTCATCCATCTCTCCTTGGCAGAGACCAATGGACTGATAGGAGCTGCAATTATCATGTTCTTTTCTTTAAAGTGTCTATTGGATGTCCCTACAAAAAGGCTTCAGGGACAGAGGGGGGTTCAGTGCTCAGGCAGCACTAGCTATGCTCGCTGTCTGTTCTAATGTAGAATTACAGAGAACTCTGTTTTAACATGTCACATCATGGCAGAGTAGATGTGGCAACAAGCAGTTCCTTTGTCTCACAGACTGAAGACTGCATGCAAACCGAATATGTGTGCGCCTGTTGTGTGCGCGTGCACAAATGCGTATGTGCGACTAAGCCTCAAGTTTAGAAACCAGCAGGCAAGAGACAAGGGGTAGTTTCATACACATGAATACAAAGGGTGCATCCTTTCTTGTTTTCCCCTTAAGGTGTAGGGTACATTTCATGAAAGCCATACTAAATGATGAAAGCATCTTACAAATTTCACAGGTCCCAAAACATCATTGTTTTGCTGCACTGTTTTAGCACCTGTATTTCTAGAATTTCTTTTTTGGTGTGTGCCGAGGGCAACATTGAGCAATTTACCCAGCATATAAATTCCCACAGCAGATATTTATTTTACTTTCATCTTCTTTCTTTGGGAAGACAAATATAGAGGTAATCTCTATCTTTTGAATTACTTTTGAACCCATCATCACTGTGAAAAACAGCCTGAAGAATATACTAAACTCAAGCAGAAATTACGAGATTGTTTAATTAACATATACATCAATTGTGAAAAGAACCCATTACTAAATGTAACAAATTCAGATTCCTGAAAGTTCAGCTGGACCTCTTGACAAATGTAGTGCTTGTTGATGGAGAGAAGACAAAAACACATAAAAATGGTCCCTTCAAATGAACACGGTCAAATTATGCATCCATTTTTATTCTTTGTCTGAAATGCCCATTGGTAGTGTCAACAGAGATTTCATGCTGCACTGCAGGCACATCAGCTGACAGCAGCTTTCCCCCCTTACCAGCAATTTACATCAGAGTGCATGCATAGTGCGATTAGCAGTACTGGTGAATGGACTGGTATGACTGAAAACTCGAACAATGTGTCATCTACTCACCACTGTGAAGAGTATTCACTGCCTCCCTGCTTTTAGGCCCAGCACCATAAAGTCAGGCTGCCCATTTACAGGCTCCAGATAAAAAAAAAATAAAAAATAAAAAATAAATAAAAAAAACAGTGGGGTGGATTCCAGTCTTTGTTGTTTTTTAGGCTATATACAGTGCTATGCATAAGTTTAGACACCCATGCTAAAGTTGACTGAAAAGAGGAATAAAAAATCATATTTTGGAAATTGAACTTAATGCCTTAATTAAAAAATCTCTAGGTATGGTGAAGGCTATATGATGATGTGGGGCTATTTTAATTCCAAAGGCCATAACTTTATCAGGATGCATAGTATCCTGGATCCATGAAGTAACTGGCCTTTAAAAATAAAAATATGCCTGCCTCTATGGGAATTTAACATAGGGGTGTCCAGACTTATGCACCCTGTATTTTAAGGAAGAACATTTATTTATTTACGATACATTATTCATTCACAAAGAAAATTGGTGTCCTTAAAGGTTGGACTTTTCCTAATTTTTTTAATTAAGGCATTAAGTTCAATTTCCAAAAGATGATTTTTTTATTCCTCTTTTTAGTCAACTTTAGCATGGGTGTCTAAACTTATGCATAGCACTGTATAAATTCATGAAAAAAAAATCCTGTTTTGAATTTCACTGTAAATAAAATAATTTAAAATCTCTCTTCAATGGCTTTTCTTAGATTGGATCAGCATAGTTGTGCAGCATTCGATTAAATAGAGAACGTCCTTTCAATCCCAATTTGATTCCCAAATTTGAAATGAATTTTAATGGAGGTAGTAAACAGGATGCAGAATAAAAAACTTCCTTATATTGAAATCTGAATTATGTCAAATTTCAAAGTAACAGTATAGAAATAAATTTCATTTCATTTCATATAACTTATGTTTAACTAGAAAAGCAAAGTACGCCATGACTAACTTTGAATGTTGGCTTGACAAAGCCTTGTTATTTTCAAGAAATAAAGCTTTAGTTACACACAAACAGAACAATAAAATGACGGAACGAAACAATGATAGAACAGACAGACAGACAGATATATATATATTACAGGCAAGTATGTTTGGGCAGGTTGGAGCTAAACTGTGCAGGACATTGGCCCTCCAGGAGCAGGATTGGAAACCCCTTCTCTTATAAAAGGGACTAACAGCGAAGGCCACTCAAACACATGGGGCCCTTCCTGACAATGAAGGCCAACTGGAAGGAGGACGGTTGGGGGTGTCCCTGTATGCACGGCCCCTTCATGTTGCCCCTGACTGGGAGATGGATGCTGGCTGTCACACTCGCCTGCCTTTGTTCTTGCCAGATGCGAAGGGGTCTCGAGGAAAGTGCCCAAACACTCATCAATCTCACTTTTGCCCTGTGCTCCTGCCTTTGCTCTTACAGGTCCCAATAACAATTTAGTCACAACATGAGAAAAAATGCTTCCATCCACAGAACCAGGGCACTAATCCGCTGACCTGAGTAACAGAAAAGCAAATAAGAAAGTGAGAATGAGAGAGTAATAGCCAAGAAACCTTCCATGGTACTGATCTACTATCAGGCTATGAAAAGATGCAAATGTCACGAGAGGACTTTTCTCGCTCCCCATCTCTCATAATTTGTCCTCTCTCTCACTAAGAAAAATAATGTACCCAAGGGATGATGCAGATCTGTTTTCATATTGTTTTCCTTTTTCTTTTTGCATCTCTGTTCTCTGCCAGAATGGACAAATCATGTGTTTTCCCACACATATTTAATTACAGAAAAACAGGATGTCAGCGAATTCCCCTCTGTACGTGTTCACTTTGTTTCTGTCACTCACACTGTGATGCTTTTGATTAGTGTCACTGTAACCCAGCACACTTACATCTACAGTCACCAAGCCTTATTAAAATAGCTTACAAAAGCTCTGATAGCAACAACCCTTCCTGAAAAATGGGTCACTAAATAGACCTCAAACCACCTTGCCATTGCAGTGGTCTCAAACCTATAATCTTCGTCCAGCAACACAAAAAAAAAAAAAAAAAAAGAAAAAAAAGGTGACATGTATTGATGCAAAATGGCTGTCTTGGAACATCTGACTGAAAAACGAGGACAATCAAAAAAAGAAAAAAAGTATTTAAGTAAAGTAATTCTTGCATGGACTGTCATCTTGCAATAAGATTAGTATTAATGGACTTCGGCATAGATTTGATTTGTACTTTCGTGAAGCGTGTTCAGGCATTTAATATTATTAAACGTATCATTATCTGAAAGAAATTTCACTTTTCTTTGCTTGAATAGAAATTATGAAAAAAAATAGTGAGAAAAATTGCAAGGGCAAATGTTAGAATACATTATCCTTTCAGAGAAGAATTAGGGGATAGTCTTGGGCATCTATGAAGCATAAACAGGTCAGTTGTAATGACACAGCAGTTCAGCTGTGTTTTGCATGAGGACAAGTGAATCCGCCTGGACCACACGCATATACGGCCAGTAAAATGCGAAAGCGTCAATTATCTACAAGCATCTCCTCATAGATTTAAACCAGAACTCTCAATGTGGCTAAAACACAAAATGTTGGAAGCACCCCTTGGAGTATAGCAAGTTTATCCATTTACTTAAGTTCCAGAATGTATTTCTCCACCCATATGCAGTCTTGATCTACTACTCTGACCTTTAGCATACAAATTCAATCTCATGGAGTTAGTCATTTAGTGGGGGCCAGCCCGGGCAGGCAGTAAATGTGACGATCCCAGATGGCCCGCCCCCCACCACACGTAAATCAGCGAGGGAGCCGTGAAGGGAAGTCACAGGCAGAGTCTGTCTTCACTGTCTAAAAAGACTGGGAAGACACTCTGTAGCAAGTCATCCGTCTGTTGTGACACTGATGCCGTAAAATTTGTCCCCAGGCAAGAATTCGGAATGCACAACCAGCTTTTTCCCACTTTTTTGGGGAGGGGGTTAACTTTTTCCTTATCTTTAATCCTCCACACGCTTAGTGATGCACAGACAATGTAAAATCTATGGAGTGGAAGGTGTCGACTCTGAGCTGTCAGTCAAGTCATTCATGGGATGTCATGCAAAGAAAAAAAATACATGGAGTGAGTGCAAGGCTCTGTAGGATGATATGAGCTCATATTTGGTTTCAAATTACAGGATTTTTCTTTTATAATTTGCCAAGCCAGGCTTTAAAGTCGGCATGAAACGGAAGTTGTTACCGTCTTTTCTTTCCTATGTATATCTGAGTGAAATGGCTTTATGTAGGGAGGAACTTATTTTTTTTTTCATCAGGAACTGATTGGATTGTTGGATAGATGTCGTTTTCTAATTGCTGTGATCTCATGTGACTGACGTACTTTAAAATAATAATGACGTACATGGATATATCAAATATAATAAACATTGCAATAATACAGTAGTCAACATTTGAAGTGGATCAAAACCTTTCATCAAAGTTATACATGAATTTTGAACAATACCCATTCTTGTCTTAGGACAACTTTTGTGATCCCACTTCAAATGTTGACTACTGTACACAAAAGACAAAAATTGTCAATTATGATTTCATGGTGACTTTAAAATGAACAGTGCTGTGATTTAGGACAACACACACACACACACACACAAAAAAAAAAAACGAATGAAAAAAAACTAATGAAAAACGTAGGGGAAAGGACGGTCTGTTAATGCATAAACCTGATGCCAAACCATTGAGATACATCAGTCCGGGAGCTCATAGAAAAAGGACTTGAGTCCGTTCAAAATGCACTCTAACAAATTGCATTTTGAAGTTGCAAGCCGGTTTGTGAGAGAAATGAGGTGAAGGAGCAAAAATCTCAATACTGTATGCTATTAATAATGCAAAAGATCAATAATGCATTTAAAATTGCTGCCTAAAATAGCATGATAAGCATATCACAAGTGTTTCTGCTCACTAGAAGCTTTGAAACACACACAAGAAAGACAAATATGGGCCCCAAGACAATATGCAGCTCAAAATATTCTGTAATAAATTAAATTGGGGAAAAGAAAAAGAAAAAAATTCCAGATTCACAAATTTAACAAAATACATCAAATCAAAGTTTTCCACCATTTTGCTCTTGTGAGGGCATCTGGGGGGACCGTGTTTGTTTATATCCCCCTTTGAGCCTGGCACTTTAAAAACCACCCTGAAATTAAGCTGGCGACAAAACACAGCTCTTGTAAGGAAATTAAGATATTCCTCCTTTGTTAGGATGAAAGAAGAAAAAAAGACTGTTCCATTTATAAGCAGTCATATATTATACTGTTTACAAATCACTTTAATGCTTACGGTGAAATCTCAGTGCTCCCATAAATTTTTAAAGTCCATCTCTCTGCCTCGCAGTCGTAGACCAGCCAATACTTTTCAATTTGAGAAAAAGAATCACTGAGGTAAAAAGCCGCTGCTCAAGACGATCACATCTATTCTACCTCATTACTTGCCTTTTGGGAGACAGAGGAGGGCAGAGAGGCAGACTGCTATCTGTTTACATTTACTGTACAAGATATCGGAATTATAATTGTGTTCTTCTTTCAGCGCATGGCTCTGTTTAAAGGTCCTGTGGTCCCAAGGAGATGAATAAAAATGAAATCCCTTCAAGGGATTCCACTGCACAGGCAAAAATGCTGCAACACAACTTTTATTTCTTTTTCATCTCTTTCTTCCTCACTTATTTTCTTTTCTACATTTGGGGGATGCTCCAACTCAGGAAGATAAAAGAGAGAGAGAGAGAGAGAGAGAGAGAGAGAGAGAGAGAGAATTCAAATTCTGAAAAAATAAATAAAAATAAATCACTTGAGGAAATATCATAATATAATGGGATTAGAAATTAGATCAGTGGGAGCTATTTGAAGGGGACAGAAGTCTACAGGACAGAGTCATAGAATCATATTGAAGTAACAGTTCCCTCATTATGAACATTTTGACATAATTTACTTACCCTGATGTATGACTTCCATTCTTTCATGAAATACTAGGAGTTATTTATAGCAGAATCTGCTATTTTCCTGATGCTTGGAAAGGCATGAAGGTGAGTAAATGCTGTCATTACTTTAATTTTGGGTGAACAATACATTTAAATGGCTTTTTATTTTCCCGTTCAAAGCAAGATGTTTTGCACACACCAATTTGTATTCCCTTTCTTTGTTGCTCTCCATTTATGGTTTGGGCATGATGATACACATGCTAGTCCAGAAGGGATAAAGAATGTAATATTATGTACAGTAGTGGCCAAAATGATGTCTGGCCAAGGAATATTTACATCTTCACCCTTTATTTAAATATTATTAAAAATGTTTTTAAAGATTGTGTAAGCATAGTTGTGCTTGAGAGATCCGGAATATTAATAACTGATTATGTTGTAGTCAATGTGTGCTTTTTTCCTCTGAGATTTTTGTTTTTTCTATGCATTTTTTTGTTTTTTTTGCATAGTCAAATAAAATCTTTAGCTGTAGTTTGCCTTTTTTTGCCAAATATATTTGTCAGATAAACAAAGTGGTTCAATGGTTGTTTTTAACATTTAAAATATTTAAAACATCTATAATATTTTCCTCATATTTTGATTATTTAATCAAACAAGTAGGGCCATTAAACTATATATATATAGACTCAAAACACCTTCTGTGTTACTTTATAATAATGCGTCTGTATTCCAAAGACTAATTCCAAATAGCATTCTCGATATATCTGTACTACAGTACGGAGGCATTCATTTTATTTTTTTTTTAATTTATTTTTTTAACATGGCATGTTTCTATCCGACACATGGATGAGAGCACAGACATAAAGTTGTAGGGCAATAAACCACCTGCTGTCTTTTCATTCAGTACAAGCCTACATATTTACAATACAGCTGCTGGTTTATTATTCACACATGTACAGCAGAAGATGCATCATCATATGGGTCTGCTTCAATTTGTCTTTTCAATGAGTAATTATGGGGTTTGTGTATATCTACAGTATAAGCCAATCTGAGATATTTGTTTAACAAGGACTCTCAACTAATATACAATGTTTGTTTAACAGGATCTCACAGCTTGGTTTATATGGCAATCAATACGAAACTGATTATTACCTCCTGTCTTTTTAAAGATATAATAATTCAAAATAAGGATTGATGAGTACAAATATTGAATAATCAATAAATGTCTGATAAGTTATCTGCGGTGCATGTGACGCACAAGATTATTCATCATCCACCCACTTTCATCTCTCAATCTCCATCATTCCGCTCGGCCTGAAATTGAATGTGAGTTTACCCAGTAAACACGATTATATGGTTTATGCTAAACCTACGCCATTAGCATACCAGAGGCGAGAGAACATGTCCAGGCGTGTATGACATGGTCTTATCCCTCCCAGCCCTTGTCCAATTATGGATTAATCAGAACACATCAAAAGTGGTCCTGTGTGTACCTCATGTGATCTTTTCGGTGATACTGCTCCATCAACAACTAATTGCTTTGGCTGTAATTTCCTTCACAAGAGGTCAAATCCAAGAAGAAAGAAAGAAATATGTATGTATGTATATATATATATATATATATAGTTCATTTGCATATGAAATTAAGCAGGGCTAGTGGAAAAGCAACATGAGCAGCGTTATGAGTAAGGGATAATGTACATCCAGCCGGTTGTTATCGCAGAATAAACCCCAATAGGGTGATCAGGACCCCGATGCAATGCGGAGGAATATGAAATGACACATGAAATATTGATCTGATTTTATTAGCTCTTTAAACGTAAAGCTTCAGCAGAATAAACTGTTGCTCAAGCGGCAAGTTAAAACCAGACGGACATTTAAGGGATAAAGTACTGTCAAACCACACAGCATTTCGCCACATAAATAATTATGGGGATAAGATATATTGATTTGATGAAACGGTTTTAAAATCTTGTTTTAACAATCCGGTTTGTTATCTTATAATCCATTACAGTGTACAAAACAATAGTCGCAAAATGGCAGCAGCTGCATTTGTATGAAACAAGAGAGAGCGAGTCCGCCATACCGGATAACATAGGCCTAATTAAACAACTGTACAAAATAACAAAATATTGATTTGACGGAGTGTTAATATTTTATTAGCTCATGAAACACAAAACTTCCACGAGGAAAGAAAAACAAGTTCCTAGCAAAAAAACAAACAAAAAAACAACAACAACGTTACTAGCAATCCTATAGCGCCGACTTGGGGCGGAAAATATCCGGTAAATTTTCAGAAACTAAATTTTGGAAATACAGTATTCCAAGTTGGAAACTTAACAGAAATTTTAGAGAATTTATGGAAATTAATTGGAAATTTGTGGAAATTTATATAAACTGTATCATATACAAAACATAAATATAAACATTTTGTTGTTAGTTTTTTTTTTTTTTTTTTTTTTTTGCATATTGATATATTCTCCAATTAATTCTAATTTAGTAAGTATGTAAAATGTATTTTTATAGCAGCAATTGTTATGCACATGTTATTTATTTCAGTGTCACCTGATCCTTCAGAAATCATTCTAATATGCTGATTTGATACTCAGTTATTTTCAATGTTGGAAACAGTTGTGCTACTTGATAGTTTGGTTGGTTGATTGGTTGCTGTTGCATCAGTGTCTTAATTCCGTTAATTCCCATATATTCCTGTTAATTCCCATGGAAAGTTTCCAGCCTTGAAAATTCCCGGAATTTTGCAACCCTAGTAATAAGGAAAGTGATGTGTGTGGTGGATCCGAGGATATGTGGTGTTTGGGGTGGGATGGGGAGGTGGTTACATTTTTGATATTATCTGTAAGTGGTTCCGTATATGCTCAGGATGAACTCTGCGCTGCTCCATTAGTCTTCCCCAGATAATGCTACACTTCTCAGTCCCGTTTACTTAACATGCTGGATCCGGCCTCCTCGATTTGCACTAATCAACTGATAAGGCGAAAGCCCTTTCACCAATCCCTGGAGGGTGAAAACTGAACTCCTAATGGTCATTAGTAGTAATTATGTTCCCTAACAGACACATCCAACTCAGCCCCTCTCACACGCAAGTAGTTAGTTCCCATCGCCATCCACCCTCTTTGGGTCCAGATTGTACTCCTGCACACAGGATGTGTCCTTATCACCAAGCACTGATATCACTCACACATGTGATAAAATAAAAGTTAGTTTTCCATTATAAAGTGTTGCCATATATAATATATTGAGAGGAGCAGTAAACCAATATAACTATATTTTTAAGTTGTTTTTCTTGTTAAATCCTCTCTCTCTCTCTCTCTCTCTCTCTCTCTCTCTCTCTCTCTCTCTCTCTCAGTTCATTCAGATCAAACCACATTGTGACCTATTCCCCAGAGTCTGACCTATAGAGTGTGATCTGTATTGACAAGGACAAACTCCTGGCAAGAGACCCCAAAGAATCCAATAACATGTGTACAGGCCCTTCCAACAGCCTGAGCATCACTGCTGTAATCTCCTTTTCCTCCTCGTCATTTCTCCATCATATTCACCTGATAGGCGTATTACCGATTCAAGTATAGGCAAGGACAGAGCATATAGAGTGATGCTGCTAAAATGTATTTTCTTTTTCTAAACATTACATTTTGCTGAAAAAAAAATAATCACATTTTATTTTTTTATGAAGGGAAATAAATTGTTTGATGATTAAAAAAGTGTTTCTTTTTTTTTTTTTTTTTTTTAATAAAAAAAAAACTGAACATTTTTGAATGACAAGTAAATGAATAAGCCTGCAGATGCAGAGCTAACTGTAGTTCTCCATTATGTATGAACAGTCACACAAATTTTAAGGACATAGTTCTATCTCATTCATTATTAATAATTACAAATGTGTGGCCAAAAAAAAAAAAAAAAAAAAAAGTTTGGATGGATGGATTCAAGAAGTGCACACATAACCGTCTCCTTGCTCAGATGTTTATAAATATTGTGCATATAGGTTGTAAAACATAATTAACATCTATAGAGGTATAGATTCAAATATACTGCAGATCATGTATATTACTTTGCAATAAGATGTAGCATAACTTCCTTATTTACTTTTAAAATCTATACTACAGTTCAAAAGTTTGGGGTCGGTAAGATGTTTTAAATATTTTAAAAGATGTCCTTCTGCACAACAGGGCTGCATTTCTTTATCAAAAATACAGAAAAAAATCTGTAATATTGTGAAATATTATTACAATTTACTCTAAAATAACTGTTTCTCACATGTTCACCAGGGTTCCGTAATTTGCGTGAATGTGTTTCAGTTAGTTCTAAGTGTAATCCTAAAGATCCAAATTAATTTAATCATGTGATAAATCACGATTTCTACTTAAAAACTAAAAAAAATAATAATAATTAAAAAAAAAAAAAAAATCCCTAACCCTACCCCTAAACCTACCCATCACAGAAAACTTTCAATTTTTTTTACATTTTCAGACAAAGTCATGTTTTCCTCATGGAGATCACAAAATGTCCCCACAAGGACAAGGATTTCGGATATTACCAACTTTGTGGGGATTTGCACAAAATTACATGTGCGTATCATATAAGTGAATGAGACCCAATGTCTGTAGTGCTTAAAAGGATGCTGTTTTTCAAACTAAGCTCTGAGAGTGATATTTTAAAATCATGTGTTCTTTGCTTTATTACCAATATTCAGATGTCAAGGGAGGGGGTGTCAGTGTCCCTAAGAAGAGGCAGGGGGGAGTGAGTTTTTTTGGCCCTGCAACGATGTAGCCCATTGTCAGGAAACTAATAAAAGAGGTCGGGTGTGAAGGAACGTAGTGATTATAAAGCCTGCGATATCAGCACGGTATTTATGAAAACTCTATGCGTTAACAAAAGAACAAGGTCATGCACACGGGCGGGTCGTCTCTGAGATAGATTCCTGGCAAGCAGACACGGCACGCCCACAACCGACTGATAAGCAAAACTTACATTCCCATTTAACTGCAGTCCGCGGTTAAGGTCTGGAGGAAAAACAACACACCGCAATGCCTTCTTGAACTGGAGAAACATGCCCTGGAACGTTTCTAAAAGTGTCTGAGAGACACAGACAAATGGGCTGAAACATGGCAATGTGAGATTGCATCGATCTGCAGGAGCGCAATTGGCTAGCCTGGTCATCCCCTTTGACTAAGTGTTCTTAGTTTCAGGATTTGTGAAAATATTGAGCCATACAGCTAGCCGAGCATGAGAAAGACTACCTGACATGTTGTTTTCAGCTTCCTCCACATAGATAAAAATACACAGCGGCAGCACGACAGTGACCTTGCATTTGTAATGTGAGCACCTGTAATGTTTGGCATGACATCACAGATGTGTTATTGGCCAAGAATTTCCGGCGCACAGTCTGTCTCCACTTATGTGTTCATGTTCCTGTGTGATTGCACGTCAGGCTTTACGTATGTGTTTGTGTTTGCCTGAGAGCATGCTATAATAAAAAAGGAAGGCATTTGCACTCTAAACACATATGAATTTCCTGTAGCAAGGACATACAACAGATACCCAATATCATTTTGAAAATGCTGATAGCTCTCTAACACTGAGGAAATCATACACCATCTGGAGAAATTGCACAATGTGTCTCAACGCCATGCCATGTGTGTGTTCTTTCAGAAAACCGTTTTTGTTAAATGTTGTAACCAATCAGTTTGGCAACTCAATAGAAAATGTGATTCTTGGAAAGTCCTAAATAACAGTAATCATAGATACTAATGATTTTGACATCTCTGTTTTTTGACACATAAGTGTAGGAGGTGAGAGAGAGAGAGAAAGAGAGAGAGACCACACTTCCTTTATATATCTTTTCACACCATCATACACGTCCACTACGGCAGCACAAGCTAATGAACTTTAAATGTACAATATGCATTTTTTTGCTGCTAAGAGACGCTAACCTCTTCAAAACAATAACAAAGGCGTAGATTGATGACTAAGTGAATGAGAGTGGAATCATGGAACTTTTCATCATGTCGATGGATTTGATAATGTTTATGGGGAAATAATGTTTATGGATGAGTGAATAAATTCATGTTTTTTAACAGGACTGTGGTATGAAGCAGGGCACGATTGCTAATGAGAGTCAGATATCAGCGCCACACGCGAGTCCCTGGAATATAAAAGAATGAGGACATTTCATTCTACCGAACTAACTTGCCAGCAAGTGCTGAAATACTAAATACAGGTCAGTTTATTTGACGAATTAAAATTGTGAGGTAACGCAGCGCTGTTTCACTTGGTCCACTATCATACTAAACTGCATTTGAGTGTGTTGAAAGTTATAATGCTATTCTATGTGTTAGTTTGTTTGGCTGTATGAGACTATAGCAGTAAGCTAGATCAACATTAGAAAATCAAACTGATTATATTCTAACATTTCCTCATGTTGAGCTATATAACATCGATTTGTTTTATTTACATCTGCTCACCTGTCTAATAAAGCACATGCAAGAGTGGCATCTCTGTCAAGACGAAGTTTGTCGGGAAGCTCTCGGCATCTCGAAAATGCCACGTCAATATTTATCCTCGTTTTATTTATCCTTTTGTCCCAAAGTCTGCTTTCCATGGTCTTTAATGTTTGAACGAAACAACAACAGTGTGCCACTAGACATTATGCAGTTGTCCACATCTGTTGCCATGGTTACTGTGGCAGTACAAGTGGAAACCAGGGATAACGCACATATTACGTCATTGACAGGCGACAAGTGACAAGGGACGGGCACTATTTAAAATCGTGAATTTCTCTGAATTTACAAATTCTTGGAAATATTTAGGATAATGTAAGTATGCAATTGAACAAAATATATAACACCGTGCAAGTGGTTTTTACAAAAATCTTACATAATGAAGGCCTACCTTTAAGACAAAAAAACGATACATGTGGAGTAGCGTGTCTCCAATTCGTTTCTCTGTCTCTATAGCATGCAGTTGTAAGCTCACATCTGCATGAACGGCACAACAGACGACCTTGTTCTGTTCCTCACACTACAATACTCCTCACACACATATATACAAAGACACAGGCGACTGACCCAGTACAAAAAAAGTCATCATTCTTTGAGTGTAATTCCAGAGGCCGGACTATACAAGCCTGATAGCCATTAAGGATTCATGATTCATCTGGATCTCATATTATAACGGCTTGAATTTTTCATGCAACCTCTCAATGCCAAGAAGAGGAAAAGTGGAATTGAAATTAGATGAAATGTTGTCTGCAAAACCCACCCAGCGCATTAACATGTTAAAACCTTTTACTATTACAACAGGATCTGTGACGAGATTTGCTTCGTTTTGTTGGATTTAATCAGTATTTTTTAGGATGGCTAGACTAGAATGGATCATGTTTGGACATTGTCGGGATGGAGATGTGAGAAAAGTCATTTGCGACTGATATGTGTGTGAGCGAGTGTGTATGTGTGCATAATGGCATATGGCCTGATTATATGCAGCGTTATGAGACTATTTTATTGTCAAAGGGATGGTCCACCCAAAAAAATTTTTTTTTTCATAATTTACATACAGGTAATCCTCATGTTGATACAAACCTGCATGCATTTAACAATTTCTGTAGAACCTACTGTCCAAGACCACCCATTGCCCTCCACAATATTCAATAGCTCCCTGGCCCGAGTTTTGATTTCAAAACATATTAATTTATGGGCCTACTTTCTTTAAATTAATTAAATAATTAAAATAACTATAATTAACCAAATTAAAATAACATTTCTTTAAGAGCTGCACGTTCCTCAGGGTTCCCACTCTTCTTTACCGATTAATTTATATGACTCTTCCAGTCACTTATGATTTGGTAGATACGTATTAACAATAACAATTTTTACAAAACATTTATTCACAATTTTTAATTATCATAGAGCATTGCATAAATAGTAAATGATAAAAATGCACATGGCATTTTAAGATTTTAAGTAACCATTATCTTATTTGAAATTTGAACATTTTAATGTTGTTTATGTCTGTGGTGTTTTTAATATGCTTTAAGACAAGCCATGTGCTAATTCATAAGTCAACTCCATTGCTGAGTATTTTCTCCTTAAAAACTGCAGTGAACCAAAGACAGTCTTAAAAACTGTACAGTCTCTACGTCACAAAAAATGTATGTTGTAACCAATCATGTCAACATGCGGGCAGGCTTTAGCACATCATTACTGTGCTGTGAAGCAGGAGAGTCTCAAGAGAAGCTAGCGGTTATCCCTGTATATTTTTCTGTTGATATGAAAAATCATGTACATTTAGCAATATAGAGGGTGAATTATGTGATGTATATTACAATGTTATGATGAACTATATGCCTTTCTCTACTGACGTTCTAAGTTGTTCAAAGTGTTTCTAAGGATGTTGATTTTTGGAAAGCAGCTGTTTGACTGAGATGGGATCATGGTTTGTGTAACATTATTAGCTGTTTGATAAAGTAGTCAAGCAAAAGGCTAATCATATTAGTTACTGTTATGTGTCTGACGTTGTAAAGAGCGATACATAAAACACAATCACATTCTAAAACATGAACTTGACGACCCTGTATAATTCACTCTCTACTTCTGAATCAGTTTCTGTATCAAACATACATGGCTGAATTAAACCAGTATTTCCACTTGCCATTTTGCAGCATTTTCTACAGTAAAGTTAAGCGAGTGGATCTCTTAGCTTGTGCGGTTGAGTGGAGGTGGAGCTCATTTGCATTTTCATGAATCCACATATAGATGAAACAAGGGTTTATACTTACATTTAAGCTATTTTAAGGCATGAATAAAACATTTCTTCACAGTAAAAAAAATAAATAAAATCCTGTTCGTGTTGATTGAAGTTGAGTCTTAAGGTATAAAATGATTGACTACATCATCTTGACTTAAGTCATCTTGAGGCCCAGTTTGCTAAGGCCCCCTATAGTGGGTCCTGGACCCCTGGTTGAGAATCGCTGATCTACATGCTGTACAATCTGCATAAAAGCAGGAAAACATACTGTGTTTACGCAGACTTTTTAAAGCAGCACAAAGGAGGCTTAATTTACACAGAATCACAATGGCGTGAAACAATATATCACATGCTGATTATTGATTCACATGCACAAGCACGTCACACAAGGTCTTTGCTTACTTTCTGGGTTATTTTCCAGCTCTCTCAAGCTGGATCATTAAATGAAAATAGTTAATTTTCAATAAAGGTCAGTGCCACACTTTACTGGCTCCCAGACAATCTCGCAGGTGTGTCACTGAGACAACCGGGGGCAATCGATTCACCATGGTTACTTTTTGTTCTCCTCAAAATGGCTGGCAAGCAGTAACTGACATCAACAACAGGAGGTCCAACAATGCCAGAATGCACCGGAAGAAGGGGTTTACTTCCTCTTTTGTTGTTATTTTGGAGCTCGGGCAGGCAGCAGTGAATGGTGGCTGTTTTTAAAGATCTCAAAATAGGACTCTCCTCCCACCCGCTCCCATTGTCTACACCTCGCCTGCCCACGTTTGCTCCCAGTTAACCATGCGGCCAACTACACATCAAAAAGCACAATAGCGACATCCATTTTCAACAAGATTACTCTATCTTCCCAGTTTGGCTCCTAGGCTTTTCATGGGATGAGGGAGCCTGGGATAAGCCCTTCCGCCTGCAGTTCCCCTGACGCAGGGTGCCGTCTGCAGAAGCGAGCTGCTCAGCCCTGCCAAGCATCCACTGACTCACTGGATGACGATTTAGCAGCCCACAATGACTATACCAGTGAGCAATTAGAAGGTTTAAATAATTATAATCAAGTGTTAAAGTAATCAGGATTGAATAATTGCAATCCGAAAATGATGGAGAAATTAGCCTAGCTGCCAGAGCTTAAACTAAACCACGTGCTCTCAGCAAGAGAGCAGTTACATGTAGTTCGGTTTTGTTCTGGTCAGATTTAATCCAACAGAACTGTGTGGGAATTTTTCTTTTTCTTTTTTATTTCTTTTTTTTTTTTTTTTAAGCAGAGCTATAACTAGTGGTGTTTCTTCTTCTTTGTTTTTCTTTTCTTTTCTTTTTTGAAAAAGCCTCACAAAATGTAGTCATTATTTAAGTGTTATTCATTAATTATAGTCCATTTTATTCTGACAAATATTACATATAATTTTAGTCTATGAAAATAACATTTTAGCAGGCAATAATGTCCTGTAACAGATCAAACATGGCATTTCTAATTAACATTTAAAGGATAGCCTATATAAAATATACTAAAGATATATCAACATAAAATGCAACCTGTAAGTGTTTCTGAATTGAAAACAAGTGAAAGTGTGCAATATTAAATTTAAATGGATATTTTTATGATAAAATTATCAAAAGTGACAATACAAATCTATAATCTTACAACAAATTTCCATTTCAAATAAATGCTGTTCTTTTGAAGGTTCTATTCATTCAAACCTGAACAAAATGTATCACAGTTTCTACAAAAAAAGAAAATAAAATAAAAATAAAAATCAGGAAGCAACATTGAACAGTAATAACAATTTTCAACAATGAAAACACTTATTTCTTGAGGAGCAAATCAGCATATTAAAATGATTTCTGAACAATGATCATGTGGTACTGAAGACTGGAGTAATGATGCTGAAAATTCAGCTTTGCAATCACAGGAATTTGTAAAATACAGTAAAATAAAACGTTTTTTTTTTGTTTTTTTTTTCAAAAGCACAATATTATTGATTTAATGTTTTCAATTGCTTTGGTGAGCACAAGAGACTTGTTAATCTCTCTTGTCAAAAATGTGAAATATCTTACTGACACCAAAACTTTTAAATGGCAGTGTTAAGTATCCAGTGATTGATATGACTGTTTAGGAATGTACTATATCACATGCAACCATGTATTTATGACATTCTGACTAGAATTTGCTTTCTAGAATTCTCCTTCTAGATGTGAGTTCTAAGTTGTGTTCTGCTTCATTCAGTTCATTACATCAAATATTTCATTAATTAAAATGTTTGGCAATACACATAGCATAGCAATACACACATTCAAAATGCTCATTCCAGCAATGACTTAGCAAAAAAAAAAAAAAAAAAATCATTCATAATACCTTCGGTCAGTTTGTATAGCGAGTTGACTACCGTAAACACAGTGTGATACAGAGGTTCTCAAAGCGCTGAGTGAAAGGGCCATATAACACGCTTTAGCAGTGAAAGATTGAGCCCAGGCGACACAGTAAAGGTTAAATACTTAATTCCAGTGATTAGTCCACGCAGAGTTCAAGGCGCTCTGCCAAAAGCCTTCATTTAGCAGCTACATGCACCACCTCCACATTCTCTCAACAGCCAAAACCCATAGACTGCTGGCAAACAAAGGTAACATCAGGTATGTGAAGTACCCAGGTGGGTATAGGCCGTCTCCACCATCCTGTTCGAGGCCAGATCACGATCAGTGTCTCATAACTCCTCTAAAGGAGGCTATAATACTTGACCTAAGATGTTTTATTCAAACCTGAGCATGCACAAATTTAATCAAACAGCAGAAACGAGATAGAATCCACCACAGCCTCTGAGGTTAAAGCAAGGCAACAAAAAGCATGTGACTATCTGGTCCACAGAGAAAGACGGTTATAAAAGGTTTGCCGATGTATGGATTTTCTTCCTCGCCTGTACGAATCGAGGTTGGCGGCCTTTGTACAGATGATATCTTTTCACTTAATGAACAGCGATGAGCAGAAAAGATGGCTGTGGATATTCAGTATACACGCTGCCATTACCTGACAGCGTGAATAAAATTGTCTCCGTGTACAGTTGGTTGAGTCTGTCTTTTTTCCGCCCGTGTAATCTCACTTTTCCTCATTGGCAAGACTATAAGACCGCACTCGCTCCTGCCTCTTCCACGCAGCAGGGGAACAAAAAATAAAAAACGGTTTACACAGCATTCATTGTGGATTCCCACAACATCCCGAGGAGGACAGATGAGGAAGGCATGCAGATTCCTCATCCCAAGCCCTGGTGTCACTTAGGAAGAGGATTCAGAGCAGAGGGACAAAGTGTGCCTATGTTTGTTTGTGTTCTTGTTACCACCGAGGGATGTGGGATTTACACCTCAAACAACTCTTGCCGCGACCAGACCCTATAAGTCACTGCAAAGGTGCTCTGGTGTTGTCACACCTCTGCCAC
Source organism: Abramis brama (assembly GCF_963993115.1). Classification (NCBI taxonomy): domain Eukaryota; kingdom Metazoa; phylum Chordata; class Actinopteri; order Cypriniformes; family Leuciscidae; genus Abramis; species Abramis brama. Next base: position 34,320,621 of record NC_139965.1, read on the forward strand.
ACTGGCTCATTACACCTCCTGGAGCTGTATATCATATGTTCTGTGTGTGTTTGTGTGTGTGTGAGAGAGAGCGAGCGAGAAAGAGAGAGCAGAGATGCTGCGAGGGGTATTAAGACATGGCAATCGGAGAGAGAAATAAAATGCCAGCAGTTATTTATTTAAATGCTGGCCAGTATACATATTTAATGATTCAAGAGCACCTGCTGAAAGGCAGATGGAAAAGGCCTTTTGTCTGTAATTGCGATTGTACAGTGACCTCGTGTTGTAATGGAAATATGCTTAGCTCAAGAAATGCTCTTCTGTCAAGTTAAAACTTTTCACACACATGTAGCAATCGCACGCACATGCGCGCACACACACACACACACACACACACACACACACACACACACACACACACACACACACACACACACACACACACACACACATTACAGTTCCTTCTCCAGCCTACAGGGGGACTTGAACAAATAGCCCACTTGGCTCGGTGGTCCCCTGTTGGTGAATGTGTAACGGCACCAAAGTCCCCTATTAGACAGGTAGACGAGTACACACACACACACACACACACACATATACAAGCAGACCTTATTAATGGGGACAAAGACAACAACACGGAGCTATAGACAAGCTGTCGGGCTGGTCCGAGAGGTGTTAATGTGATCCCACAGCTCAGCTGGACGCTGTGCAGGGTTCTGGTGTTTTATTACAGCACTGTGCGGAGAGAGAGAGACAATGTGATAGACAGAGAGACAACAGACTTTGCTCAGCTCACCTAGCAATGGTACAATGGCTTTAAAGGCCCGCAGGACCCACAGCTCTTGGGTGAAATAACACATTGAATAAGAGGCATGAAATAGAAAGTACAGAACAAAATGTGCTAAATTTAATGGTGAGGCAATGAGAAAAAGAGGAGCTGCGCTGAAGGATTCTTGGATGTTTATTGATAATATTGCACTGATATGTAAACCACTTTGAGATATTTATTTTGATAACAGTAAAACGGAGCAGGAGTTGGTCAGTGGTTAAGCTCATGCAAAAAATATGAATTTGTATCTAGGCTTTCACTTCGTCATAGTCCAATCCTGCTGCCCTCATTATTTACAGCTTGATCTAATTGGTATTTGTAGGTATTTGTACCATTTACACATACATGTTTATACAATTGGATATACAGTTTAATACTGGACATATTGACAGCATCTAAGAATAAGAGTATGCACAGCTGTAGAAACAGAACATTTAAAAACAAAATGTGTGAATTAAATATTTTAATATTAAATAATTAATATTTCAGCAACAATTAAATTGATTAAAGTAACAGCAAATAAATGTATAATGTTACAAAAGATTGCCATTTCAAAATAAATGCAGTTTTTTTTAAAAATTCTATTTGTCAAAGAATCCAGAAGAAAAGTACTACTGTTTTCACAACAATATTAATTAGCACAACTGTTTTCAACATCGATAACAAAAATAAATTCAGCAAATTAGAATGAGTTCTGATTATGTGACACTGAAGACTGTGTCTATTTAATGTGAATACCTGTGATTACTAATGAGATCACATTGTCATTACCTGTCCTATCTTCACCAGCCCCGTCCATAAAAGTGGTACAAAGTTCAAAAAGGAAGACAATCCATTCATCTCTCCTTCTGCATCACCAATGACACAATCCCAATCACAGGTCAGATCAAGAGCTTCAGATGGATGCAGTGGCCAGTGGTGATGATCTCATTACTTCGGTTACTGATAAGTCCACTAATACCCTCGTTAGTGCCCACTCGTAAGGCCTTCAATCACACACAACTGCTCGATATCCATTACACCCTGCGCTGCCTCCTTCCTAACCTGAGCAAATGCAGATTAACACACAAGACAGTCTCAGATCAGACTGTGTGTTGGCAGGGGGAAATCGTGAGGGGATCAGGAGGTGGACCTTTGATCTGCTAAAAATCCCCTCGTCTGATAGAAGCAAGGAACGAAGTTGTGTGATGCACCATAAGCATGTAATGGAATGGAAGGACCGGCTCATACTTCACAGCAGTATCCTGGACCCACTGGTTATAATCTTGTAACATTTATGATCACTTTAAGATTATCACACCAAACATTAAAGAGAGAAGCTAAAGACCAATTTTCAGGTCAATACAAATACTGACACATCACATCTTAAAGGGATAGCTCATACACAAATTAAAATGGCGTCATAATTGACTCACCCTCATGTCGTTCCAAACCTGTATTACTTTCTTTCTACTGAGAAACATGGAAGAACACAATTTAGAGACATGTCCATGCTATGAAAGTCAATGGTTTTTCAAAATATCTTCTTTTGTATTCTGCAGAACAAAAGATAAAAAAAAAATCATACAGGTTTGGAATGACATGAAGATGAGTAAATTACAGTTTTCATTTTTGGGGTGAACAATACATTCAATAATAAAAAAGGTAAGAGCCAAAAAGGAGTTAACAGATGAAGTTAGTCAGACTTAACAAAATAGAAATACTTTGTAGTAATTTTCAGTATACACAAATTGTCCAAATGCTAGTCTAATACATCTTATCACATCAATACATCAATCCAGAATATGTAGTTTCAAGTGTGAATGTCTATTTTAATTGCCTCACGCAAAACTCAAAGTCTCAAACAAGCAAATCCATGATTATTTAATCTTCATAAGCACTTACTATATTTGTATGCATTTGTTTCCAAAAGAACTGATTAAAACGCACGCACACACACATGCACACACGCACGCACGCACGCACACACACACACCTCTGTGACCTTACTCTCACAAGTTGTGTAAAATCATCCAATCAGGATATAATTTACTTGATAAAGTGCTTTCCAGATTTGTATTCAACATGCATCAGATGCAAAATGTCTGTGGGTGGTTCGTGGGCATGCAGTCTGAGGCTAGGTGACTGGTAAACAGGTTCAGTTACCTGAAAGTGAGAAGCTGTAGCATTTTTCAGAGCACCAGAAACACGGAGCAAAACAGCTGAGAGTTAGAGCTGTAACTCTCCAGAGTGGATCAGTGGGAGGAATATAGATAATTCATGAGGTGTCAAGAAGGTTGAACAGGGCAAGTACTGTTCTGTGGTCTAACTTGCACCACTCAGTACAGACTGTGACCAGGAGCGAATGAACCAGAGAACTGCTCATTGCGCGCATATATTACGATTGTAGCAATACAAAAGGACGTACTTGTTGTGATCAACCACAGCTTCATCAAGAAATCTTCTGAAACAATCATTGAGATATTGTTTTCCACAGAGATTATCTCTCCTTGAAAAAGGAGTAAGTGGCAGTTAACAGCAAATCCCATCACAGGCAGCACAGAGAACATGAATCGATTGTCCGTTTCAGGGATTCACTGCACCTTACATTCAAACTGTCACAATATTTTTCTTTTCTCCATAGCTATAGGGCACACTTACAAATGCCACTAAAGCATTTTTTAGAAACCAGCATTTCTACAGTGTCCCTCGACTGTAAAATGGCTATTTTATTTTGGAATTAGAGAAGTGTAGCTTTAACGCGGACCAACGTTAGATTTATATCCCTTCTTAGCTCCAGTCATTGTGCTCAGTGAAACTAATCCACTCTGGCTTTCATTACAAAATGACAGAGCGCTACTAATTAATATTTGATAGCAAAGTTATTCATATTTAATATTGTAATGTAATTAATAATAACATAATGAATATTTCAGGGTTAAGTTGTAGGCTCGCATTTAATGAAGCGTTGGAGAATAATACTGTGCTCACACGCTTATTTACATGGATGCATTATTGCTTAATTTGTGTTGAATGGAGAAAATGAGAGATAATAATATGGGTTTAAACTCAAAATGGAGGCATGCCTTTATGTAGGCCAAATCTGTGCTGGTAAATGTCCCTTTAATTTCCTCCCTCCCCCTTAAAAAAAATATGTCCCAAAATCATAGAATGAGCAGTTATTCTGGCTTTAATGCTGAAATCAGCTTCACAGTACACTGGACATCAGCATAAAGACGACGTGTCAAATCAACTTTGCTTGAGCAAAACACAATTTCTTGATATATCTTTCTATAATAAAAGTAACAGGGAATGTCTAAAGTCTTGCTGATGGCTTTCCAGTTCATGCACACTATCTATCAAGTGTTGTCATTCCCTCTTGTAAAGCAAACAAATGTCCACAGACACATTTTCTTTTGTGAATAAAGAATCAATGCCATTCTCTTGTATTCATTTCCAGTGATCTTGTTCTTGAGCTCGGATTTCTAAATTCGAATCGCATATTATCTATTCTCTTTATGCTACGAACACACATAATCCCATCACTGATAAGAGCACATCATGGTAAGACAAGACATCACACAGCAGTGCTATTAATTTTTGTAGAGTACATCTGCACTCCAAAGAAAATGATGATGTCCATTGTGATTAGCCATCAAAACACGCTGCAGCTAAAAGAGGGGGAACAAAGCCATGTGTGAGATAGCATCTAACTGACATATGCTGTAATAAAACTGACAATACTTTAAGTAAACACATCCATGTCACTCTTTGTTGGGCAAAGACTACAATTTGTTCTGTTCTGCCCATCACTGTTATGAGTATTTATATAAAAATGTCCTGCATTCAAATGTAATTCAACAACAACTTTGTTAGAAATCCCATTTGCAATCCATATATTAAGGATATAATGGATTTATAGCTAAATAATACAGTGGTCATTTTGGTTCATGTCCGAAATCATTTATTTGTGGTAAAAGCTTATGAATGCAAAACAGGAGACCGGGGCTAGTTGTTACACTGGGATGCAGTAAGGTTTTGACTCAATAGTCCAATTACGCAAAATAGATAACATGTAATTTTTGCAAATTGTATCCTACAAACCAAAATTCATACAAATAAATGTGTTTTAAATGTGACAAATATTAGAAATTATTTTTGATGGCCAAAAACATTTAGATTTATTACATTTGAACTGTTTCTGATTCATTTTACTAAAAAGTCTATTTAATGGAAGGTTGTTAAAACTTACCCCATGTAGTGTACTAATGTGTACTACGCAAGGTGTACCAAATGTAGACTAGGTAGGTACACAACTTACTTTTACACAAACTTTTATTGAGCAAGGTGGCATTATATTGATCAAAAGTGACAGCATAGACTTGTTACAGAAAATGTCTACTGCAAATGTCTACTGTTTTCTATATCAAACATTTTTTTTTTTTTTATTTTTTTTTTTTTAACCACGGTTTCTGAAACATTCATTTCTTGAGCAGCAAATCAGCATATTAGAATGATCTCTGAAGGATCATGTGACATTGAAGAATGGAGTAATGGCTGCTGAAAATTCAGCTTTGCAATCACAGGAATAAATATAAAAATGTTATTATACTTATTGTAATAATCTTTCACAATGTTACTGTTTTTACTGTATTTTTTTCACCAAATAAAGGCAGACTTAGAAGACGTCTTTCAAAAACATGTTAAAAATATTACAGACCACAAACTTTTGAACGGTAGTGTAAGTGTCTACACAGAAATTGACTTTCAAATAAACCCTTAGAATTACTATTAGAGTAAAGAGTGTGACAGCTAGCCCTGGATTCCCCTATAATTCCACAACCACCTACAGTCTTGTTAAAGGAGTTTGCCGTGTGTTTGCCGCACCTCTCAGAACCAGGTGATGGTGAGCTGTATTTCCAGTGAGTCAGACCACCGAGACCATGTGAAACAGTGAGAAGCGTGCTGTCATCTACCGTAGCTAACTCTTCCTCTCCCTTCCTCAGTCTCTCTCTCTCTCTCCCCCTCTACTGTCTCTCTTAGCCCTGCCATGCCCACTTCTACACGTATGCTAATCGTCTCCTCCGACTGGCAGCTGGTGCTCAAGGGGAGTTCGGGCACTGACAAGACAGGAGCCGGGTGTATAATTAAACATCAGACCGACACGTAATAAAAGCTAAAGGATGAAATGAGTGTAATCTCGGCCTGAGGTTCCTCGGTAATCAGCCCACAACCACATGCCTGGCAGAGATGGCAGGAAAAGGGAAAAAGAAAAAAAAAACATGCTGATTCGAATGACCCATTTGAATCACACACCTCCCACTCTTTATTTGATTCATTTTTTAATTAGAGAGACAGAGTGAGGGAGGATTGCAGATCTTAGGTGATGGAGTGAGGCGGTGAGAGAGAGGAGCAGCGTTCAATCTCTTCTAACAGCATGGCTTCCTATCTCGCTGCAACATGGAACTTATCTGAGCTCTGCAAGCCATTCTCTTGAGCACTTAACCTTGTGGTTTGTTTAAAAAAAAAAAAAAAAAACAGCAATAAAAATGAAGCTCAATCAATACTGGACCAACCAATGAAGCAGAGTACAGACTGCACCCTTTATGTCCAACCATTCACCTCAACTCTCCATGCATTGTCCTCCTACAGACAATCATTCTGCTCACCGGCACAAATACAGTACTCCATGACCTTAAATACAGCACAACACATTAGAGAAGAGCAGAACGGCACATCACCGTTTGAGCGCTCCCAGCAGTCTCCATCACACACAGAGAGCCCTATAGCATTGTGAAAGTGACAGTCTGAAAGCATCATATTCATTTGCCCTTATACCTTGGAGATCATCACGGGGGGCCCATTTGTTGTGTTTGTTTATGCATTTCTGCTGATCAAAAGCTACGGCAGAATCCAACAAAGGCTGCTTAATTGCAGCTCTTGAAAAATGTATGCTGCTCTTAAGGACTTTTTTGTGTCACGCCGATATTGGGAAAACACAGGTGTAAAGGCCACATGAGAGCACATGTTTTATTCACATGCCTGAGTGACAGGAGGGGGGGAGAACAGAAACAGTAGAGAATTCAAGCGAGAGGCCTTAATTAGCTGAGGTCCTGCCAAATTTTGGACACACAAAGGATGTTATTTTCCACCTCACTGATGGTGGAGATGGTGTTCATTTGGTGCAGTGAAGCTAATGCAACCTTACAGAAAACTTTTTTTTTTTAATTAAAAATTGTTTTAATTAGAAAAATAAATAAATAAAATTATATTTGTATATATACATATACATATACATATATATATATATATATATATATATATACACATACATATATATATATGTATAATATATATATATATGTATCTGTGTTATATATATCTCTGTGATATATATATATATATAAAAAAATAAAAAGTATGTCTTAAGAGAATTTTCGATTAACAACTAATTGCTATGAAAGGTCAAATCAACCTTATAAAAATTTGTTGTCAATGAAACGTAGTAATATGAAAGATTCATCTTGTTTGAAGAAAAAAACTAAATTATATTTTGAGGAACGAGCATTGTCTTGTTGGCTACGGTAATGTGCAAGTGGTTGGACAAGCATAGTGCCAGGTTGGGCTCGCGAGGTTCACGCTTGCAGTGATCTGTGAACAAGCTGCTTTGGCCTGCTCATACTGCAGTCCTCTCAGGACTCAGAGCTCTCTGCACAGGTCCGGTGCCAGGTCACTCTCCTATCCCCTAATTATCTCCATACAAACTTCACCTCTCTGCATACACACATATGCATGCAGTACGCTGCACATTACAGCTATAAAATTATATTTGGGGCAACCCTTCATACTATATGCGTTGCAGAACTTTCTCAGACTCTGTGAAATACAACACCATGCATAAATTAGCATCCAGAACTGTATTCTCCTAATTGAACTGAGAGTCAGCAATGCCAACCTTGCCCTCTTCTTCACGGCAATTATTGCTCCTTCACAAAATGTCAAACGAAAAGGCATTGAGGCAGCAGAATTAATGTTTCCACATGATAAGTAAGCTTAATATTCAGCCGACAATTAGACTACTCACCCTGCCAACCAGAATTGGATCGGGTCCAGAGAACTCCTCCAACACAAACATTTGATTCCAAACCCATCCTCTCTTGGCACGACTGAGGATTCTTTGTCCTTCGCTTGGCCGGTTTCGCGGGATCATGGCTGATGCCGTTTGTAAACTTTGTGACTGATTGTTTAACGAAGCCATGGAAGAGTACGGCACACAAGTAATCCATACTAGCAGGAGAGAAGTCCATAGATCTCGCTGCATCTCCTCTCCTCGTTTTAGCATTTTTGTAATATTTTCTTTTAGCCTTTTTTTTTTCTTTTGCTTCCCCTCCAAAATTCAGGGGTTGACCAGCTGACAAACAGCTGAATGGTTACTCTTTTGTTCTACGTATCCCCCAGGTTGAGTTCATGTTGTGAGGAGGGTCACGGATGTACTCTGATCTGTCTCCAGAACACAGAGAAGGAAGGCGCACTGCAAAATGTGACATCCATTAGTTGGTTCATCAATGTAAGAGATCTAGAGGGGAGAGACAAATGCAGACTTACAGGAAGTGCATGTAAATAAAACTGACAAGCTTGAGGAGTGAAGTCAAGGTCAGTGTGATATGACATCAGAATGCACATCTGTCTTCTATAGGAGTATATGGTACAACGCAAACATTTTTACTCTCTAAGCTATTGGAAACATATAGGAACTATAAAATCAAGCCAGTTAATGTTTCAGATTGCAATGCTTGTTATGTGAAAACAGTCATCCTACAGTAATTTTGAGGTATAAAAAGAAAATAATTTCAGACACATGACTGCAGCATAAAGTATAAATGCTTGAAAATCACAGGGTAGATAAGAAAAACAGTATCTCATCATGCTCATGAGCTGCTTTCATTTCCCAAAACCAATTGCTTTCAATGTCCTTGACATATTATCACAATACGGTATAGTTTAGAGTTTGGGGAATGATTAAAAAAAACAGGATTTATATATCTGAAAACATAACATACATGATATAACTATTTTTAACAATTTACTCTGCAATGCTTATAAGAAGAGAGTCTGTACTTACACATTTTTTTTTTATTATTATTATTTTTTGCAATTTGTTCATGCACTTGATTTCAATTCAAATACAAACAGCAAGTCTTTTTTTTTTTTTTTTGGTTGACCATACAAAAATCATAATCTGCATTTCACTAAACCGGATTATTTAGCTGAATGGTTTCAAGCAGCACCCTCCGGAGAACTCTGTTATCTATTATTTCGTATGTTCCCAGGCATCAATAGGCACCAGTAAGAAGGTTAAGAGGAATTCAGTCTTTAATGCAGTACACAGCAGACAAGTACATGTTTGTTTTCTGAAAGAGTTGTGCACACAATTAATTTAAATAATTGACCTGTTTGCTAGTAAGCAAGCCACACATTTGAAACATGCACCGCTTAGTCTTTCTTCCACAGTGTAACTTCAGCGAGCAGTAAAGCTTTATTGCGCTCTAACACCATATAGAGACTCGGCGAGCAAAGACGATGCTTAAATCACTGGCGGTCAGCACCACCATGAGTGGACAGCTCCTCAAAAAAAAAAAGTCGCTTACTATATTTATGGTCGCTTTCTGCCTCTTTCGAATGAGTAAGAGAAGCATGATTCCGATACTTAAAAGCAGAAAATTATACTCTAGAAGCAGCAGAGAACTGCAAGACACACATGGCACGACGAGTTGACCAAGTTGATTAACCAAGACGTTCACAGACCACGTTCTTCTGTAAAGTGAACCCAATTAATTCGATGCACGACATTCTTGAACGATGCAAAACAAATGATGGGCAACGGGAGCTTATGGTATGGTCAGCAGGCTGTCAATCTGTCTCGCTTTCGGATCAATCACTGTAGCGCAAACAGCATCAAACGAAACATCCAGTATTTCAGGCGAGTAAAAATACGCGCGCCTTCCGCCAAACGACATATACTGTGTAAAACCTCTCCTCCGCCTGTTAATAAGTCTTTAGTACTTACTGTATATCATCCGGACGTCCGTTCCATGTCATTCACAGGGGATAGAACATATCAGAGAAGGAAAATAAAAAGACGTGACTTGTTTCGCAATATTGCTGGTACTTGTCTTTTTTTGTAAATTATCTGTCAAATGAATATAGTCAAGAAAATAATAAGGAGAATAAGTTGACAGACGCGGTTGGGAACAATTAGGATCCGTAGAGTTTAGTGGCTTGGCGTTGACAAGGTGTCGGTGAGCTCCGGCAAGCCCGCTCGCTGAGTGGAGGAGTGAGGAGAGATGGACGAGAGGTGTTTGGTGGGAAGAGCCTCCCCTCTGTCGCGCTCATTGGGCTGATAAAGAGGCAGGTCCTCAGCCCTGGCAATAAATGCACGCGCCCTACCTTGGGAATACTGAACTTTTATGTCAGTGCGTTGGTGTTTTTCCCTACCTTTATCAAACGCATTCGGCTAACAAAGCATCCATACGTGTGACGCGTCTGGACACTTGTGCTACGGTCCTCTTTTTTCCCGTCTCATTCCAGCTCGTGCATGGAATGCAATGAGATTTTACATACTGTTTAAGCATCTCATCGCCACAATTAATTTTGGCCAGGTGAGCAAATTAAACAATTTTCACTTTTAAGTTATTTTCGCATTGTACAATCATTTTAAATAGGCTATATGCCACATTCTTAAAAGTAAATTTAAATGTTGGCGTGATTGCATATTTTTATGTGATGCAAATATGCTTTGCATTACGCAACGCTAATTGTAATTCGGTGCCACTGCAGTCAATTATGCCTATTTAAGACTTCTTTAAAACACTAAAACAAACAATGTTTTTTATTTATTCTAAGACACGTTTATAAAAGATATTTAAATGCCCTAATTGAACTAATCCTGCCTAATCCTGGCTTAATCTAAGCCTTGTCTGTGAAACCAGGCCTGTATGAAAATTAGCCAATACATGCTTATCATGATTTCAGTCTGAGTCAGAGCCCTTGTTTTCCAAAAGTCTAGACTGAGATCTTCTTTTATTTTATAATGTGTGAGACTTTGAGAGATTCACTGTGGCAATGAGGGATGAAATTCAAAGCTTTTTGGAATAAAATGAGGAATAAAAATGAGTCGACTAATCTAAAACAAAAGACTCCAGATTTTGGCATTAGTCACCCAATCTTACAATTTCATGTTTAAACCTACAACTATACAGCTAAATCTTCTGATCACACTGGATAAATAAACAATAATCTGCTGTTTTAGTATCTTCACGAGACCCTGAATTGATGCTGTGAGGAGCTCTGTTAAATATCAACTCCTAATAAGCTGAATGCATTATTTGCAAACATTCAGCCCAATTTACTCAAAGAGAAAATGCATTGAAATAAACCCACCATCTCCTCAGCATTCATTAGTGCACACAGGATTTATCTTGACATGTGTCTTGTCCACATGAATTGAAGACTCTTCAGGTCGAGATACAGACAAAGCTCCGCTTCAACTGGCTCCCTCTAGTGGCCAAACATCAAGCAGACATCAGGAGTTTTCTTGACTGAGGTCAGTTAAACCTCAGAGATTAAACCTTGCAGACACAGATGTTCAATAAATTCTTAGCCTCACTGCAAGATATTGAGAAAAAAATAATATATAATTATAAATGCATATAAATAATTGCACCCATCATACAACACCTGCAAGTCACAGCAGCCTTCACAGATAGACAAAACAAGATATTGATCATAATATATCAGATGCCAAATCTTGAAGATGGTGACAATAATGCTTGAGAACCAAAAACTATTGTCATCTACAGTACATGTTACCTATTATCTTAATATTACTCAAATATGTAGTAATATTATAGAGTATACTAGCATTCCTCAGCCAATCTGCTACATTTTTAAGGCTTGAAAAGGGCTGCTTTGCTACAACTTATATATATATATATATATATATATATATATAGAGAGAGAGAGAGAGAGAGAGAGAGAGAGAGAGAGAGAGAGAGAGAGAGAGAGATTTATTCCTCACCCTTACATGGATGACAAAGTCACAAAGAGCACCACAATATCACCATTATCAATCACAATCCAAACAATGTCATTTATATCCCTGGTTTTTCTTTACTAATTTTATAGTTTACTTGTGGTTGTCACCTCCCAAAATGATCATGGGTATAAAACTGCTCACATTTGCATCATGCCCGACATCCTATTTAACTCTATTTCAGTTCTGCTGCGCAGTTTGTCAAGCTGCTCTCCAGTGGTTCTTTCTCTCTGTCATTGATTAATTCCACTGACACAGCCTTTACCGGTGATCAAAATATCAGACGTCTTCTGAAAAAGGCAAAGTAAGTGAAGGGGAAACGGTCTTTACAGCCCAAGCTTCCTCAATCGATCATTGGTTACTACATTGTCAGTGGAATTAATCACAGGCCTGGTGCGCCGTGAACTGCTGGCACCCTTCTCCACACACCTCAGCCCTGTCATTTGCAAATGGCGACAACAGCCTCTGCAAACAAACAGGAAACAAGCCGTGATTTATTCATTTGTCTCTAAATTTACATCAAATCATTTAGAGAGGCAATTACTTGGGGATTTTCCCAGCTGTTTCACATAGATGTGAGGTTATGTCTAAAACAATTGTCTTTCTTACTGAAGACTTTTGCCTGCCAAGCATTCTAATCTCTTGTGATTCATAAATCATAGTGTTGGCATGTCTCAATATGTTGTACCCTCATGCTTCTTCCAATATGGCATATAGGAAGCAATTGATAGTACTCTTCAAAGATGCTAAAAATGCATGCAAAGATTATAAATAAATACACATAGAATTTATAAATGCCCTTTTTCATATCTGAGATGTAACTGTGAAATGTCTGATACCCATGTTCAAGCATGTGCTGTATTTAATGACGTGCAGTTGTGCAACTATTAACTTTTCCACAGCTCTGGTGGTAAATAAGCATCACCGTTGGACTCTCCATTCAAAACACAATCCTACAAGACAAGAAGATAATGGTCTGTGTTTATCGATTTCACCTCAACCAAAGCAAGAACGACACACTATTCTTTAAAGAGCAGTCTCAACTGTATAATAAGGGTTTCAGGTGGATGACTCTCCATCCCTGCAAATTGAGTGTTCATTCAGTGTAATAGAATCTCTATGACACAAATAACAAATAAAGTTACGCGGTCTGACACTAGAAAAAACCCACAGCAACCTCTTTCTATCTCTATCCTAACTTATTTATACCCTGGAAATCCAGAGTTCTCGCGAGAGCACAATTTGAATTTGCTCAGTGAGTTACTCTGGCATTAAGCAATGATGCTCATTAACTATGCCCTTGTAGCCGAGCTGCACCAATCACATCGGTGTATCTGATATAGGCGGGCCAGAGGCGAGCTAAACAGATGACGACAGCCGGGTGACAGCGCAATCACGACAGTGATTGGTCGTAGTATTGTCCAATTGCGTGCAGTGAGATTTTCAAATGCATGCTTGGAGCTAAACAGATGAGGACAGTGCTAGTGACAGCACAATCATGGCAGTGATTGGTCGTCGTAGTGTTATCCAATTGCGTGCAGTGAGATTTTCAAATGCACGCTTGGTGCCGCCCCTCGAGTTGGGCGATTTTCATTACTCGATTTCCAAGCTAACTTATTTAAGGGGATGAGTAAAACTGAATTTGAATTTCCTGAAAGAAATGCAAACGCTTGTAAAGCAGCAAAAGATCAGTGTTCAAGTTTTAGGTAAGATTAGATTTCATTGGCTTTGGTTCTGTGTAAATGATTTTATGTAAATGAAATCCCAAATCAGAGCTGCTTTGCCATTGTCATGACATTAAGCAAATGTCTTGTTTTCTGTCAGCTGTGCACAAGGATCTACACTGTAACTGTGCCTCATAATGGCAGGTTTAAACAGATAAAGGTGGGGTAAGCAATATTTGAAAAACGCTGTTTGAAAGTTGGTCGCACAGACACAACAACAAACAAGCAGCCAATCAGCTTTAAGGGGCGTGTGACGGTGGAGGAGAGAGAACAAGCAAGAGGGAGATTTGAAGAAAGACTGTAGAAAGAGAGATGGCTGAGAGACATTACAAAAGAGAAAAGCTCATAAGAATATCACTGGAAAATGAAGGGTTATGATCAGGAAAGAGCTTTAGGACCCGCGTTAATATTAGAAAAGCTTTCCAGAGCTAGAGAGAGCGAAGCGGGAAGGCCTGAAAACCGACGCGGAGGTTACTTTGATTCTTCTCCATACGTGAGTAACTCTGGGTTTGAGTGTCATTGTTTGTCTGGAGCTGCTGTGCTGTTGGCAACTAACAACAAACTCTTGCTTATATTTACTCTTCTGTACTGTATGTTCATTTGTTGTCCTTCCTTGTCGTTGATTCACTTCTGCTACGATAAATAGACATCCACTCTTGCATTTCGTGAGGCCAGCTAGTGAGAGTTGTGCAGGCTGATGAATGCTAGAGAATGCGTTATTTACTGTTTAGCATCCTTGTTAGTGCACCAGCCTTGCATGCCAGCGATGAGGGTTCGAGACCGTTTTGATCTCTCACATTTAAATCAATGGAAAAAAAGTCATGTATGACCTAGACTCAGCCTCAGACGTCACACCCATGGAACGTTGTCTGAACATCTGATGCATGTGGCACACACAATTGGAAGCACTTGTCATCTGATTAGTTGAATTCTACAGGATTTCCAGGAGACTTGTGTGTCACATTATTTAACGGTCTGCCTGGAAACAAAGATGTCATGATGCCAAACCCCCTTATGGAAGAAGAAAGTCATTGCGTTCACAAATGTGACAATAAACACTTATCAGGATAAACTAACTGTTGGATTGAAGTTCACAGCATAGACTCTTTAAAATACATCCAAGAGTTTTACACGGCGGTCTGTTACTGTAGAGACATCGACATTAAATGTTCACGCCCTTAAACACGATTCTGAACAAAACGAGCAGTGATTAGTTAATTTTCATGTCAGTCAGACGGCCTCTAGGCGGTCCTTAGCCAATGAAAGCTGCTATGGAGCCCAGACCTTCTGCAGTCAGTCTGAAGGAGTGGCTACGTGAGACTAAGTATGACCATACCATTTATAATGTTCAGCATTCAAAATCTAAGTTAATAGGTAGTTTTCAAACATACTCTATAATCCTTCCTTACGTTTATTTTGTAAAGTTTACAAAAAGAAATACAAAAAATAGATAGCACACTAAGATGACATCTACAAAAGAGCTTAAATGCATTCATTATGTCATTAAGTTTGGGCTCAACACAAAAAAAAATATTGCATTGCAATGCATATCAAGCATTGTAATCACTTACATATTCACTGTCAAAAAAGTCCCACAATATGTTGACTTGTTTTCTCCATGTTATTTTGGAAAATCTAGTCATACAGCCATCAAGTGTGCACTCATAACATCTGTTCACCAGAATTCCAAAGGTCGCTCACCAATCCAGCAAAGGAATTGAATAGTCAAAGTTCACTCCAAATGCATGAATAATGATTTACAAATTTATGACAAGACTTCCCACCATCGCTTCCCCATCTTTCTGTGCTGACACACAAACACACACACACAAGCTTCCATTCATGGCCTCGGGGACCTGTGATGTGTAAACAGTTTCCAGCATAGGTTTAGTGCCATGATTAGCATATTAACACTCCTAAAAGTCAAATTTTAATTGGTAGCAAATTAAAGTTAATTAGTTTTTACGTTGATGATTTTAAAGCTCTGCAGATAATTAAGTGCAGTGTTCAGAATTTTGATATGTTGACATTTTGAGAATGAACAACCTGGATTCTAAACGAACAACCCTACTAAGATCTTAATCACGCAAATTGAAAAACACACCAGATTTGATTATCATGGGTTTCATATTGGCCCTCCAATTAATTACACTTAACTTATTTATTTATTTATTTATTTACATCCACTTACATTTACTGAGATTATTCCCCACTTACATTTACCCAAATTGTCCTCCGATAATTCCAAAACTTAAAGCACACAAATGGACCCGTGTCAAATAGGTTGCTGGGAATACCAGGTACAAACGTGCATTTTGCACATGATGATATCTTGGCAGTGAACTTCACTAGAATGTGATATGATGTGAACCAAATTAGTATGAGCATACGGTGGGCCACAAGCCTCACTCACATTTAGCCATGAGCCAAGTGCTCATTCTTTGGCACCAAGATTCATAAACTGTCATGCGGCTGAATGAAGCGCTCCTCGGGGCAAAGCTGCTCCGTCTACCTGTCTTAATAAGTTGTACAAGTTGATTAGAATAGGATACAGTAGCAGACCTCCCATCATGAAAGGAAGCAACTGGACATGAACAACCATTTAACATGATCCAATTTGAGCTGGGCTTCTAAAAGTAGGCTCTGATGGTTGCCATAAATAACAGAGGTGGCGTGATAATGGCACAAGTTACCTTTAATAGCGCTCATTAAGACTGACACCTTCTCCATTTGGGAGGAGATGAGAGGAGGCTCATTATGATCACTCCGCATGCACAACTCAGACTCTAAAGAGTGTGTGTGAATGTATGTGTGTGTGTGTGTGTGTGTGTGTGTGTGTGTGTGTGGGTGGGTGGGTGTTTGGGCAAGTATTGCAAGACAACTAACAAGACGATTGCAGTGGCATGTGTTAAAACGAATGAATAAACTTGAAATGATGACTTAAGTTTATGGATTGTCTATAGCAAAGAGATTAGCAGGGACTATTTTTAGATCAGACATTCATTGATGTGTGTGTCATTAAAAATGGCAAGCTTTATGAAATATGCAGTTATCCTCAGATGAAATTAGAATGTTTTAAATAACTTAAGTCAATTAATAAATCGTCTCATTATAAAAAAAAAAAAAAAAGATTTTAACAACAACCTTTTACCAGATGCACCGACAAACAAAATTGCACTGTGGACCTTTCAAATATTGAAACAGAATTTAAAAATATAATGATCTCTGTATGTGTTCATACAATTAACATCAACATTAATATTAACACAACACAGTACAATAAAGTTCAATAATATATCATCTAATGTGAATTTATACAACTTGAAAATGTTAAAAAGTTTATGAATAAATTAATATTAACCATGGATAAATAAACAAGGATAGGTGAAATAGTGTTCATTAACACCTAATGCATCAACTAATGTTAAAATGAACCTTACTTTAAAGTGTTAGCATGTTTATTTATATACATTACACTACATTACTTAAAAGGAGACCTGCATTTTAATTATATTGCAAGTGCAAAAGCCTTGGCACTTAGTTTATTTTAGGACAAGCACATTTTTTATCAAATGTCATTGTTCGGCTGAAGCCACAAACACGTCAAGCTGACATGCTCAAAGACAGTTATTCATCTGACAGTGTAAACAGTGTTGTTGCCTCCTGCTCATGTGTTTTTTTTTTTTTGTGGAAGTTTTATTTTTGACAGACACACAGACTATGAGCTGTTGTTTTGTAACAGAGACTGAAGTGGATCTATCAATCTTTCTCTGTGCTAAATATTAACATATTTAGATCAACTCTGCTGGACAGCTCAGCCATTTCTAAGCATTCAAGAAAAAACAAGAAAAAAAAAAAACAAAAAACATGAGACATACTCTGTAGGACTGCAGATTTGCAGAGAAGAAACAACTACCTTGGAAACACTGCAGTGCCACCATTTTGAACATCTAATCCTCTATGACAGTCACCCTGAGAATATTATCCTGTGAACCCCCCACACTGAGGATTCAGCCATGTGCGGAGATTGCTTGCTGTGCTTACACAAAGCTTTAAGCGGGACTTTTCCGTGCAGATGGGGATTGAGGCTCCTCACGTTCACAAAAAAAAAAAAAAAAAAAAGTCCACAGTGGGATTCCTATCTTCTAATTAATAAGTGGTTTATGTGGTCTACACCCAATAAGATTGGTACAAAAGACGTTAGAACAGCCCCTTCTAACATTGCAACCAAGGATCTCGGGACGCCTCTGGGAATGCACCACTGCACCAAAAGCGTTTTGTTCTAGAAATGTAATTGCACAATCTACAGACTTGTTCCTGTGAGCATTACAACATAATGACTCAGTTTGAACATGAAATTAAAAGGAAATAACTTTTTTGTGAGCTGAGATAATCTTAACGGAACAATTTTTTTGTCAAGCAAGGAGTCCTGCTCAGCTTTAAAGTTAATTGCAATTGTTTGGTGATTAAAACTCCCATTGGTCTACATTGTCAGACACATCCAGATACTCCAGATATATGCAGTGCCACCATCCATAGGGAGATTCCATAAACATTTTCTCTGAAGGACAGTGTAGGCCGTTCTGCAGAGACAACCAATTTCCTTTATACTCTACGTGGGATGAACATTCAGAAGTGTGATTTTTATCTATTATAGGTGGTTTGCATGCACAGATTTTTCTTCCATCTGAAATCAATCCAATCCATTTGCAGATTCCAAAAGCACCATTTATGTGTATCCTAAATTCAGCAATCAGACGAAAACAGTTCATATGTGCACAGTTCCCTTTCCCCCAATAACTAAACATCTCTGAATGAATGCAAAATTTGTGGGCAAAAAATCCGGCAGGCATGCATAGATTTGGAAAGGGATGTTTTAGAATGACACACATTTGGTTGTGTGTCATAAGGTTGTATGCAAGAAAAGAGTACAGAAAGTAAGAAAACCAAGAACAATACAACAGATGCATTAAGAGCTTCTCTTACTAATGGATGCGATATTTGGTTTATAATATGCCTTTAAATTCATTTATTTATTCTCCAAAGAAACACTTTATATGCCAGGTATTTCTGAGTCTGATTGTGAAAGTCATTAGGAAACCAGTCTAGATTATTAGGCTGCATGAAAAGTTATTGTGTTAATTCACCCCTTCATTTTATAAGGATAAGGATGAAGTAATAATTAGCATGTACTAAACATCAAAATGTTCTTGTTTCTATCAACCTCAGTGACAGCCTAAATTACATAATAAAATGGTAAGTGTATATGCTGTGAATTATCACTAGACAAAGTGGGAGAACAAAAGAGGAGAGAGAAAGACAGATAAGCAGAAAGAGGGTGAGAAAGGAATATAAAGCATTGGGACAAACAAACGTGAGTTATTGATTTATTGGGGGGGATAGTCTTTGTGACAGGTGCAAGATTGATCAAATGGAAGGTTATCCTTACTCACAAAAGCAAACTGTTTGCCAATATCCATCAGTGCAGATTCAAAATGCCTGCAACAACCCTTGACATTCAAACACAGTGCAACAATTTGTGTAAAAGGCCACATAACCAGATGAGAGGCTGATGCTAAAATAAGGGAAGGTTTGTCAGAGGGCATGTGAAACTACTAGTCAGATTAGCCCATAGTTGTTAGTTATATAGCATGCCCATCACTGTTCCTTCTAGTTGCTCATAGTTGCTCATAGTTAGTAAAGTACTAAATTTGCTTTATTTATATTTATAAGTACTTTATTGCTTTATTTATTTATAATCCTCTTTTATAAAAAAATAGATTTTGTATCTTTGATAGCAGAATGTATCTCAGTGTGGGATTTTAAATGCCCAGATATCAGTTAGTCTCTTCAACTCTTTAGTCTCTTTAGTACATTCAAATAATTTGCTGAGGTTGAAGGTGGAGATTTTCTGCATTATATTCATCATTGTTCAAGTTGCAAATACTAAATTTTAAAGGATAATAAATATATATATAGAAAAAAGTGTTAAGTGATTCCAGATCAAGAGCATGCAGAACTGTTTTCAGTTTCTTGAAGATTATGAACTTTTAAGGAAAGTTCTACCACTGAAAGAAAATGAAGAGGAAAAGGAATAGGAGCCCATCAGCCTCAGTAAGTGTAGTATACACATTCTGTGGCCGTACAGAAGCACCAATACTTTGAAATTGATGCAGGCAGCTACTAGAATCCAGTGGAGCAAGACAAAGAGAGTTGTGACTCTGCCCCTACAGACACTTTGTGATTGTCAGACTGAAATGACAGGTAGGTCTACATGTCATCAGCCTATAGGTGGACAATCAGTGTGTCTGAATGGTTGGACCGAGTGAGGTTGGATAAATTGAGAGAAGGAGGCCAACCGCTAAAGTGGTTAGAAGTTTTCAGACCTGTAGATCGTTTGCTTTGTTCCAAAAAAATGGACTTAATTTGTTACACATGTGAGTAAACTACTCTTATTGGTCAGAGTTCCCATCAAGATGGATTGACAAATTCACTCCGTGAGCTACATTCAATTATATTTAAAATAAAAATGTTGTATATATATATATATATATATATATATATATATATATATATATATATATATATATATATATATATACACAACATTTTAAGATGAAGAGGTGCTCTTTGTTATAAACTGCAATAACTAATGTGCTCATCAGAATCAGACATTGGTGTTTTTTTTTGCTGTTTTTTTCCTATAACACATTTACCGTTATCAATTATGATAACGCTTGATCTGTTGGGTCGTATTCCTTTCTCACCTCATCCGAACTACCCCCGAGTTAATTTTTAATCGGGCCGAGACCCCCTTATTCAGGCGATTTTGGAGCGATTGTTTTGGTGTGGATCCGTGCGCAATTGCTGTGTTCATATATGCCTAAATTAAATGAACTAAGGGAGAAAATGGACCAGGTTCTGAAACAAACGGTCAAGTTACCTTGACAGGATCGACATCTGAGGTAGGTTTCAAACCAAGTGCGGTTCCTGTGATTTATTCAAGAGTAGACAGGGTCATACACTGATGTACTGCTCAGATGGCAGACAGGTCCAGCTGAGTGTGGACAGATGATTTGGGAGCACTTCTCACCACTCAAAGGGTTTTTCACCAAGAGCTCTACGAAATGGGCAATTTTGAGTCCCGATTGTTTGTCATCCAGCAGGTTGTTCAAAGAAAGAAAACGAGAGACCTTACTAACAATAATTTGTTCAAGTGTTTTTGTTTTGCCAAGAACAGGGGCCCGTTCTTCGTACGTCGCTAACTCAGTTAGCTGGATTTGATTGTTGACGATTTGGCATGATCTTGGATTGTTTGGTTCTTCGAAGCTCATCCTGGACTTGCTGTCATAGCAACAGGTCCGTAAGCTTAATCCTGCTCGGGAGCAGGCTTATTTCATGTAAACAGGATTAGATCCCGGCTTCATAAGCGGAGCTGATACGGGAAGTCCAGCGCAGCGCGATAGTGCACTTTCTGAGATATATATTTTTTCTCGTGACTCGTGAGATTGTCGTTTACATTATTAAATTGTTGGAAACGCACATTTATTTTCGACTTGTCGGAGTCGGGCTTTAACTACAGCACAAACTGTTTGCATTGCCCTAAGATTATTTGCGAGTGGCTCTTTCCTTTACACTATTGGAGATGCGGAGAACTTGATGGAAAGTGCTATCTGTCGTGTCATTCGGAGTTTACCTGGCGCTTTTAGATAAAAAAAAAAAACAGTTTTAGATTTTTTTGTGGCATTTCCAAGCCACTTAAGACCCAATGTTGTAAAGCATTTTTTTTTTAAAGAAGTCTTTTTTTTTTTTTTAAGGCTATCATATTTTTTTATGAAGATCATGCAGTCATGACCATGCCGATTACAGTATGTGTCACTCAGGCTTCACTAACGTGATTGGTACCATAGACTATAGGCTACCATAGACTGCCATCAAGGCCTCAATTAAGGGGATTATGTGAACAGAAAGGGGGTTCACAATGTAAATGTGCAGCCCAGTTACTATTGGGATTCTTAATATTCCAGATTAATAATATTATATCAAAAAAAAAAAAAAGACAGTTGACTAAAATCTTCCATATCACAAATGTGAAAGCAAAATGGCCAGGATCTGTGCATGACTTAAGAATTTTCAGAGATTCACATTTATGCACATTATTTGAAAGTGGTAAGAAAAGTTCCACAATTAAATATCAAGCTCACTGTATTACATACACTTATGCTGATCCTAACAGAACTGCATTTTTTCATAGGTGATTATGACATGCTCCTGCCTGCAGACAGGTGTTTTATGACCCCATTCCCTGACCCAAACCAGTTACAATGCAGCTCTAGCCAGGGCAAGGGCACACAATGAAATGAACTTTGGCTAACTAAAGGGAAGATTTCAGTGTCTGAAAAGTCTGAGGGTTGCACACCTGACAGGGCCTGTGTCATTGTTGCATGTGCCATATTACACAACACTGCAAAAAAAAACAACAAAAAAAAAAAACACTTTTCATTAAATGTTTAATAAAAGACAAATATGCTTAGTTCCTTGAGTTTTATTTCAATTGTTCTTTGTAAAGAAAAGCCAGTGGTCAAGTGCCTGCAACATGAGATATTAGACACATGCCTCATGCAACAAATAAAAAGGAAAAGTTGGCTATACACTGCCCACCTGTAGGCCTATGTCTCCTCTGTCTGTGCAGACTCTTCTGTAGGCCTTTCTGTAGATGTGGAATCCTGAAACTTATATTGCAGCCATAAAGCATACAAGTATAAATTAAGTAAATTTATTTATGCACTTGCAGGTAGGCTAGTTCCTCCATATGACAGTTATCTGAGAGGGTTTATTCACTGTCCAGTGCAATGGAAACAAATAGACATTACAAAGTCTTATACTTTCTTTCCTTTGGAAAGTTAGAAAATGTCCACTTACTGCACATATTTCAGCCACCACTTTCTTTGGAACAGATACAAGTGTTGGTGTATGTAAAAGTGCACAAAAGAGGAAAACACAATGTCATTACAATGAACTACACTCGGGAAAATGTGATCAATAACTCATAGCAAAATATTTTTACATTAACATAAGTTTATCAGTTTTCACTTTCACAAGTCAAAGCAATTCATCATTACTCAAGATTTAACAGTTGAAATGACTATACGGCCTTAATTTAATGCAGCAAAAAATATTTTACAGTGTAGGCTACTAAGATCTTTTCTTTTTTTCAGCCTTTTTCTTGGTTGCTTTTATAAACAGACAACCATTTATTTAACAGTGCCTTTTATAGAAGACACTATAACTAAAAATTACCATTATGTAGAATATTTTTGTACTTCACTTTTATTTGTTCCCATGTTCTCGTGTGGTGACTCTGACATTACAATGAACAAAGTAATTATTCAATTATTAAAATACAAATATATAGGCTAATGAGTGATAAAAACATCTAACATGGCCAATTCTAACGGATTTAAATTGTCTGCTACTTTTTGCCAGCCCTCTCTCCTGGCTTTTGCAGACTTTGAGGTGTTCCCTGGCGTTTTGATTAAACATTAAAATTCCAGAATAAACTTCGACTATTAGTTCATGCTCTGCTGAGGAGAAAAACTGAGCGCGCTCTTTGGCCACGCTGAGCAGCCAATAGCAGCGTTGCTGATCAATGTTTCTACTATCGATACATATCCCCTTTTAAACTTCGCATGAACGCGCAATTATCTCAGATAACTCAATCCAGCTATACTAATCATATCCTGCAAGTGTGTTCGAAGAACCTAATTAGCCGGATCATGATAAGCACGATGCTATCATCTTGGATGTCTCATTTGATCTCGGATGTTTTAAGCAACGTACGAAGAACGGGCCCCAGGAGTTGGTCTGTAATCTTCCACTAGTTTTTGAGTAGTAAGGCTAGCCGAGCCTGCTTAAATGTGCTGGGAAAGATGCCAGTGTCAAGTGATGTGTTGCAGATTTGTGCGATTGCTGAGAGGACGGTTGCCTTTTAGAAGTGGATTTGGGGTTGAAGAAAAGCAGTTGTTTGTGGAGTTTGTCAATGTGTGAAAAGTGGCTGCTGTTTGTTACAAATGTATCACATTAAAAGTCCTCAACATTCAGTAAGGTGGTGATGATGGTGGAGGGCAGAGAAGAGAATTGGATGTCTTGAACAGGTGGTGGGATTTCAAAGTCATGTCGATCTTGTCATGGTGCGGCATTGGCAGTGGTAAAGTTGACAAAAACTGATACTTACTCAAATCACCAGCATTTTTAGAATTGCTCCCTTTCCATTTAGCTGCCCTGAGCTTGGACTGATGTAGTTGTTAATAAGCAAGTAAATATATTTTATTTTCATACATTAAATGTCCAATGCCATCCAAAATAAATATAAACAATACAAAATGATTCATAAAGATTTGTACTTTTCTAAAGGTTTTGTCAATATTTTCATATTCAGTGAATGTCAAAATGCCAGTGTAAACGTTACATGCCAATACCTACAATTCCCAAAAAGATCACCATTGAGGATTTTTTAAAGTATATGTGTCACGGGTGGTTTGAGGAAGGCAGACGGAGACAAGAATATATTTTCCAAAGCGACGGTTTAATGTAATTAAACACAGAACAGATAGCAACACAAACTAAATGTAACTGAGATCGGACGATGACAGACGGAACTTAAATACAAACACAGATGACACTGATTAACAGAACACAGGTGATACAGATAACGATGATAGACTAAACAGGTGATACAACTGAACTGACAATAGCCGCGTTTCCATTAGAGATTTGCGCAAATGTTTTGCGCTATTATCTAAATATCGATAAAAAACTATTGCGAAATGACGGCGTTTCCATTAACCGATGTTATGCGACTAAAACGTCCTTTTTTCTCTCGCGATAAGTCATTCCAAAAATCACGGCAACTGACGTTGGTTTATATAATATCACAGCCACCGCATTAGACATTATTATTATTATTAATGGAACATTATTAACACGTGGCGTGTTATCCAAGCATTAATGGCAGGGAAAGACCCTTATAATGCGAACGACACATGGAGTTTCTGGGTGTTTCGCCCTCATTTCTGCTCCGAGGTTTTAATTGTGGCATTTCTTTGAGATTTAGAATCCAGTATTCCTAGTCTAATTATTTATTTTTTAATGAATTTAATAAAGAACTCTGTCTCGTATTCTGTCCAAACGATCCATGTAGGCTATTTTGTGTCCATTCGTTTTTCCTTTTTTAACCCGTAATTGAAAAACGAAAATTAACGGTTGTCTTTTTAAAACGCAAAGTTGAACACCAAAATTTTAATTTGAACTGGCTACACCAGCTGCTGCGCAAAAAAGTAAATATCGACGAATTTTCAGATTTTCTTTTTGCCCCTTAACATTTAAAATAGTCACAAATTAATATGGAAAACATGTCGATTTTACTGGTTTTCTAAGACCAAATTAGAACCTGGAATTGATGTTTTCCCGCAGTGCTGAATGAAAAGAGCCATTAATATTATTAATAAACTATTGTTTTGGCTAAAATCACATCTCCATCTCCGCTCCGCTGGCAGATGCGCTTTTAGAGAGAAATGCACCTTTCATACGAATTACAAAATCAGAAGGTATTAGCCTTCGACTCGAATTTGTTCGTTTTAAAGTGAACATTTCAAGCTTTAGCCTATATTTTGTTTCAGTTCTCACGCTCCAGTTTACGGAGATCATGAAAGTGCGTCTGATTGTTTTCTTTTACTTTACAAAAGCACAACGTTTTATTTTGTTATTGTGAGTTTACACAAATAAAAGTAGTTGAGAATAATGTATTATTATTTTCTGTATGACCAGAAATGATAGAGTATTTTTAAGTTGTTTCCACTGTTGATGCGCCCGCGCCTCCGTGCCATGCAGTGCGCGCTCCACACTCAGCTTTGTTCTTTTTTTGCATAAAAGCGTCTTCTAAATATAGCCTATTAAATGTTAAAAGAAAATAATATAAAATAATTATTAGGCCTATTTGCGTAGCTATACATAGACCTCAAACACACCGCGTCTTCTAAGTCAGGTGACTGTAAATGCGCAAAAACTGTTTCCATTGCAGTTTTGCGAAATATTCCTTTTTCGAATTGCCTGAAAAACCACCTCATGAGAGCGTAAAAACTTTTTTGCGATAAACGGGAGTTTTTGCGAAATTGACGTGTTTCCATTGAGCGTATTTTTATTTCGCAATTTCAATTTGCGCAATTTGAAGGGTAATGGAAACGCGGCTATTGACAGTAACCATAGAAACGAAGGAGTGGCGGGAAAAGAACAAAGGAAAACAGGAACCAATCAAAACACAAACTGCCAGTCTGTACTTGCCACACAGAGCTGAGTGAAAGTAAGAGTTCTTAATATTACAAGGTATCAAAAGCAGCAGAAACCCTTTAAATGCTACTGCAGAATTCAAGACTCTTGCAGAACATGATTCAAAGCATGCATTGTAGCACAAACTCTACAGTGCAGGACATGATGAACTGAAGCCTCTTACTATTGCCTTGCACTTTACATTATTAGAAAGTGGCCTATACACTCTCAGAATAAAAGGTACAAAAGCTGTCACTGTGGCGGTACCTTTTTAAAAGGTACACCTTTGTACCTAAAGAGTGCATTTTAGTCCCTCAAAGGTACATATTGGTACCAAAAGTGTACATATTAGTACCTAAATGGTACATATTAGAACCCTTTTGAAGGGTACTGTCCCAGTGACAGCTTTTGTACCTTTTTTTCTGAGAGTGTATATAAATTATGTTTCAAGACTTGGTTGCTGAAGCTGCTGTAAACTGGTACTATATGAGGTCATGAAGTGAATTATATTAGTATTATTTAATTTTAGAAACTCTTTGCCACACACTGCTCTTAGACACAAAGGTTGAGGATCCAAATGCAGTATTTATTTTAAAGGGTAATCCAAAAACATAATCCCGATTAGAGGCAAGAGATCATACACACAAAATAAGCAGTCCAAACAAACAAAAAAGGCAGGGGACACAAGCAAAAAGGGGAATCCAAGAAACAGGCAAAGATCAAAACCCAATAACACGGGAAGAACAGAGAGAATGCTCAGGATTACAGTAGAAGCACTAAACAAGACTTCACAGGTAATGACAGAAAGAACCAGGCTTATATAGGGTGAGTAAACAAGATAATGAGACACAGGTGAATGTGATAATGGATGATGGTCTGGACAAAGGATTATGGGGAATGGAGTCTGTGGATGTGTGGTGATTGTCCGGGTTGGCGTGCCTGATGGTTATCCCGGGCACTCTCACTGGTGATCGTTACACTATTAAATCAGCAGCATGAGCTGTTCTCAGGTGTTTGTATCTTGCTCAATAATATAAGCCCAAATACCTATTTATCAAAGATTCCTGGAAAAACTACCATAAACTACCCCCCACCCCACCCCACCCCACAAACATTAAGCAGCACAACCGCTTTCAACATTAATAATAAATGTTTCTTGAGCACCAAATCAGTATATTAGAATGATTTCTGAAGGATCTATAGTGTATATAATGATTTATTCATACAAGACGGTGCACAATTTTTCAAGCTTTAGTGGCCAGATAATTCTCTCATCAGTACAAGGGACTGGGGTGTAACGATACCCTCATGTCACGATTCGATACATGATACTGAACTCACAATGCGATATTATTGCGATACTCCAAGACATATGATAAAAAGTTAACAAAAAATGTACTGTTGATTAAAATGCTATTTATTTATTTTTTATATATTACACTGGGAGTGTAAATTAATAGGCTTGGTCTTAGTGCTGGAAACCCAATGCACAGGGCAATAGTGACACCAGAATAAAAAATATTCATGATTCTGAAGCTGAAAATACAAAATTATTTTAGAGGAATATGCTTGAACTCTGTCACTGGCTAGATATATTTAAAATAATGTAGGCTGCTTTGTACTGGTAACATAAGACATTTGGCATTATCAAAAAAAATATTCCACAATTGCACTATTTTACATTATTCAACATTATATATAGTAGTTTAAAGTAGTACTGACACTAAAACTCTGATAAAAAATTTTTTTCTCACACAGTAAGTTTTATTTTGGGTGAACTATACTCAATATATATAGTCACTATCCACGATACATAGTTGCATTTTTGTATTGCGATATATTGTGACACCCCTACAAGGGACTGACCCCTTTAGTCGACAAGAGACTTTTTGCCAGGCTACAAAGTTAAAAAGAAGTGAAAATAATAGAGTAAAGCAGGCAAATGGAAGAAGAAAGAAGGTTTGAATGATAAAATAGCCCAACTCAGCCTGAACCTGTCCCCTTTCAGCACTGTGGCAAGATCCCACAGGAATCTAACTAAATGGTCTATTCATTTCTCAGTGTTCATGTTGACAAAAAATCACCACTAGTTTTATGTGTGGGTGCAAAATGATGGGAGAGAGTTGTAAAAAGACGAAAAGAAAAAGAGGATGCAATTAATCTCTGTGATCTGAAATCCCTTTCTCCCATTAATCTTTAATTGTAAAGAGAAGAGTATCTGAGGCTGTGGCGATCTGTCAGAAGTGGGGGAGAGTGCCTGGGGGGGATGTAGAGGCTCTAGAGGCCATATTCGCTGATTGAGCATAACATATCTAACAACCACAACTTATGCCTCATTATGAACTCCTACCTTTTTAAAATCCCTGTTGAGATCCAGATCAGCATGACTTAACTCTGTACATACGGGTGAGGAAACGTCAAAAGGAGCATACAGTAGCTACTTAAGTATTTTCAACCTCAATGAAAATGATGAAAATATCTCTACCAAAACAATATGTTGCTGCTTGCATGTTTTGGGACACTTTAAAAGTGAGATATCCAGTGAGTGGCAAAATCACTTTCAGTTTTCTCCACAACAGATGAACCTGAATCTGGCAATGTTTTATTATGTTGGTTCAGAAATGAAATGCCCGGCGAGTGCCGCTAAAGGTTTAATTCTCTATCGCTTTTGAAAATAACGTACCACCTACACTAAACCCAACGCTAAACCTAACCAATAGGCAACAAAAGCAAACGTTAGATAAAAACGCATTTGCTGACGCCACCATGCCATTCTAGCTTGAGTCTCTGTAACGCAATGCTCTGTTTTGAGGTCATGGCGTACAACGGGGGTAAAGGCACACCTTAAGAAAAATGTGCTTTTCACTACGCCCATAATGTATGGCAACAGAAAAAATATGAATGTTTTTATTGAACATTGATGGAGTAACAGATTTTGTGTGAAAATATATATATTTATATATACCCACACACGGGGTAAAAGGCTCACCAGCATGGGGCAAACAGCACAAAATATTGATATAGTTTAGCTAATAAAAAAATAAAAAAACAAACAAAGTTAATAGTTGTTCAAAACAAATCACTTAAGCAAAGTTAGTACCATTTTCTGTTTATTTTGATTAATAAAAAAAAATAAAAAAATGTATTCAATACATACACTGACATAAAAATATATCATATGTATAATATGTATATATAATTTAAATACAATTATTTTAAAAAGTAAACATTCTGAAACATACTGAGCATTACAATAGTAACAATATTGTATTATATAATATGATAAATATCACATTTCTAAATATGATGGATTAATTATAAATATGTTGATTATCTATAAGGTGGACACCCAAATTAATATGATATTTACCATCTGAGTCATGTCAACAAATGGAAAAGTCAGCCAGATTATTATTATCATGTTAATTATTGTGCCTTTAGCCCCAACAGCAGATGTTACCCAAAATACTATACTTTTACATATTCTTCCATTATTGCAAAACTGTTGCTTTACTTACCAGGAACAAAACTGAAAATCATTAACAAGACCTTTGACTCAAAATATATTTTTTTAAACGATTTTATTGATTCTCATTTGCTGCTTAAATGTACATAAAAAAAAAATAAATAAAAAAAAACATTAA
This sequence comes from Abramis brama, assembly GCF_963993115.1. Classification (NCBI taxonomy): domain Eukaryota; kingdom Metazoa; phylum Chordata; class Actinopteri; order Cypriniformes; family Leuciscidae; genus Abramis; species Abramis brama. Next base: position 34,350,192 of record NC_139965.1, read on the forward strand.
ATATTAGATCACTTAGTGCAGAATTAACTTTGTGCTGCTGCCCGCGATTGGCCAAATTTCCATGTGCATCTTGCAAAGCGAATATTTAGGAAAGTGCTGCGGAAAGGTTTTGCACCATCTAGTGGTTAAGATAATAAAATGTGCCTTTTACACCGGTACGCCTTTAGCCCTGTTGTACCCTATCCTGCAAGGAACCATGCGAAAATAAGTCTTTATTCATTAGTAATTTGCACCTGTAAACATAATCTCGTTGTTGTATTGGCACTAGTGTAGTGGAAACTGCAGTGATGTGTATATGTACGTTTATTTTTTTTGAGTTTTGCAAAAATTAAGGTAGAGGCACATTTTCCAGTGAGCTTATACATTTCAATAGTACAGTGAGAAGTTTGTTGTGGCTTCAAACAAACCTGATAGTTTGCTTCACATCAATGCAAGCAGTGAGCCTGTGGACAGTGAGTTATTTATTAAGCCTTTGCTGCTTTTCGTTTGACTAGGGGTAATCTGGGTATGAGGTTATTCATTTTGCCTGGACAGTTGTATACTGTGCCAGTTTTTTTTTTTTTTTTTTTTTTTGGCCATTCTCTGCCCCTCTGATACCCGTTCTCAGGACAAATCTATAATATTTTTAGCAGGGCAGATAATGAATTCTGGCAGCTAAAGCAGAACCACAAACACTGGACACAACAGCAACAAATTGAGAAAGAAAGCATGGTGTGTCCAGATATTACTGACTTGCAAATGATTTCAGGGGAGGTTTATGAAACCAGCAGTCTGTGTAACACATTCAAAACAAGCCCGGTCCAAAAGGTAAAACTGACATCTTACATTATCCTACAGCTAAGCCGAGCGCATGATGTCTCCAACCATCCATCATAAAATGAAAGCACAGCCATAAAGCATTTTTTTTTTTTTTTTCAGATATTTTATTTTCTCCTCTTGTTTTGAAACCAGAAAATAACTTTACAACATCATCCCCTCAAGTATTTCCCCCTTACAGGAATGCCACTGGCCCATTGGGAGACTAGTCAAGCATGTTTATTGGTCAGTTTTATGGCTGTTTATTAAGTATTCCCTAAGGGTTCCCCACAACCCATAAAACACCACCTGACTGGAGCTCATGAGAATCCCATGACTCTGTCATAGACAAGACTGACTGTGAATATTTCTTCTGACTGATGTTTATGGTTTCAAATTATGACCCTCATCTTAAACGGCACTATACAAGACGTGTACCATGAACTGAATTCATCAGGACAGGATCTGCTTCAGTCAGTGCCAACATCACATTGATGACATGTGACAGGTGAAAAACACAGTTTTGAGGGCTATGATAATATCAGATTCAGTGCTATGATAATATGGACACTTGAAGAAATCCAGCTCCAGAAATTCATGACCTGATGAGGGAGGCTGGCTGCTTATCACAGCATCATGGCCTGACTGGACTGGTGATATATGCCCGTAGTGATGGAGTGATATTAAACACAAGGGAGGTAGACAAACAGAGGGAGCGACAGAAGGTGCTGCCTGAACTCTTCCTGACTTCATAATGGTGTTGGCTTTTAAAATAAATGCACTGCAGGATCAGTTGTTTCAGTTCTATATACATATTCCTCAAAGCATAAATGTTTAAATGTTAAAGGTGATTTTTTTCAATGTTAAAATACTTTTTTCTTCCCCTGCTAATTGTGGACAAATTATAAGTGAGCCATTTATAGGTCGATTTTTGCAGGTTAAACATTAAAAAAATTCCCCCTGGGGAGAGCAGGCACGGCTGTGTAAAACCATCAGTTTAACAATTAGAAAGAAGCTATACACAGATGAAATTACAATTATACACTACCATGCAAAGTATTTTTTTTTTTTTTTTTTGTAAGACATTAATACTTTTATTTGGAAAGCACACATCACATTGTTCAGAAAGGACAGTAAATGCATTTGTAATGTTATATTTCATTTAAAGCATTTCTATTTCAAATAAATGCTGTTATTTTGAACTTTCTATTCAAAGACTTCAAAGACAAAGACACGGCAGCAAAAGTAGAGGTGTACTACTGTTCATGTCAAAATCAAATTAACTATGAGTATTTCATACCATGCCAATTTCCTCTCCAAATACTCTTAAGTTTTATTCACATTAATACATACAAGAACATGTCTCATGACACATACAGGATATTTAGTAGCAAATGCAGGAGTAGAAAACTATAAACAAAGCTTTAATGTATACCCTTCTGGAAGGTTTTCTAACATTTTAGACAGGATCTGACAGGCATCACTGATTACAGCATGGAATCCCAAAGCCCACAAGCCATAATGTAGTGCTGTAATTGGCTGGTAATGCTGATTTTTAATACCCAGTGCCCCAGATTATCTGTTTTTGTATTCACTTTCGGCTCGGTCTCAAAAAGCTCCACTAATAACTCAATAGAATGTCTCTCAATCCTAAAGAAAAGAGTGGAATCTACATCCTCCAACCTAGGTCACCATTACCAATACATCTGCATGTTTAGCACAAATCTTTCTCTGTCATATACATCAATTTCAGTAGAAACCCAGGAAGCATGAATTAGAAATCAAGTAAAATGGAACATGGGATTGATAGTATAATGTGTATGAAGCATACGTATTGAGGTTGTAAATTGAATTGTATTTTAAGCATCTAGAAAATTCACACCAATTCACCAATGCGCAAACTCATTATCAAGAGAGTAAACACAATCAGCTTTGAATGAATGAGATAGATGAAAATGCATCATTAGTATTATTAATATGTATCAGTTAATGTAAAACACAGCTATAGAGTTTGCTTCAAGCCATGTTTCTCATAAATGATTACTTGACTTCATTGAAAGAAAGTTTTTTCACTGAAAAAAAACAAAACAGAAGAGACAGAAGATTCTGCACTCAAATTTATCTAAATTGAAATAATAATAATAATAATAATAAAATAAAGTAATATGAGTATATATAATATATACTGTATATATATAGTAACTCACTTAGAGGTGCACATTAATCTGTGTCAAGAAAACCTATAAATGATCAGCCCATTCATTAATCGTCTAGGAACTAAACACTAGGACATTTTTTAGGATTTTTTTAGTTTGGCAGTATCAGTTCAAGGGGCACAATGCCGAAGCTGAACTGTGAGATCAGCGTGTCCTTCATAATCTTGTTCAAGCTCGCCCTGTCCTCCCCAGCTCTGTCACTCATTCAATATTCCACCTTTCTTTGAGCCTCATTCCCATCATGTCACCTCGCCCAGCACCCGTTTTGCACATTCACTCAGTGTTAAAAGGAATCAGCACTGGAGTGTGGTGGGGTGATGATGCCCTAATGAAGATGAATATTCAGCATGAGAAAGGCTCCTGGAATGATTCCCAGCTTGTGCCTGCTGTCCCACTCCAACTGCCAGCACAGTAAGAGAGGAGAAGTGACAAAGTCTCAGAGAAACCAGTACAGCTACCTCTAGAACATGTGTGTGATGACAACAAAATCCAGGAAACACAATGTCTCCGTTTTGGATTGAATGACTTACCCTGTGGCAGGCAGCTGAGTGGGGAGTCTTTGTTCAGTCAATTTAATACATGTAGCTACACAACTCAAGTACCACTTCATGAAGGAGGGAAGGACACAAAAAAAAACAAAAAAAAAACACTAACTTGTACAAAACTTGTACCTTGTCTATCTAGGTAATTCAAAATACGTTATATATGACCTTGAGAGACATGCACTTACAAATATTTGCAACATGCAGAATTGGCAGAATATTAATAATTTTAACAAAATATGAGGAATAATCAAAATTATTATTTTTTTTTATTTTTATTTTTTATATCTGCTACTGTTCCTGAATAAGCTATTTCACATAATATGTGTTTACATATAGTCCACAAAACAAAATAATAATGTTTAAATTTAAATAATACATGATAGTTCCCTTCAACAAACATAAAACTATCAAACATAAACCCTTCAACAAACATAAATCCCTATTAAAATAAAACTCACATTAAATTTGTCATTATTTAGTAGAGTGAAATAACTCCATATGGACTACATTGTCATTGCTTCTGGCAAGAATGTCTCACTCTATAAATGTGGCCTATGAGTGTGTGCTGCTTGTGGATATTTGGATATTTGTGTTTTAAGTATTTGTGCATATTAAAATTAACAGAGAGAGGAGGAGGAGGAAGGAGAAATAGCTCCACACCTACAGTATGTCTACACTGTTGTCTTGCTTTCATTTTCACTCTAAATTAATTAGAAAACCACTAATTAAAACACTTATAATCCATATTATGGGGTGAGCAGCAGTTATCATCCCCGTTATTCAACTTTCTCCCTGACCTGGCAACATGTAACAAGTGTTTTAGCTGTCATCAGCTGTAGATGATATGTACTGTACATATTTCCCAATACAACCTCCCATGTACTTCTTATCATCATCATCATCATCATCACAATCATACTAGCCCAGTGCCCAAATGTCAAATACGTAACCTAAAAAACTGCCAAATATTCTCCCCGAGAGATTGGGAGAAAGTTTATGACAGCTATAATATATCCAGATAGAAAACCTTGCCTCAACGTATATGTCCACTCATCATCTTCTTACTTTGAAACCTCGCATTTTTTTCTTCATGGGATTTAATACTTCTTTATAGTGCTGAGCAAGCTCTCTGGGATGAGAGGGCCAGGGACTTAGCCTCTGTTGCCGTTGCAGTCCGGTGAAGGGAATTGGCAGATTATTTGGTCAACTGCGATCAGTTCCACCACAGATTAAATGTCTCAGAGTTCCCCAGGACGTGCCCTGAGTTTATACTTTTTTTTTTTTTTTTAAGCTCATCAAAGTCAGATGCGCAGTGTGTGGTGAAACTACATATCAAGAAACAGAAAATCATGAGCCTCTTTTGTCACTGAAGCAGTGGATGATTTGAGGAGCCTTTATTGTTTTTGCATTCCCACAGCAAACACTAGCCGCCCGCTGACTTTCAACTCTCCCTTAAAAGCATGTTACATTGCAGTCCATTTTTGTCCCTAATTTTAAGACCAAAAATAAGGAGAAAGAAAGTGAAATAAGAAAAAAGTGAAATGGGGAGCTGAAATACTAAACTTCACACTGGTTTTCTCCACTTTCCTGTTCCTAATGTAAAACCCTGATGTGTGACATTTCATATAAAAGACTATCTTGTAAGGATTATTCTACTTTATAGTTCTGCTGAGGCACACCATTTTAAACATCCTATAATCAGGGTATCATACATGAGTTATACGAAAATGTCATCATAATATTATAAAAGAACAAAAGGCAAATGTGAAGAATAAGTATAAATGTTCAATTAAATTACCTAATATAAACATTATTATTATGGCTCAATATATACTGCATTAGTCTTGCCTGCAAACTACTGCTAATAATGGCCCTGACATGACAGGAGTTCCAGAAGTTCCCAAATATCTACTTTTATCATAATATCATATTTTAAAAAGATTCAATGTTAGAAATTACAGTACAGAATGGAAAAATAATTGCAAATACCAAGGCAGGGCAGCTACTATGCAAACTTTTATCTGGGTACTGTGCATATTTGCTATGTTAATCTAAAAATCATCAACTGGATAAGAAAAAACAAAACAAAAAAACAACAACAACAACTAATACATTTAATAAATACATAAATAAATAAACATTAAAAGGTAACAAACTTGGCATGCAGCTTTTGTAAACCAGTAATTACTGTGTTCACAATTCTTGAATGAATGGTAAGAAAGCTGCATAAATGCTTGAAAGAAAGGAAAGTCAGGCATAAGCAGGTTAACAAAGTATACACACAAAGTATATTGATAACTCAAATCAGAAAAAGAAAAAAAAACACTTAACCTAGGGTTCTTGATCAAACAGTCCATGTGTATGAACCATCATCCAATCAACCAAATATGCTAAAAGACCAATGGCACCAAAAATAACTTGATATAATAACTAGCGATGGGATGGTTGATGTCGGGGCTCCGATTCTCCGACGCAGTTTTCAAAGCACTATTGTATCACACACTGTACTGATGCTTGTATCAAAATGACAATACCACGTGACTGATGACGTTTGAAGCTTCAAACGTCATGCAACAAAATTTAAAACCCCACCTGATGCACAAAAGGGAAATGATTATCCTGTCACTTCGAGGGCTGTCAGTAGGAGATCAAGACACGTAAACGACTCTATTTTGAGAGAGCAGAAACTGAATGCACGTCACACCTCTATTGCACTTAATAATGTTTTATAACTGGGGTCTCAGAGACCCCGAACATAACATAAGGGTTAAACAGCAATTTGTCTATCACAAATTTAGTATATAACTTGATGCTACACTTTTGTTTTTGAACTGTTGTATAAAATCAATGTCACATTTGAAATTGTGTGGATATTCAGGAAACATTGCATTCTTGTTTGTATAATATGATAAACATTAAAAACACTGCTGGATATCAGCCTGCATTTTTATCGCAGATTTAGTCGCAAAAAGAGCACAAGCGGCTCATGACAGAACACGTGACTGAACTACACTTTAATTTAAATAGAAAATCTCAAATGAAGATCGCTGAACTCAAGCTTACTTGTTTGTGTTTTCAGATCATCCGCGCTTCTTCAGCAGTGTAGAAACAGTGTAGAAAATGTGTTTATTTTTTTAAACACATTTTAGTCTCGTCTTTTTTCGTCAACAATATTGCATGTGTTGATATAGTCACAGTTATTGTTTAATTACGTGGGTGTCGTCTCTCATCGTCTTATCTTAGTCAGGGAAAAAAAGGTTGTCAACGAACATTTTTCATCATAGTTTTCGTTAACGAAATGAACACTGGCTCAGACGCAGGACAGTGGGCACCACTGAAACTATTTCAGAGGCTCCTGGGGCATATGGCATCTGCAGCTGCAGTGACGCCGCTCGGATTGCTTCATATGAGGCCACTTCAACACTGGCTCCACGATCGAGACCCGAGATGGGTGTGGCAGAGGGGCTTGTGCCGAGTTTCTATCACTCTGCACTGTCGCCAAACTCTCAGCCCGTGTTCGGACCCTTCGTTTCCTCGGCAGGTGTTCCCCTAGAACGTGTCCAGGCATGTTGTGGTTTCCACAGATGCCTCTGCCATCGGCTGGGGGGCCACGTACAACGGGCATGCAGCTTCAGGTCTGTGGACGGGGCCTCAACTGCATTGGCACATCAACTGCCTCGAGTTGTTAGCAGTACACCTTGCACTTGGCCACTTCAAAACGCCGCTACTAGGCAAGCATGTACTGGTCCGTATGGTCAGCACTGCGGCCGTTGCATACATCAACCGCCAAGGTGGTCTACGCTCCCGCTGCATGTCACAACTTGCCCGCCATCTCCTCCTTTGGAGTCAGAAGCATCTGAGGTCGCTTTGTGCCATTCATATTCCGGGTCTGCTCAACCATGCAGCCGACAAGCTCTCACGGCAGCAGGTGCTACCGGGAGAATGGCGACTCCATCCCCAGGTGGTCCAGCTGTTATGGAGGCGCTTCGGGACCGCACAGGTAGATCAGTTTGCCACCCCGGACACATCCTACTACCAGTTGTTCTACTTCCTGACTGAGGGCACCCTCAGTATGGACACACTGGCACACAGCTGGCCCCGGGGCCTATGCAAGTATGCGTTTCCCACAGTGAGCATTCTAGCACAGACCCTGAGCAAAGTCAGGGAGGATGAGGAGCAGTGCCCAGTTGCATAAAGCACCTTAAGTTTTTCCCTTAAGTATGATACTTAAGGGGCGATTTCCCCTTACCTAAGAAAATAACTTAAGGGTATTGCATATAATCTCTTAAACGGTTCTCTTAGGTAAGGGAAACATTTAAGTGTTTCACGACAGCGATCCTGGATTCACGTTATAAAAGTCTGTTGTTGCCATAGATACGCAAAACACTAACACTAGCAATTTTGCAGTTTCATCAAATAAAGTAGGCTAAGATATCGGAATGGATAAAGAAAACAAAAAAAGAAAGCCTAATTAGACAGAGGAGGAGAAATGCATTCTTCTTGACGAATATGATAAAAGAAAAACAATTTTGCGTTTAAATTATGGGAAAGAGCCCCCGCAACCCGGTGAACCACTCTGCTGACAGACGATTTATGCACGTGGAAAACATCTCCCACTACTGAAAACTCCCAGTTGCAAAAAAAACGCAGTGCTATAAGCAGTTGTAACACCGCAGGTAAAGAGTGGTTGCAATGTGTGACAATGGTCAAGGTCGCCGTCTAGTTTGTTAGCGATGTCAAATATTGCACGTCGATCAAATCGGTATACTTGCAACAATTTTTCATCGCTAAGATGGTCCAAAGGGTTCTCCCTATCCCTAAAAATTCTTCTTGGCACATAATGATCTTCAGCTGGTTCCATAAATTCAGCCATGTCGTCTTATTTTTGTCTGCGTTACTCTTAAGGTTACGATTTCCAAACCTTAAGTTATACTTAGGGAAATGACCGTTAAGGGGTTTTATGCAACACTTTACGCTTTTTAAGGGATTACTTAAGTGAAAAAACAGCATTTAAGGGAAATTCTAAGTGTTTATGACGTTTCACTTAAAGAAACCCTTAAGTAACACTTAAGGTTTTTTTTCTGCAACACCCTTAGGTTTAAGGGAAACATAAGGGCGAACTTAAGGGAAAATTACCCTTAAGGTGCTTTATGCAACCGGGCACAGGCCTTGTCAGTTGCGCTGTATTGGCCCAACCAGACCTGGTTACCCGAACTAGTGCTCCTCGTGACAGTCCCTCCCTGGCCCATTCCTCTGAGAGAGGACCTGCTCTCTCAGAGATGGGGCACCTTATGGTCCAGATCTCTGGAAACTCCATGTCTGGTCCCTGGACGGGACGCGGAGGTTCTAGGTGACCTTCCCCAGGTGGTAGTTGACATAATCACTTCCGCTAGTCTCCCTCCGCCTCCGCCTCACCCGCTCTCGATACCCTCTTGGGATTTGTCTCTGGTCCTTTCGGCACTTCAGAGACCACCCTTTGAGCCTCTGCAATCAGCAGAGTTAAAAATTCTGTCCTTTAAGACAGTACTCCTGGTGGCATTGGCCTATATCAAGAGGGTAGGGGACCTGCATGCATTTTCGGTCAACGAATCGTGCCTAGAATTCTGCCCGGCTAACTCTCACGTGATCCTGAGACCCCACCCCGGATACATACCCAAGGTTCCTTCCACTCCCTTCTGGGACCAGGTGGTGAATCTGCAAGCGCTGCCTTCGGAGGAGGCAGACGCAGCCCTGGCTTTTCTCTGTTCCGTTCATGGTCTGCGCTTATACGTGGACAGAACGCAGAGCCTCAGGATCTCAGACCAGCTCTTCGTCTGTTACGAAGGCCAGCAGAAGGTAAAGGCTGTCTCCAAGCAGAGGATGGCCCACTGGATAGTGGATGCCATCGCCTTGGCTTATGAAGCCCAAGGCGTGCCTTGCCCACTCAAGTTGAGAGCCCACTCTGTCGCTAGGAGTGTCGCTTCTTCCTGGGCGCTGGCACATGGTGCCTCGCTGACAGATATCTGTAGAGCTGTGGGCGGGGCGACACCTAACACGTTCGCTAGGTTTCTTCCCGTGTGCTCGCTTCAACCAGCCGGTAACACCGAAGTTCCCGCTCTAGTGTTGGCTTGCTGCGCCACTCCCCTCCACATGGAACGGATACGTGCGCATAGGCAAACCCTGTAGAGTTCTTCCGCACCCTTCGGCAGTCGGAAGTAGCAGAGCGTAGCAGGGCCTAGTGCTCATATGCTTGTGTAACTTGTGCTAGGCTGGGTTCCATATGTTGTGATCCCTTCAGCAATCACATATGTGTATTCTTCCACGATCAGCTCCCTACAGTGAGCCTGTGTCTTTCCCTTGGCAGAGCCCGCTCTACCATCACTGTCCGGTGTAGTCTCCCCCTTCTCAGGCTGGAGCCACCCCAGTGGCACTCCAATATGTTGTACTGCCCCCAACCGTCCAGTCCATATGTGTAATCTCCACGATACCTCCCTTCGGGGGCATTGCAGCGTCCCTCTCTTCTGGAAAGGGTTACGTATGTAACCCTCGTTCCCTGAAGTTGCTGACCATCGTTGCACGGCCGTCATGACCTCGGCTCCTCAGCGAAAAACAAAGGTACGTGTGACGCGTTTCATGCACGCCAACGTTCATTGGCTCGTTCTGTAGACAATCGAAGATGATAGGGCTCCCTGAAGTTATCCCAATTACGGTGTCACGTCAACATAACGTCTCCCGTTCTTTCCTTCAAGGAACGAGGGTTACATACATAACTGAGACGTTTCCCATCACTAATAATAACTATGACTTTTGATTGGCAAATAATCAATAAACGACTTCAAGAAGACCAAAAAAACTAAATCTGAAAACACTCCTCAAAAACAGGTACTCCTCTGAAACAGGTAATCCCCCAAATGTTCCGCTTGGTTCAAACAGGATCTCCTAACATGCATGCTGCTGTGCTACTTCATGGCTTGGCTTTTAGACTCCAGTAGGCCTTCCTGATTCAAGGTGCTCTTGCTGTCAAAATAAAAGTCATTTTTCCAAACTGCAGAAAGTTTCTGAACCAAACAAAAAGTCCCAACAATCACAAGTAGCTTATTAATGAAAGGATGATAACCCGTGTTAACTCAGCAAAACTTGCCAGATTACAAAAGACAGAGAACTCCAATTACGGCCTGAAACAAATTGAATTATACATATACTTTTCCACAGTATTTTATCTGAAAAAAAAAAAAAAAAAGTATGTACATTTCTATTAGCCCAAATCAGTAGTGGCACACGTTTACTCACTGAAAAGAATCATAGGCTCCACAAACCTCTAAAACAGTATATATCTTGTTGAAAATTGAAAGCATTCCCACACAAGGGACTACGCATTAGTTTACACACTGTCAAAAAACAATGCAAACCCATTTCAATGTGCCTAAAGGAAAAATGTAAGGGTCTGTAAAAATAATGATCTATCAAGCAACCAAAAGTTTTGACTTTTGCTGTACGCTCTGACGAAGCCATTCACCAACCAATGAGAATATGAAACAGCTGTGTCTTTTGGAAAACAAAATTAAGAGTATTCCCAGAGGCATCATGCCCATTCAAACAGAAGGGGCCCCTCATATTTTTGAATGCAGCTTCCAAAAGACAAAAAATAGTATTAGTGGTCGACCGATATATCGCCAAGGCAGGTATATCGGCCGATATTTTCACACAGCGCTCACTCACATTCTCCGTCTTCATTAGTTTACGATCTCTGTCAGTCATATCTAATACTTTGTTAGACAGAATTTTTAAACAAAGAAAGTAAATGGTATGCGAAAAAGTAAAGTGTTGCTTTTATATTATTTGTTACAGAAAAGGCAAACAATTAGGCTAAAATCAGGGTTCCTACAGGTTTCAGTAAGTCAAATTTAAGACCTTTTTAAGACATTTTAAGACCAAAAAGATTGAAATTTAAGACCTACACGGCGCATAACCAAAAAAAATTTAATTAAAAGAATTCTGAGAAAAATATTTTTATTTCAATGAATTCAGTAATTGAAAAAGCATTAATTTAATTTACAGACAAAGCAATCACATTAGTAACCTTCCACACCCAACAACATGCCAAATGCCCAAAACCTTAGGCCTAAAATGAAAATAAGCTAAAACAAACTTGCCCTCTAATAGAATATATTTCATCTCATATTTATTTACATTACGAAGCAGCATATTAATAGCCTAATAGAGATTGAACAGGCTCAGAGATTATTTTAGAAAATTGTAGTTTGCATAATATACTCTAAAAACAAATAATTATAGCTTATTTTAGTTGATCATAACTAGAGATGAAATGGCATGAACATTTATTTTCACGATTATTATGAAATCAATTTACAGAGTTTGTCGAAACCCCGCAAATAACAAATAAAATTATCAATATGCAAGTTTTGTTTACATAAACATCAAAATACTATTAAAAATGATGGCCAGATTTTAAAGGAGTGTCTTGCAGCATGTTATCTACTAATATGTACAAGTTCAAATAAAGTTTTTACAAAAATGGTTTTATAAAAAGATAAACCTCACATATTTCAGCCTTTAAATATTTTTTTATAAAAAGAATGAGTCAAAAAAGATTAATTACTTACATGTACAATGCACATCCGCTTATCTAATATTATTAATAACATTTGGTCTGATTTTCCTGTGGCGTCTGTCGTTGCTAAGCAACCATACAACGCACTCTCCACAGCAACAAGGAAGATGTTGTCCATCTGGCTGCGGGTGGAAAAAAATTGCGCGCTGCTTCAATAGCGCTTGCCGCGTGCCGCGTGCCCACATTTTAATAAACTTGAGCACGCAAAAAGACGCGGTATGTGAACTGCCTGTTGGCGAGCGACCTCATATCAAGCCCCGGGCTACTGGTAGCACGCGAGCGAGCTCCGCTTTGTAGGCTAACTTGTGTTGTGTTGAAGGCATCACGTGTTCACAGTCCTGTGCACTGTGACCCGGGGCTGAGTTGCATTCTCAATTATAGGTTCCGCCACTCTTTATATATACTACGTTATTTAATCAAAATAATCGTGGTTGACAAATGAAACTTTTGAGGAAAAATACAATACGGAGAAGTTACATACAGCACAATTTTTAAGACCCAGACATCAAAATTCAAGACTTTTTAAAGACTTTTTAAGGTATTATTTCCACATTAATAAATTCAATGCTTTTAAGGCTTTTTAAGACCCCGCGGGAACCCTGTAAAATACTTTCTCATTTACTGTCAACATTCAGCAAATGCGCATCTACATCATTTAAACAAATCTCTGAATATCTAATAAACATGTAATTTCACAAACCTTGCAGATTTAATTGAATCCAGCTTTGATATCTTGTGAAGTGTGCATTTGTAGCCTGCATAAACACATTACTGTGACGGTCGGTCCGTGCGAAGTGAGTGAACGCGAACAGAAGATCAGCTTCAGGAGACGCGATCGAAAAACTTTAAATCCTTCATTTTAAAATATGCTGTGCTATATCCAGTTGCCCACTGTGTCATATTCATATCGTTTTCACTGTGTGCTGTATGTAATATTAGCGTTACCTTTATTTGAAAAAAGATGATTACCAGTGCGCACAATATTACCAGATTACTGAGTGCAATGTTACAGTGTACTTCCTTTTTATTCACAAATTCATATAATTTTAAACAATTACTTTATTTGTGAAAAATACTGTAATAGGATTGCAGATTCAAGAAGTTGCCATCTAAAGTAATAAGCATGTTTATTTTAAAGATTTGTTTTCTAATTTATTTAAAATTTATAAAATGTTGATTAAAATAAATATAAAGTATATAATAAAAATATCGGCTTTATATCGGCCATCGGCCATCCTGCTCTCTAAGATATCGGCATCGGCCATCAAAAAAACAATATCGGTCGACCACTAATTAGTATATACTATATACATATGCAAGCTTCAGGCTATCAGCGGCCATTCAGCGCTCATGTACCCACCGAGATCAGCTTTATCTCGGCCAGTCCTTCAGGAATTTGCCGCTGGCTCTTACATAGATAGTGTTTGAGGTATAATTCATTTTAGGTATATCTATCAGGCGATATTTGGTCTTATTTATCTATAACTTGTTCCAGAGAAAAACGATTTGGCCAAGGGCAAAGTTAAGTTTCATTACTTTTCATACATTTTTATTTAACTGATATAACCTGTAATAACTAGCGCTGCTTTTGTACTTTCAACTGAACATGTTTGCTTGAGTTTATTTCCTATTGTAAAAAAACTTAAACTTTTATAAAGGCTAATAAAGTGTATTTAAATATTACTTTTCAATAATAGTATTTTTTATATAAATAACATGCTGTAATTGTTATTGAGAAAGGATCCTTTCGTGATTGTGATTTCGACTTTAGTGAAAGTTACATTATTACACCATTAGATCTTTATAAGTGAGTCAGTAGCAAAGACTTTTATATTGAAAGGGACTGAAACAAGGTTTCAGTGATTTTGTGATTATGAATTTAAGATTGTCCTGAAGAATATCAGCTAGATGCAGGTATAATGCACTCGTTTTGTCAATCTCTCTTTCATAATACTCTACATACTACAATAAGCTTCATTGAAGCAACTCAACATTCATGCATTATTAGTTCTAAAGTGACGTTTTCGAATTAGTAATGGATGCTTGGGCTCAACTGTTAAACTGTCAACTTGAGATTTAAATCCATGGTGGTGATTTTAAAGACACTCTGTTGTTGTTTCTTATTTATTGACACACTTGTGCCATCGAACTGTTTAAACGCCATATCATACATTGCGTTCAGCCGAATCACAGCCGTGCTGATATAGAGCCATATCGCATGGCTACGAGTGTGATATTGCTTATAGGCTATATTTATATTTGATACCATAATACGATCACACGGGTGTGATTAGAACAATCCGTGCGGCACATCATCAACTGCTAAATTTGCGCTTTGGTTGGCGCTAAACTTCTCACCTGTCATGAATCACAACCATAGATCACAACAGTTCATTGTTTTCAACCATATAGCCTAAGGTTTATTTTATGTTTCTGATATTTAAATACACATAGTAGGCTACAAGCAAAAAAAAAAACAAAAAAAAATATAGCTGCGAGCAGCGATTACGGGCCCAAGCCGGTGGCACCGCAACCCCGGAGCCTTTAGTTACCTAAAGGCACCGGGGATGGCGGTGCCGCCGGCTTTGGCCCTCCATCGCTGCTCGCAGCTATATTTATATATATATATATATATATATATATATATATATATATATATATATATATATATATATATATATATATATATATATATATATATATGTGTATATAAATATCTATCTATCTATCTATCTATCTATCTATATATATATATATACACACTAGGGGTGTGCAAAGCAGCCGGTATTTGTATCTGTATTTGTATTTGTTGAGGGGGGAAAAGTATTTGTATTTGTATTTGTATTCGAGTAAAATTCAAAATAGGTGTAAAAATCCAGTTTTTTTGCGTTACACTTCTAATTTACATTATAGTGTAAGTATTCTTTAATTATATCTATTATAATAAATATAGATATGCAATGTGTAAAATATTTTTTTCAAAACTGCATTCATATTTAATTTTAAAATGGCTTTTTAAACCTGCTAAGAGTTATCCAGCCAATAATAAGCCTAGAACTGCTTTTCTGACGGACTGATATTAATGACATAATGACGGCTTTTTATTTCATTTCTCATCTCCATAAATATATCTAAAGCTAATGCAAGGGCTAGAAATCAATTAATTCTTTGCTGATACTTCCTCGTCATCACGGAGAGCGCAGTTTGCACCGCTTTCTCCTTTCCACAAGCGCTTGTTCTCTCGTGGCGTTTGTCGTTGCTATGCAACCGTGAACATAGGCGCGCCTGGAAAAACGAGCGCTCTGCTCGCTTGCCGCGCGCCTACATTTGAAATCTGCACGCGCAAAAAACGCGCTATGTGAGCGAAATATTTCCATATGTGGCTCTTTCCTCCTTTCTTATCAACAAGTGGACAGCCACCACATCAGCAGCACCGCCGGTCGCCATGTCTCATGAGGAAACGCAGCTTTTTGATATAAAGTTTTTCTTGTTCCCGAATACAAATATTTTTAAAGTATTTGTTCGAAATAAGTATTCGTAAAAAACACACTATTTGTGCCTTTCCGAATACCGTATTCGGGTTCGGCTCCACCCCTAATACACACACACACACACATACATATACATATATTTGTTGTGGAATATTTTGAGTGTATCATAAAATCAGAATAAGGTAAGACAAGTAATATTTTCTGTCTTATATATATATATATATATATATTTATACACACACACACACATACATATACATATATATATATATATATATATATATATATATATATATATATATATACACGTATATATATATATATATAAGACAGAAAATATTACTTGTCTTACCTTATTCTGATTTTATGATACACTCAAAATATTCCACAACAAATCCTTTAAATTTAATGTAAAAATAAAACCGAAAGTAAGCAGTGTTGGTCTCACGTAACCCTCTCATTAGAATCAAAATGTTTCAATATTTGCGATGTATTTGGATGCTAAACTATTCTTTATTATAGGCTTTGTACTTCACTCGTGTTCCAATATCGATGGAAAAAATCATCCTCTTCACACGTGCAAAAATGTGCTTGGAAACATCACAGTGGAGCTCTGCTTTCTGTGAATGGTACAAATTGTACTACTGACTATTTAAACAGAGCAGTGTAATTCGTTTTATTAGGTTGACTATTTTTATTATTATATTGTATTAGGGCTATAATGAACAGGCTGCGATGTCAAGATTGCAATTCTGGAATGTGTGTGTGTGTGTGTGTGACGCGGTTGCGGTTGAACAGTGGACACAAAAACATAAATAAAATGTTTTAGTTAATTCCTACATCCATAGGAATACATTGAAAATGCTCGCTCTACTCCGCACCATTATCAATGTCTGTGCGGACGTCTGTATTTTACTAGTATATAGTATACTATAGTTAGCGATTTAAAAGCACCCGCTCGTGTCACACGTCGATTAACCGATGGGAAAATATCCTCACAGTCATATACCTAATAAATTTATATTTAAATACAATAGGCCTACCTAGTAAAACGTTTTATATACTATTTTGATATCCTTTTGGACACAAGAGGGCAGTATAGCCCTATGTTTGCTTTTTTGTTGAACCAAATAGCACTAAATAGCC
Organism: Abramis brama; assembly: GCF_963993115.1. Classification (NCBI taxonomy): domain Eukaryota; kingdom Metazoa; phylum Chordata; class Actinopteri; order Cypriniformes; family Leuciscidae; genus Abramis; species Abramis brama. The sequence goes on from NC_139965.1 coordinate 34,366,996, forward strand.
TGTTTTTAACTTTTTCATACTTCTTGAATTGCAAAAACAGAATAAAATAGGTTTAGTTCTAATATTTGTATAATTTTATATAAAAATAAATGGTGTATAATTACATTTTTAGAAGTTATGAGATGTTTCCTGCTTCCTTTTTGACATTAATTTAATCCCTCGCCATAGCAAAACCGTTTGAGATATTCAATATCCATTTACAATTTAGCATCATTAATATATTTTTATCATGTTGAAAAAGTTTGGTGGGAATAAAATAAACCTTTTAGGAGGAGTAACTAAAAACTCAGAGGCTGATTTAACAAAAAATCCATATTCAGACCAAAATATCTGACTTCCTGTTGGTTGCAGCTAATGCCTGTAAATTAGAAAGTTGTCCGGCATGATGAGACCAATATACGTACTGATTTTTGTAATTGTGGGTAAAACTAACCCCCCCACTTTTGTCAAAAACATTTTGAAAGTGACACACTTCCTGCTGCCAGTTGGTGGCGCTATAACTTTGACTCACAATAGTCACATCCATCTGATCGGCCTCTTACCACGAACACACTGCTGAAGTTTCATCAAGATCAGTTAATGTGTGCAGAAGTTATAACACTTCGTGTTTCTCTTTTCTCGCCATAAATTCGTGTCCTCGCCACGGCCAAACCGTTTGAGATATCAAAAATCCGTCTGCAATTTAGCATCCTCAATGTCTTGACTTCATGCACACCGAGTTTGGTGGCGATTTAATTAATTCTCTAGGAGAAGTGTTTCAAATTCCACAGCAAGCGTTCTCCAAACAACCCATAATTGCCGACTTCCTGTTGGGCTGGCGTAAAATTTAGAGCACGAAAGTTGTTCGGCCCGATGAGATCTATATGTGTACCGAGTTTCATATCATTACATGCAAGTGTGTTTGATTTATGGACAAGTGTTCGGATCCAGTTCCAGGGGGCGCTGTTGAGCCCCCCTGCCACGCCCGGGTACCAGCTTCAGCCCGGCCCTGATGGCCGCGGGTTCTGACCTGTGTGCAAAGTTTCAAGAGTTTTCGAGCACGTTAAAGGCCCCAAAAGCCCCTGAAACCTTGAAAAACAGGAATTTTAAACAAATCTCACTCAAAAGACAAATCCCCCCACCCCTCACACACACAGAGACGTAGAGGCAGAGAGAGAGAGGGAGAGAATTCTCCAAAAAATCACATTCAAACCAAAATATCTCACTTCCTGTTGGTCACAGCTTATGACTATAAATTAGAAAGTTGTCCGGCTTGATGAGAACAATATAAATAACGATTTTTGTGACTCTACTTAAAACTAAGCCCCCATTTTTGACTAAAGGTGGCGCTACTGAGCCCCTCACCACGCCCGTTTCTGAAACTTTGCACATGTCTACTGGATAATAAATGTGATGTGTCTGTCGAGTTTCATCGAATTTCAAGAATGTTAAGAGTCTCAAAAGCATCTGAAAAGAATATTAAAGTTTGATGCGTTGCCACGGCAACAGTATTTAAGATATCAATAAACCTTTCACAGGTCTACATCTGCCGTGTGTCTACATTATACACATAAAGTTTGAAGCAAATCGGGTAAAAATAAGAGGGTGATTTCAAAGCATTTTGAAAGTGACACACTTCCTGCTGCCAGTTGGTGGCGCTATAACTTTGACTCACAATAGTCACATCCATGTGATCGGCCTCTTACAACGAACACACTGCGGAAGTTTCATCAAGATCAGTTAATGTATGCAGAAGTTATAACACACTTCCTGTTTCATTTTTTCGCCATAAATTTGTTTCCTCGCCACGGCCAAACCGTTCGAGATATCAAAAATCCGTCCGCAATTTAGCATCCTCAATGTCTTGACTTCATGCTGACCGAGTTTGGAGGAGATTGGATGAATTCTCTAGGAGGAGTACATTAAATTCCACAGCATGCGTTTCCAAACAACCCTAAATAGCCGACTTCCTGTTGGGCTGGCGTAAAACTTAGAGCACGAAAGTTGTTCGGCCCGATGAGATCTATATGTGTACCGAGTTTCATATTATTACATGCAAGCGTGTTTGATTTATGGACACGTGTTCGGATCCCGTTCCAGGGGGCGCTGTCGAGCCCCCCTGCCACGCCCGAGTACCAGCCTCAGCCCGGCCCTGATGGCCGCGGGTTCTGACCTGTGTGCAAAGTTTCAAGAGTTTTCGAGCATGTTTAGGGCCCCAAAAGTGCCCGAAAGGTTGACAAAATAATAATAATAATAATAAATATAGCTGCGAGCAGCGATTACGGGCCCAAGCCGGTGGCACCGGGGATGGCGGTGCCGCCGGCTTTGGCCCTCCATCGCTGCTCGCAGCTATATTTTTATATATATATATATATATATATATATATATACACACACACACACACACACACATATATATATATATATATATATATATATATATATACACACACACACACACACACACACATATATATATATATATAAGACAGAAAATATTACTTGTCTTACCTTATTCTGATTTTATGATACACTCAAAATATTCCACAACAAATCCTTTAAATTTAATGTAAAAATAAAAACAAAAGTAAGCAGTGTTGGTCTCACGTAACCCTCTCATTAGAATCAAAAAGTTTCAATATTTGCGATGTATTTGGATGCTAAACTATTCTTTATTATAGGCTTTGTACTTCACTCGTGTTCCAATATCGATGGAAAAAAATCATCCTCTTCACACGCGCAAAAATGTGCTTGGAAACATCACAGTGGAGCTCTGCTTACTGTGAATGGTACAAATTGTACTACTGACTTTAAACAGAGCAGTGTAATTCGTTTATGTTAGGTTGACTATTTTTATTATTATATTGTATTAGGGCTATAATAAACAGGCTGCGATGTCAAGATTGCAATTCTGGAATGTGTGTGTGTGTGTAACGCGGTTGCGGTTGAACAGTGGACACAAAAACATAAATAAAATGTTTTAGTTAATTCCTACATCCATAGGAATACATTGAAAATGCTCGCTCTACTCCGCACCATTATCAATGTCTGTGCGGACGTCTGTATTTTACTAGTATATAGTATACTATAGTTAGCGATTTAAAAGCCCTCAGCGGTGTCATACGTCGATTAACCGGTGGGAAAATTTGATCACAGTCACATCCCTAATATATTTATATATAAATACAATAGGCCTACCTGAAAGAGAATTTTACTTGCCCGACCAGAGTATATCCTGATTAGAACGTCAATAACAAAAAAATAACTTGGGAATCACTAAAACGAGAGATTATTCTAATTTCATTGCATTCATTTTAAGTTGCAATCAGCAGTTAATAATAAATGTATTACTGATCAATGGTAACAAGGTTGCACTGCTGAGGCTCATGCAGCTTCTCCAGGAGAATTGTAAACAAATGAGCGCAGCACACAAAAAAGCAACCCAGTTAACAACATACTGACTATAAAAATTACAAATATGGAGTTTTTATATATTTTATAACATATGATAGAGTTAAGCAACCTCACTTGACAAGTAGGCAACTATTTCCTGAATACAATCACGATTGAAACTGTGACATTGATTTCATACAACAGGTTAATAAACAGTTACAATTAAGTCACTTACATTTTAGATGCAATATTGACTGTTTTTGTTCTGTTTCAGCAGCAAAAATAGTTAAACAAAGATCACAGCAGAACCATCGCGCATCTCACAGCAACTTGTTTTCTCATTACTGAATGATTCAGCATTTTGAACGAATCGGTTGACTCAAAGATTCAATGACCAATCCATAAACATCTGTCTCAATCATGAATGACTCAGTCATTCGAACGAATCGTTTGAACGAATGAATTAATGACTCGCTCATTAAGACGATCGCCTGGCGACACCTAATGGCGGTTTAGTGTTATGTTTAAAAGTATCATTCTTTCCAACGTGTATGCACCATTATCAATGTCTGTGCGGATGTCTTTACTTTCACTTTTATATTAGCGATTTAAAAGCACCCGCTCGTGTCACACATCGATTAACCAATGGGAAAATATCCTCACAGTCATATACCTAATAAATTTATATTTAAATACAATAGGCCTACCTAGTAAAACGTTTTATATACTATTTTGATATCCTTTTGGACACAAGAGGGCAGTATAGCCCTATGTTTGCTTTTTTTGTTGAACCAAATAGCACTAAATAGCCTGTTCATAACTTTTTCATACTTCTTGAATTGCAAAAACAGAATAAAATGGGTTTAGTTCTAATATTTGTATAATTTTATATAAAAATAAATGGTGCATAATTACATTTTTAGAAGTTATGAGATGTTTCCTGCTTCCTTTTTGACATTAATTTAATCCCTCGCCATAGCAAAACCGTTTGAGATATTCAATATCCGTTCACAATTTAGCATCTTTAATGTATTTTCATCATGTTGAAAAAGTTTGGTGGGAATAAAATAAATATTTTAAGAGGAGTGGCTAAAAATTCAGAGGCTGATTTTGCAAAAAAATCCACATTCAGACCAAAATATCTGACTTCCTCATGGCCGGAGCTAATGAATGTAAATTAGAAAGTTGTCCGGCTCGATGAGAACAATATACAAACTATTTTTTTTTTACTGTAGTTAAAACTAACCCCCCCACTTTTGTCAAAAGCATGTTGAAAGTGACACACTTCCTGCTGCCAGTTGGTGGCGCTATAACTTTGACTCACAATAGTTACATCCATCTGATCGGCCTCTTACCACGAACACACTGGTGAAGTTTCATCAAGATCAGTTAATGTATGCAGAAGTTATACCACTTCGTGTTTCTCTTTTCTCGCCATAAATTCGTTTCCTCGCCACGGCCAAACCGTTCGAGATATCAAAAATCCGTCCGCAATTTAGCATCCTCAATGTCTTGACTTCATGCACACCGAGTTTGGTGGGGATTGGATGAATTCTCTAGGAGGAGTACTTCGCATTCCACAGCGAGCGTTTTCCAAACAACCCATAATAGCCGACTTCCTGTTGGGCTGGCGTAAAACTTGACCGGGGGAAAGTTGTTCGGCACGATGAGATCTATATGTGTACCGAGTTTCATATTAATTCATGCAAGCGTGTTTGATATATGGACCAAGTTTTAGAACCCTGTTCAAGGGGGCGCTGTTGAGCCCCCCAGCCACGCCCGGGTACCAGCTTCTGCCCGTCCCTGATGGCAGGGGGTTCTGACTTGTGTGCAAAGTTTCAAGAGTTTTTGAGTACGTTAAGGACCCCAAAAGCCCCTGAAACCTTGATTAACAATATAAAAGCAATAGTCAAATCCCCCCCTCCCCTCACACACACAGAGACACAGAAAGAGGGAGAGAAAATTCTTCAGAAAATCCACATTCAAACCAAAATATCTCTCTTCCCGTTGGTCGGAGATAGTTAATGTCAATTAGAAAGTTGTCCGTCTTGATGAGAACAATACACATACCAAGTTTTGTTGCTGTTGATAAAACTAACCCCCCCACTTATGACTAAAGGTGGCGCTACTGAGCCCCTCACCACGCCCGTTTCTGAAACTTTGCACATGTCTACGGGCTAATAAATGTGATGTGTCTGTCGAGTTTCATGCAATTTCAAGTATGTTAAGAGTCTCAAAAGCTTAAAAAAAGAATATTAAAGTTTGAAGCATTGCCACGGCAACAGTATCTAAGATATCAATAATCCTTTCACAGGTCTACATCTGCCGTGTGTCTACATTATACACATAAAGTTTGAAGCAAATCGGGTAAAAATAAGAGAGTGATTTCAAAGCATTTTGAAAGTGACAAACTTCCTGCTGCCAGTTGGTGGCGCTATAACTTTGACTCACAATAGTCACATCCATGTGATCGGCCTCTTACAACGAACACACTGCTGAAGTTTCATCAAGATCAGTTAATGTATGCAGAAGTTATAACACACTTCCTGTTTCCATTATTCGCCATAAATTCGTTTCCTCGCCACGGCCAAACCGTTCGAGATATCAAAAATCCGTTCGCAATTTAGCATCCTCAATGTCTTGACTTCATGCTGACCGAGTTTGGAGGCGAATGGATGAATTTCCTAGAAGGAGTACATCAAAATCCACAGCATGCGTTTCCAAACAACCCATAATAGCCGACTTCCTGTTGGGCTGGCGTAAAAAGTAAAAGTACGAAAGTTGTTCCGCCCGATGAGATCTATATGTGTACTGAGTTTCATATTATTACATGCAAGCGTGTCTGATTCATGGACCAAGTTTTCGGACTTCGTTCAAGGGGGCGCTGTTGAGCCCCCCTGCCACGCCCGGGTACCAGCTTCAGCCCGGCCCTGATGGCCGCGGGTTCTGACCCGTGTGCAAAGTTTCAAGAGTTTTCGAGCATGTTAAGGGCCCCAAAAGTGCCCGAAAGGTTGACAAAAAAATAATAATAATAAATAATCCTACCGAAAACAATAGGGCCTTCGCCCTTTCAGGGCTTGGGCCCTAATAATCCTAACGAAAACAATAGGGCCTTCGCCCCTTCAGGGCTTGGGCCCTAATAATCCTACCGAAAACAATAGGGCCTTCGCCCTTTCAGGGCTTGGGCCCTAACAATTAAAATACACTGATGTCTGTGAAAGCAGCAATGTTAATAATTTCAAATATCTACAATTTTACAACTTGTTTTATTGATATTAGATGCACACTGTTTACGTAATTATAGTTTACTCTATTCTTGTCCCAGTTCACTGGCCACTTACTTTCATACCTTTTAGGGGAAGTAGATAAATGTACAGGTTGTAAATCCGACCACTCTTATTCTGAATTGCTGCGGTGCCCATCGCCCATTATACAGTGCTATGCATACGTTTAGACACCCATGCTAAAGTTGACTAAAAAGAGGAATAAAAAAATCATCTTTTGGAAATTGAACTTAATGCCTTATTTAAAAAAATTAGGAAAAATCCAACCTTTAAGGACACCAATTTTCTTTGTGAATGAATAATGTATCGTAAATAAATAAATGTTCTTCCTTAAAATACAGGGTGCATAAGTCTGGACACCCCTATGTTAAATTCCCATAGAGGCAGGCAGATTTTTATTTTTAAAGGCTGATCATCTCTCAATGCAAATCAAACCAGCTATTAGGCTAACTGAAATAAAACCATGCCAATCTCTAGGTACGGTGAAGGCTATGTGATCATGTGGGGCTATTTTAATTCCATGAAATTATGGGAGAATAAGACAATGACAACTGTAGCCTATGTAGGGTACTGTATGTACGAATACTATTATTTAACCTTAAAAAAATCACTTTAACCCCCACATGCTTAATAATCTGTAAGGAAAACATATTGAATAGATGCAGATTTCTGCAGTTATACCTTCTTTTCTTTGTTTTCTAATTTCACAGAAAAAATCTGTAAAATATTACTTAATAATTTATGTAAAATTACACATAACTCTGTAAAAATACAGACAAGTTCCTTTTAAAAAACGTAAAATTGATGTAAAACCGAAATACAAGCAATTACCTGTAAATTTAACAGTGGACCTTTAAATTACAGCAAATGCCTTTTATTTTACAGATATTTGCTGTATAATGACAAAACGGTAAAATTCTGTAAAAAAATACAGACAATTACCTGTAAAATTACACTTTTTTTTTTTTTTTTTACAGTGTAGGCCTATTTGAGAATGGGAATATCAGATCTTTCAGTCCAAGTTTGGAATTGATCTTCTAAGTTTGGAAATGTTTTTAATTAAAATTTGGAAAATTAAATAAAACCAATAGCCAACATAAGTCTTACAGCGCTATTGTGGCTGCAGTGTTACACGTGACAAGCATGATACTGTACGTCACCATAGAAATAATAATACATTAAAAAAATGTGAGGCGATCACTGCCCCCTCCTCCACTTAATTTCCCCCCCCCTCAAAAATACTAAGTGTATGACGCCCCCTGCGTATTCTCCCATGATTTAATTTTTTTTAACCCATCAAAATGCTGTCAAAGCTGTGCCCTAAACTGTTTGCATAATCTACACATTCAAAGTATAATTGGTAAATTATTATAATTAAATAAAGGTTGCATTTAAAAGGAATATAAAACTTAAAGCAGATGTAGCAGCAACAGGAATTCCCAGCAGATGAGCAACAACAACCATTAAAGCAGCACTAGGTAAGAATTCCGTTTTGGTCAAACACCGACTCCTAGAGTCGCTGTGAACTACTTTTATTTATTGTCGTAAATACCACTCATGCAGAGCAGTCTCTTCCATAGACTGTAAAAAAAGATGGACGACGCCCCTTCGCTCTCTTCCATTGATGAGAACTGAAGCCGCCAGAGTCCCGATATGGCGCTGACATATTGGAACTTGAGTCTGCGCAGTAGCGATCTCGGGACCAGACCTGCGCAGTAGTGAGCAGGAAGTAAAGCCGCGAAATCAACGCTCCGCCCTCACTCTCGCAGAATGCACTCAGGGAGAGTGGATTCTGCACACTTTTTAAAAAAACTGATTGCAGTACGACAAGAGGCTTGTTAAAATAAAGTAAATACAATCTCCTCAGTCCTCCGAAGATCCCGAAAAAATGTCCGTTGGTGCTTCAGTGACTACTTCGCTCAGAGAACCTGTCAATCACAGCTGTCAATCATGACGTTACACCACCGCATCACGTAACTAACTAAAAAACAACTTATTTTTGAAACAGACACTTGAACTTACATCAGCGTGATAAAAACGACAGCAAATGAAAACCACCTTTGGAAAAAAGATATTTGAAGTGTAATTTAATTGTTTAGTTGGTCTCACGTCCCGTTTAATAACACGGGGAGGCGGGGCTTATGACCTATACTAGGACCAGTCACCGGGGGGCGATCGAGACGTTTTGGCTTCACTTTTCAGGGCTTGTGCGGCACGCTTGGTCTCTTCACTCACGGCCTGATCCCCTTCCCCCTGTATACCGGTCCCTGTTCAGTCAGATGGAAGCTGTAACGAGTGGAAATAAGGTGTGGCCCCTTTAAGAGCTGCGCGCGCCCTGTTGAACTGTCGCAGTCTGTATTGTATGTGCGCCTCGAACACCCCGTAAGCGGGTTGTTTCTGTTTGATGCTCATTCTTGTGTTTGATACTCATTCGATTGGGGAATAAACACAACGCGTTACAAATCGTCGGACATCGAACAAGCACAGCTAGCCTCCGAATATGTCTACTAATCCATCAACAAGAACGCCAGGTGCTTTTTAGCTCACACTAACGAGTGAAAGCTTGTCCGAGTGATATACAATATAAGCAATATAACGTTACGTACAAGTCCAACAGCATGTGAGGACGTGTTGAGGGAAGTGAGGTAGCCTATGCCGTAAAGCAGTCGAATTTTGTAGTTCTTTTTGTTCTCGGGTTACTACCCGAAACCCAAAGTTTAAAAGTACGATTAAAAACGATACAGACCCCGTCAGGCTATGGCAGACGTGTCATTCAACCTATTGTAAGTCGATGTACCATCACAAGAGTCTTGGAAAAATATTATGAAGGTTGAAAAGTTACCTAGTGCTGCTTTAAAACCAGGTGAGTAAAGGAAGGAAGTTAGCCTACAAATTTAAAGTGCCAACCAGATTAAGAGGTCTCAGCCTCAGTTGACATGCCTACGAACTGCGCATGGAATAACAAATGAGGATGGAGTAAAAAATAAAATAAAAAAATAATAAACTGGTTTCCTGGAAACAAAGTCTTGGCACACACATAAAAAAAAAAAAAAAGAGTAATTTAGCACTTAGCACAAAAAAAATCTTTCTACAAGACCACATCTAACCCCTTGCTTTGTCCACACATTCTTTACTTTGTGTGCTGATTTTTGTTCTGTGAGGGAACAACAACAGAACTGCATGACTGCAGAAGTACACAATTTGCATGAAACACTGATACTAATATTAAATGATCAGTTTTAGACACTAATTGGACACAATCAACATGTAATACAAAACAACAGTCACTCTTAAAATAAAAAAAAGTTATAAAAAAAAAAAAAAAAAAAAAAAGACTAACAGTGAATGCAAACACTAACAAAAAACAACTTCACTCTTGCCTCACAGTTCTCTGGTCTCTCGCCAATTGAACAAGGAATCGAGTCAGCAAGACAACTTGGGCTGTCTGTTTTGTCACAGTTGATTTATCAGTAAATTAAGGTGGGTTTTTTTTGTTTTGTTTTTTTAAACGATAAAGTGCAACCAAAAAAAAGAAAAAAGAAAGAAAAAAGAATGTACTACTTTTAGTCCAATTAAACAGAGAAAACAATATATATTCAATTTCATTTTCACTCAAGCACCTGATGGTCATCTGATTTTCACATTTGCTTTGATTTACATGCAACATTTGGAATATGTTTGCATCATACCACAAAAGTTGGCAAGAAAAAAAACACACCAGCACTTCTGTATCACCACAATAAAACATTTTAAAATACCAGGGCCTATGTTTAAGAATTCATGAAGACAAGGAAGAAAAAAGTCACAAAAGTCTCCAAATAAGGAGAAAGATCTGTTGACAAATGTGGTGTCTGATCATGACGCCATTGTATTTGTCACCATACATCCTGAGGGGCTTATAATGCAGTTTAATGTAAACAAGCTGATAACAGGCCAACAGCCCAGACTTCACCACACTAGGGACAACCCAGCAAGATTTATATGGACTGTCAAGCTCATTTGTGCAAGCAGTTTGTATTTTGGACTTTTGCTTTTGCAAGTGCAGCTTCACAACAGAGCGATACATTTTACAGTAAATAACTATATATGCATATACATACAGGGATTGAGCCCTTCCTGTTCTAGAACAGTGGCCCGGTCACTATGTGATGCCGGTGAAGGAAAACGTTTCCTCCAAACGCTCCTCCAAGTGACCAAAGGATTGGCTATTGCAGCCCAACCATGAATATCGACTCTGTGGAGGTCACAACAAACAATTTTTTTGGTGGAAATAGGAGAGTCGAGGTGCAAATTTAATTCTGCAGTGAGTCAATATACCATCGACAGTTGGATGTGGTTTGTCCAACGTGGTGGTATGCCGACATTACCCTGGAAACCATAGCTCTCCATACACCACAAAGAGTTGCTGTCCTGGTCACAGATGAGCCAGCGAGACGCACACCAACAATTTGTCCACTTTTGAACTCTGATATGTCTCCCATTATAATGTGTGGATTGCGATATTTTATTATTTATAGCTGAGTTATTGCGCTGCTAATTCAACCTTCACACTCTGCTCTTTCTGATGGAAAATCAGTAAAGATAACTAGGCCACACATATACACTCCTGGGCAAACAAAAAAATAACAAATAAAAATAATGGTCTTTTAATGGTCTTAACCATTTTAATCACAAATCACTGGCCAGGAAATTAGCAATAATTGCACAAATACTGTAAAGTAGCATGGAATAGCCTTCCCCAACTTGCAGGCAGCATTTTACAGGAAGAGTCAGAAGAGTCACATATATATATATTTTTTCTTTTTTTTTTTTCTTTTTTTTTTTCTTTTCTTTCAAAAACAATTATACATTACCAAACCCAAACTTGTATGTTCCATAAGAGCTTGCTAATTTTGAAGGTGTATCACTTTTATCATTAGACTATTAAATCTGGTACCACTGACTTATTTGCTTCTTTCAGTAAGCCTATGTTCGCAACTGCTATACACTGAAAAAGTACATCAGAAAGTCAAACTGAGGGACTGCAGAAAGCATTGACTCTGGCTGCTGATTCTCAATGTGTGCCACTTTTCTAGCAGTGTTAGCAATGCAGGTGTTGGACTTGCATTTTAAATGGCACATGAATACTAATTTGTGTTGTAATAAGATCTTTGAAGTGTACAACACATAACGGTCACAGAATCATAATGCACAATTCCTCTTTGAATCTGGCCTCAAACATCTCACCAATGCAACAAGAGTCCCCCCTCTCTCTGTCTGTCTCTTTCCGTCTTTCATATCCACACAAACACACGCACAATTATGCCAACATTTTTCATTGTTACAAGACAGTTTTGGTAACAAGTCCCTCATTGTATTCTCTAAAATTATTATTATATATTTTTTTTCTTTACTGGATGTTTTGACCAGCAGTTATGACTTGCGTGACAACGAAGTGTTCCACATAACAGCCTTCATAGGAAATAGATGGTAGTAAACCCATTGGGAGGGGACCACTGGGACTATGAGAGGTCTTTGTGTGGGCAAACAGGTGTAGGTCTTATTCACAGAATCTAAATTCTTTAAGAAACATGATTTATTAGATGTAATACCATTACACCCAACACCAATACCAATATTTTAAGGCTAAGATAAATATTTTTTACACTATTTTGAGAGAATACTGCAAGGTGGACCAGTACCTATTTTGATTAACATCCTTAAAGCAGCCATAATTCACAAGATTAGAAAATGCAGTTGAATTTGTTTTATATCATTGTTTTCCTAGTATATTATTTTTGTATATATATATTTTGCGCATGTTGTGACAAAAATATGTAATTTTTTCAGTGTTTATTATTTTTGAGTTGGCCTAAATTACAAATCTTGACAGATTTCACTTTAACCATCATGTTCTGTTTAAACTCTACTTTAAAGTGATGCTCAATATCCTAGAGAAGTCAAATATAGTGACAGTACTTACGGACCACATGCTCTATGATCCCCTGCACTGAGTCAGAGATGATGTTCGTGAAGAAGTGAAGTTGGCATGAAAGTGCAACGCAAGCTGCAGAGAGAACTAAGACAAGCTTTTAGCACAAGTCCTATAATCCTATTGATCTTAAAGCCTAGAGTCCAGAGTGAGAATCTTATGCCTCTCATAGGGGTATCAGAGCACAGGGAGCATCCAGCCAGCTTTATGAACATGCCAGTTACAGCCCCTCCATCATCTTCCGGCCTGCCACTGGAGCTATTTCCCCTAAATCCCCTCTCCCACCACCTCACCCATGAGTCCCATCAATATAAACCACAATCAACTTTCACCCACCTAAAACAGAGTCTCGCCTGTAGGCCACTTCCTACATATTAGTTTCAAAGATATCGAGCATGGTAACCCCATGGTAAAAGCCTTGCACAGTAGTGTTAATGAGTTCATCTGTGACTAATATGTTGTAATGTAGATGGAGCCATTCCAAAACATGAAGATCTGACCTTCTCTAGCTCCAATTTTCCGACTGACCAGAGGAAAATTCCAAAGCCTACCGGTGAGCGATCTCAACAGTGCAGGTGACCTCCCGTGTTGCTCATCATCTACCGATGAGCCCCGCTAACTCTTTGAGTTAAAGGCCTGGTGGGAAGGAATAGTGTGATAGCCTGTCGTCTACAACATTTGCAGTTTAAAATGCTATGCGCCACTCCTCCAGTCCACCCTGTCAGTTTGCACCGCCTTCTTGTTGGTATTTCTTAAATGCCAGTGCCAGTCACGAATAGGTCAGTACAGACTATTGCAGCGAGCTTTGTCACTAATAAATGGGAGGTTGGCAGTAAAGTAGGAAATATTGCCCCACAAACAGCTACGGACAACATAAACAGCCACAGGTCCCATATGGCAAAGCATCGCATCAGGGAAGTGACAGCTCCTCCTGGGAATGAAGAAACACGTGTTTCCTCATAGTAGCAGGGTACAATCTAATTTCATACCGAGGGGATGGGCTTTCCCCTCACTGGCAATCTGAAAGCTTTTAGATGTACTTCTTAATGGGGTTTGGATTTGGGAGCTCAGCCAAAAGCTGAAAGACGACCATTTTAGTAGCAACAACAAACGTGACGAAGAATGTAACCTGCTCACACTTAAAATATTACTTGAAAATCCAACACACGAGTGTTCTAGACAGAGCATATTTACATTCTCTTAAGACAGAAAAAATATTACAGTGTAATAAGTTCACAAGAAAGTGACTGTTTGCAAACTGTACATGGTGGGGGTAAAGTATTATATCTAATGAGAATGAAGAGGCTAATGGCCAATAACAAATACTATGAAAAGCAAATGTGAAATCAATCAAATGAGGTCTGAAATGTAAAAGTGGCTGGTTCCTTTTTATGCTTTTGTTTCAGTCTGGCTGCTGACAATGTCAAAGCTGAGTCTCCAAAACAGTAAAGCGGCATGAATAAAGTAATTGACTCTGGCGCAGAAGCGACTTCCACGCTGTGGCTAATGGATTCACGAAAAGCAACACGCTCAGGATTAAGAGAGGCGAGGTGTGAGCAGACTGCGCTCTCTAATGCTAATTAATAGCCATTTAAGGAAGACACTCACACAGACACACAGCTGCCCCAGCCAAGCCAATTACAGCGTGGGAGGAGTACACAGAGGCAAGTGCTGTCAATCACTGTGGCTGCATCCGAAATCGCATACTTCCCTACTATATAGTAGGCCAAAAACAGTATGTGACAAAAGAAGTATGTCCGAATTCACAGTACTCATAAAAGAGTAAGGCAAGGCAAGGCAAGTTTATTTATATAGCACATGCCATAAACAATGTTAATTCAAAGTGCTTTACATAGAAAAATAATTAAAATAATTTTTTATTGTCATAAAATAACAATAAAAGCAGAGAATAAAAAAACAAAACACAAATAATTAAGTAAAAGTTATACAAAGAATTAAAAAAAATAGAAAATATACAAGTGATAAGATAAAGTGCAATCAGTCGGACGTACAGTGGCCATAACTGCCTGAATCACTAAGTTCGGGGCACCCCATCTCAATGGAAGAGGCAGAGAGCTTCAGTTCATGAGACACACTAGTAGCAACTTATAGGCCTTCTAGTGACCTCTCGCGTGAGGTCATCTGAGTGTGTGCGTAAACTCACCGTCTCACTTCCCAATTCTCTCAACTCCTCCAACCAGATAGCCCAAACCAAAAATAAATTAAATCTTACTACCTGAATCACTAAATTCAGGGCGCCCCTGTCTGAATGGAAGGGTCAGAGAAAAAGAGTATAGAGGGTATGCACGTGACGTCACCCTCGGCCAGCGAAAAAAGACTGAGCGGCAGCATGTTTTCAGCATGAATGGCACGAAAAAAATGGGAAAGAGCTTTACGATTGACTGTACAACTAGATTTGACAAGAAATCTGAGGTATATTTTTACAGACTGCCGAAAGCTATAGCACAGAGAAGCAAATGGATCGCTGCAACTCATAGAAACTCCAGGCAGCAAAAGGTGGATTGCACCTTTTGCACTGATATTGCAGTTATCATTTTGTGGTAACATCATGCCCTATATATTGTATTGCTATATATATTGTATTGCCAACTCATCAATTAAGTATTTACCATTGTATAGGGGAGCGCGGGGCACAACCTAACGCGGGGTTAAATGTAACACGGACCTTTTACATAGTTAGTCAGGGTCAAGCAGGCTGTGTTTCCGCTCTTTTTCACTCGCTGCCAGAAGACAATCTCCCGCTGATTTGTAGAAAGTTTTGATAAGATTTCTTGAAGATTCTGGACAAAGAGTGTTTTGACACCATGCAAGTACATTTTTTCATCATATGTTTTTTTGGGGGTTTCTGAGTTGGGTGTGTAACAATACGGAAGAAAGATTCATCAAGTATTTAACTAGCATAAACCAGCCAGGTCTTTAATAAACCAGTCCAAGCTAGTCTTTTTTTTAGCTGGAGTTCAGGCCTAACCGTTTCGGGCACTTAAAGGAACACTCCACCGTTTTTTTCATATTAAACTATGTTATTCCCTTAACTAAGACGAGTTGATACATATCTCTCTCGTCTGAGTGCGTGCACTCAATCGCTCTGGCGCGCGGCGACACTTTGATAGCACTTAGCTTAGCCCAGTTCATTCATTAGGGACCAAACAGAGATGAAGTTAGAAGCGACCAAACACCTCCACGTTTTCCCTATTTAAATACAGTTACACGAGTAGTTACACGACCAAGTATGGTGACACAAAATAAAACGTGGCGCTTTTCTAAGCGGGTAAAAAGGATAACTATAATGTATGGCGGAATAGCACTTGGGAGCACTTCGACTCGGTGCAGTAAAAAGTCACGCCTGAAAAATCCTCTCCCCCTCTCACTTCTGTCATTAGAACCAATGTGACTTTTTACTGCACCGAGTCAAAAAGCGCCACATTTTATTTTGTGTCACCATACTTGGTCATGTAACTACTCGTGTAACTGTACGTAGAGGTGTTTGGTCGCGTCTAACTTCATCTCTGTTTGGTCCCTAATGAATGAACTAGGCTAAGCTAAGTGCTATCAAAGTGTCGCCGCGCGCCAGAGCGATTGAGTGCACGCACTGAGACGAGAGAGGTATGCATAAACTCGTCTTAGTTAAGGGAATAACATAGTTTAATATGAAAAAACGGTGGAGTGTTCCTTTAATGTTTGAAATAGCCTGTGAAATGCAAATCTGACAATTCTTACGGTGTGTGAAGTACCACAAAAAAAAAAACGCATTTCCACTCCATTTCCAAGTCTCAAACACAGAAAAATCATGTATTTATATAAAAGTGTACAGCTGTGCACAGACCCTGCTTCAAAACTCAAAGAGTTCTTTTTAAACATTACGGTATATGTTTGATGCAGATGTGAAGAGTCTCGCTTGTGTGCGAGCATGTATACAGCTGCACTAATGCCTGTGGGGCGTGTGTACTCTTCACAGAGATATATAGTGTAGCTTTAAGGCATTAAGATGATACTTCCTGCCCTCTTGCTGCGTTCCCGGCATCCTCTCAAGGACGAGTGTCAGAAAGCAATTGCTATTAGTCTGAGTATGCTTTGCTAGTGGATAAATTTAGGCAGCTTTTAGCAGATGAGTAACGGTGTCATCGATTAAGATTAGCGCCAGTTCTAGCATTGTGTCATAAAAACACAAAGATAGAACACCTTCAATGTCGAAGGTAAGATGAACTGTAAGAATAATGAAAAAAGGGAAGTGAGAATGAGTGTGTGAAAGATAGAAAGAGAAAGAGAAGCAAACATCTCATATACATAATGCGGCGTATTAATAAACTACTCAAGCCTCCACCGCTTGATGTATGTGAGTGACATAGCTCGCTTGGCAGTTATAGGATTCAGCAATTGATGTCATCTTTACAAGATGAAACCTCATCTAAAACCCCTGAGGAAAAATTAGGCAGTTAGCTTTCTCCGAAAGGCAAACTGAACTACGTCAGATCAAAACAAACTGTTTTGCTAAAGTATATAAAAGTAATTATGAGGTTCACATCTCACTTAATAATGCTTATGGTGTTTACACAGTAAGAAAGCCACACTGGAATGCCTTAAAACGATTCCTGAAAGTCATTTGTGAGACTTGATTTGCACTACACTTAAGAGTATTAGTGCCTTGTAAAGCAAGATCAGACATATGGGTTGAATATGGCAAATGATAGGTTATTTAACAGTGAAATGCACTTATAATGAGTAAAGGCATTAGGTGATTAGTCCAAATGAAAGCAAGCTGCACCATCTATAACCTGCCAACGAAACACAGACAAGAAATACCGGTCCTCACAGACGGCTAAGAATCATAACTACTTAATGATAGTCCAAAATTAATTATATGTTCTAATGTTCACATAAAGAGTGTTTTAATGGGTCTACTCTAGGAGCTCTAGAAATACCTCACATATTTTCACTTTGATAAATTATGTTATAAACGGTTAACCTGACCCTGTCATTCCCCGTGTATGTGTTGTAAACAGTAGTAAGGAGCTGATCAGTCAGCCTTCACTGACATTCTGATATCCTTCAGAATGTCTGACAGCTGAATATTTCCTTCTTTCATAGCATAATGGAAGTTGATAATGATTATGCATTTGTCATGCTAGGTCAGAGAGGAAGAGATGTATTGTTTCATTGGTGTCACTATTTAAATATTTTAAGTATGAGGGTGATTTATTGTTATGGGGCCAGCTAACATCTCAAATTCTCTCTCAATAGATGATTAATCACTTTTAAGGCCCATTATTTGGATGTGTGGCCAAAACTTCAAAACTGATTAATGGCAACTGCTAAAAACAGGGTACAGTTGTAAGAGTCATTCATAAGGTCTCACTTAAATTGGGACTTACACAGCTGATGTTGTTGAATCATTCTTTGAGCACAGGAATCAACCACATACAATGCACTTTACTGTTGTTCTTGATTAATGTAGCTATTATTAAACTAAATTATCTGATTACTCTTTTAAAACTGGCTCACACTATGGCTTGCACTATATTTTTTGCTTTTGCACTGGCTCTTCAGTCTTGCACTGCAAGTTTACACAATTTACCCTACATTCCGAACACTCCACATCAGAACCACTATAAGCTTTGCTTGCCATTGTCATGACAATCCATGTGCATCTTGTTTTCTCAACTGTGCTCAAGAATCACAAATCAAGTTTAAAGGAGCAGTACACCCACCATTTGCTTCCTGTCAAATAAAGACAAAAAAATATAGTTCAATTCTTAAAGAGGAAAATTCCACTCAAAGCAAAACGAGAGAAGACAAAAAAAGTGGTCTCACCAAGACTGTTGTTCCCTTGTCCTGGAATCCTCCATTTGGTGTCCAAAATAATCCACTACACAATTAAAAAAAAAATTGTAAATCCCAGATCGCATGTGAATTTCTATTCCCATTTAGTCCATTAAAAAATAAAAATAAAATAATAATCAACATAGGCAGGCCTACGGGATTCCAAAAGGCCTCCTTTCCCTCCTTTAAAAAAAAGAAAGAAAACCTAATTAAAAGTCCCCTGCATTTCCTGCTGTTCATGGTAAGAAATGTAGGACATTTGCTCTGCAACTAGGCTACATGGTTTGATGGTTTAAAGTTATCATGCTTGTCCTCAAAAACTGTGATATATTGTTCTTTTAAAATGTTTGATAAAATAATAATGATAATAATAATTATATATATATATATATATATATATATATATATATATATATATATATATATATATAATTATTATATATATATATATGTGTGTGTGTGTGTGTGTGTGTGTGCATAAATTATTTGTGAATATTCCCAAACTCTCTGACAATGTGGTTTCTCTATAGCCCGTCACACAGAGCATTGATCCCAGAAAATTACTGTAGAATTGCTAGAGTGCCTTCTGTGTGAACGAAAACACACCTCAGTAACATTAATCCTAGTAACATTGCTGGGATCAGTCCCGGAACGAGCCCTGTGCGAACAAAAGGAAGGACCAATACCATAGGGGGTATGTCGTAGTGATGACCTTGAAGCTGAGATCGTTCGCCAGCTTAGTGTAACAACGATGCACTAGTTTATGATCGAATCAGAAAAAAATGCACGCGTGGTTTCTAGTGAGAGAAATCGCAGATCATAAGCAAACTTAAGACACTGCGGATACATTACACGTCACATCCTGATGTCACGTGTCTTTATGGGATGTGTGTCCAGAAAATCACTGGCAGGGTAAATGAACCAAAATCAAAATAACATTATCAGTGTATCTCCCCTCAGCCGCCTACTCTTGCCTACATTTCAGGTGAGGAGAGGCGCATCTCAAACAAGCCTATTATTGCCCTCATTGCCTGATGGTAAAACAACAATATAGGGACAGCGCCACCTAGTGGTCATGAAACTGGTCATTAGATTTATTGGGTCATACATAGGCTGCGTTTAACTCCACTCTTAGATAAACACTTGCAAACTTCCCTAAGCACTCCCCCTCGGTGAAATTCCCATAGCCATTTTGAAGAATGTTCAACTTAAGGGGAGTTTATTTGGAAAGACACTTGATCCCTTGATTTTGACAGAGGGAGCGAGACTACTCATATGTGCACTTCAAGCAGATCCATAGACCACAATGCAACACGCTTGTGACGTCACAACAGCAACTCGCACTGCTCACACTTTATTTACCCACAAATGATCAAGGGCGTGTTCCATTTAAACCCATTACAAGGGTTCCACCAGTAGTGAGCACTTGTGCAACGTAAGTAATGGCAAACATCTGAGTGAACGAGACAGAGGGAAGTTATCAAGGGAAGGGCATAAAAAACTTAAACGCAGCCAGAGATTAAAAATGTCGGCCATATTGCCTGTCCATACCCTGCGTGTATCTGATAATTTTAGAGATACAGTAGTGCCCCCTTCTGCTAAACAAATATAAAAAATAAAAATAAAAAATATGTCAATGCATCATCTTACCATGCTGGTCAAAATTTATTAAAAGCTTTTCGGTAGAACTGTTCTCATGTAATGCATCAACAAACATGACCAGAAGAGACCAAACTAGAGCCCGACCGATATATCGGCGGGCCGATATTATCGGCCGATATTAGGCATTTTCCAAACTATCGGTATCGGCATTTATAACGGCCGATAAATGAATATTTAAAAAATAAAATAAAAGCGGACAAAACACCCTGCAACCATGTTATGAGTGTTGGCGCTGCATAGTTTGTCCACCAGAGCGCACTCTACAAGGAAGACTGCTAACATCAATGAGCTTGGAAATCACAACAAACTTATTCTGCCTAAATAAAGTAATGATTACTGTATTTATAACTAGCATATCTGTAGTTCCAGTCCCTGCATTGTAAAACGTAAGTTAGGCATATGCGAGGAGTGAATATTTAGACAGAGAGAAAAAGTATCAAACATAGCAGCTAGCCTGTGCATAAAAGTTAGCTTTTCTTTTACACGTGTGTGAAATCCAAGTGTGCGTTACTGTAGGGGTAATTAACACATGGTTACCGAGTCGATCGTTCCCTGGGATGCGTTTTCATGAAAATCGAATGTAAAGAGTTATATCTCTAAAAACAGATGATCTTATAACGCTAGTATATGGGGCACAGAGTAAGTAAAAGTAAATCGCTAGTTAATACCACTAACAAGGCTCAAAATAGCCTCACACTAACACGGTAGCATAATGAGGGTCCTTACAAGCAAACCGAAGCATTGAGAACTTTGTAAGTGTACAGACAGTTTAATAAGAAGATACTTTATAAAGACAGTACATTACGCGTTTACAGGCATCATCTAGGAAAACAGGCTCGACTAATCGAGTCACGAACGCCGTGCTAAGTGAGCTGGTCAATAGGAATTACGTTTGTGAAATCTAACATAGCACGGCGTTCGTGACTCGACTAGTCGAGACTGTTTTCCTAGATGATGCCTGTAAACGCGACGCGTAATGTACTGTCTTTATAAAGTATCTTCTTATTAAACTGTCTGTACACTTACAAAGTTCTCAATGCTTCGGTTTGCATGTAGGGACCCTCATTATGCTACCGTGTTAGTGTGAGGCTATTTTGAGCCTTGTTAGTGGTATTAACTAGCGATTTACTTTTACTTACTCTTATATACTAGCGTTATAAGCTAACGTTAATCTGTTTTTAGAGATAAAACTCTTTACATTCGATTTTCATGAAAACGCATCCCAGGGAACGATCGACTCGGTAACCATGTGTTAATTACCTCACATAATGTATTTAGTACATCACTAAGTAATAGATTTTAGAAGGCAGGCAGCAAATGATGATTGAAAATGGTTTGTTGTAGCTTGATGGAATAGATGGATAGAATTAGGAGTGACCTTTGTCTTGCTTAATAATAATACAAATGATGATGATAATAATAATATCATCATCATTGATTTTTTTTAAATTATTACTGTCAATAATAATAATAATAGTTGATTTTTTTTGTTCAAAGGACTTTAAGTTTCGTATCTTAAGTTTGTATTTTTAATATACATTATATTTATCAGAACTTTAATATATTCTGTTCTGTTGTGACAATAAAGTTAATTTTTTTTAAAATAAATTTATTTTTAAACTGCATTATATTATTTTAGTAAGGCTGAGGACTCTTAAATAACTACAAATAATTACGGAAAATCTGTTCATGTTTTGTTACACGTTTCTGGATTTAAAAAATATATATATATATATCGGTCGATATATCGGAATATCGGATTTTTAAATCACCAAATATTTGTATCAGTATCTGCCTTAAAAATCCTTTATCGGTCGGGCTCTAGACCAAACAGTATTGAGCCTCTATTTTTTGCCACATTTAGCCTTTTGAAACGAAAGTTGTTAACTGCACGGTTGTTTCAACCCATGGTTGGGTCAAATATGGACAAACCCAACCATTGGTTTAAAATTTTTAATTACTTTCATCTTTAAAAACAAACCAAAGCCATGTCCCTGTATGGCTTGGGGGATACGGATCTTGGTTTATAATGAGAAGTCTGAATTTTGGACAGGATGATCAAGACGTTTTTCTATTTCTTGACTTTGCCTTATACTGAATAATGAAGGCTGAGCTTATGAGCTGAAAGTTCTATTGTGCTTTGCCTCGTGATTGCTGCTTCTAGCTATATTTATTATCATCACAATTATCATAATTAATATAATTGTTTTGTATTTCTTTTCCCCCCCTTTTTTTTCTAACTGGACCTTATTTATTAATTGTCCTGCCAGACTTGATACAGAAAGTGGTTAATCAAAGTGATCTGCTGTGGGGACAAACACAAAGTGCTGGACACGTCTCAGGCGGCTTCTAAGTAAAGGCCATCAGTCTCCTTAATTAGGTCTTCTCATTTGAGCTGTGTCTAAAATCACCTCAGTGCAACTCCTTTTCTCAAGCTTTCACCAATTTTAATTAGGCCCACTGGAATGTTAGGCCTGTTTTTCCTCTGTTCGTGCTCATTATAAAATTAAACAAATTAATATTTGACTTTTGTATGTGTCCTCTCCACCCAAGCACACAATGCTCATCTCCTCAAACCATCTTACAGTGAGGGGTAAAGAGAGAAGAATTCCCTAAAGTGGAATAGTAAATGGAGCTGTGAATAAGAGTGTGATATATGATCAACCTCTCTTCCCTCTAACCTGGGCTAATTAACCATGTCAACACAGGAGATTATACCCTTCTGTACTGCTCTTGAACACTGTCCAAACCTCCTGTCCTTCTGCCATCCTCTATTTCAACATCCTTTAATTAAGGTCCACCACATGCCCGCAACAACGGAGGACACATAAAAAAAGGAATCAATGCTTATTTTGAAAATAAATGGCACTTTTAATGAACGGAGTACAAAATAGGACCTAAAATTTGAAGCTCTTCTTAAAATCTTTTGAAAGGAGATATTTAACTGTGAACCACTTTACTCAAACATATTTCCAGATGTCTCTCAATTCCTAGCGTTCCGGACAACACTCTTTGGTTTGTGGCAGTGATTCAATACAGGCAAGAGACAAGTGGAAGCATCAGTTGAAGATCTAAACTAGAGAATATCTCATGTTGCTTGTTAAGGGTGCTTAACTGGCCAACATGGGGCTGTTTTTCCATAGTCATCACTTATAATTGTTATAAATGACCATAAGTTTAACAGTAAGTTTCTAATGAGCTGAATTATAGCCGTCATAAAAGTAGGATGTTGATAAATTAGCCAAAACTAAGACACTTTTTTTGCATTTGACAAAGCACAAAGATTGAAATGAATGATTTAGAAGATCTGAACGGAAATGAATTAGATGTATATGAATGGTGGTCTGTTATCTATATCTTCCTAAATTAAATGGCTGAATGTCGGTGTTTAATATGCAGCTATACACAGTTTCTCAATTTCCGCACCTGCTAAAGCCATTTGAATTGATTGATGGCAGCAGCCTCCAGC
This sequence comes from Abramis brama, assembly GCF_963993115.1. Classification (NCBI taxonomy): domain Eukaryota; kingdom Metazoa; phylum Chordata; class Actinopteri; order Cypriniformes; family Leuciscidae; genus Abramis; species Abramis brama. The sequence goes on from NC_139965.1 coordinate 34,390,592, forward strand.
TCTCCATTGAATTCGAGATATCCCACTTTAATAGCTTCAGGTTTTCCCCCCAGGTTTTTCGTTTGTTTATTTATTTATGTTGTGTCTCAAAAAAAAAAAAAAATGTTTTTCCTTTTTACCAGTGTTCTTATTTTGTTTGATCATCTAGATTACATGCTGTGAGCTAGTCTGCTTCAAAGGAGCACATTCAGTTCATATCCTCATTCTCCTTTGTATTACAATTGCGCAAAAGAAGTGAGATGACTTTATTTTATTCCTCTCCAGAGGTGTAAAAAGTACCTGAAAACCGTACTTAAGTAAAAGTACAGATACCTTACAGAAAAAAAAAATGACTCCACTAAAAGTTACAAGTCACCAATTTCAATACCACTTCATTAAAAGTCATACCTGTTTCACAGACAGGGCTTAGATTAAGCCAGGATTAGGCCTTAGGTCAAGTTACGACATACAGCTTTTATAAAGATGCCTTAAAAAACAACAACAACAACAAAACAATACTGGTGTGCATCTTGAGGCAAAAAAAATATATAGAGAGATTTTTTTTTCACAGACATATTTTAAGATATGTCAGTGCAAGTTGCTTTCAGTTAAAAAAGCTCAAACATGCATTTTAGTCTGGAACTAGCTTAACCCTTGTCTGTGAAACCGGGGGTTTGAGTATCTGATTTTAACAGTACCTAAGCATTTTACTTGTACTGAATTTAAGCTCAAAGATGTACTAGTCCTCAACACCAAAGAGACATGGCAGTGAAAGACAAGAAACAGCTGATTTGTGAGGAGAGCAATGACATGTTTATTTTCTAATTTTCTATATCTAAATATCACAAATGTATCGCGATATACATATCGCAACGGCTTGCAATAACTGGGGTCATGAACAAAAGACAAAGAGAAAATTACTCACTGCTCTTGGCTGAATAACTTTTGTAGCTTTAAGAATCAGTATTTATTCATACAGTGAAAACTAAGCAGTGTTTTATTTTTACATTTGATTATTCAGTTTCTGTTCTTAAATAAAACTAATGTAGGATAACCTGAAACCCTAAACCCTGTGGTTTACACTGATGTAAAAGGTTATATAATTTGAAATATATTTTAAAGATAATTAAAATTTATTTTACACACGTTAAGCATTATCGTATCGCATATTGAATATCGCATTATTTAATGAGTAATTGCATACCGCAATTTTCTTCAATATCGTGCAGCCCTATTTTCTAAAGTTGAAATAAAACTGAACACTTCAATATTCCAATAAATTAAGGTCGACACAACAGCCTCTTAAATGTCTACAAACACTCAAGTCTCAGTTAAGCTCAAGTGTTTTTCAAAAAGGGCATAAGTAAACCTATATCATTCAAAAAGGTATTCAATATAAAATAATAATGTTAACTATAATTAAAGCCTAAAAAAAAGTCAAACTTGCACTGATGTCATGTCCTCATCTCAAATATAAAACACCTGAGATTCAGCAACTATCTGCTACTGCACTCACCTTAAAGTAGCCATGTTGACAAGTTTCAGTGAGTAAGGGCAAAATAGACAAGTAACTTTTAGGAAGGGGGAACAATTGAGCACATGCAGTGGCGTAACTTTGTTTTAAAAAGTGGATGGGACAGGTGGGGTGGGGGTTGCTAATAAAATTCTAAATCAGATATATGTACTATAACATTACGATGTCCAGCAATCAATTTAAATAGTAGGCTACATGGGGTTTCATTTGTCGTTTAATGAGATGTAGCCTAATATATGTTGTCAGTGCCGAGAATTTTCGTGTGAATAAATACATAGATCTACCTATTAGACCAACGTATTCCTTAATGGTCCAGTGGGAGGACTTTCGCCAACTGTGTCAGAGGTTCTGGGTTCTAATCCGCTTTCATACAGTTTTTTTTTCTCGTATAGTTTTTTTTTTCCTCATCAAAACCGATTATGTTCATCAGTGGTTGTATATTAAGCAGAGACACGTTTGTGTGCATTATGTTTTGTGATTTCACCAGAAGTAGTCCGGCAGGCTTTAGTGGGCAGACTCAGCTTGGACCGCCATCCCGCAGAGGGCGGGCACAAGTGAGTCGCTACAGCTTCCTCAACGGGAGGAACAGAGAGATATCCCCTGTCTTTCACGCCGTCAACCGCGGAGAGCATCGAAGAGACAGAGGATCTCAGCCTGGCCGAGTACGGGGATCCCCACGACCTGGAGAGCTCATCGTGCAGCTCGGGGAGGAAGGGAGCGGGCCTCGAAACAGGTGCAGAGCGGCGTCCAGGCAGAAAACAGCCATCCAACCTGTTAGGCGCGGGCTCCTTGGGCGTCGACCAGTCGAGGCCGAGGTCCTCTACGGCCTTGGTGAGGAGGCGGAGAAGCTCAGCGTCGACGGAAGCCCTCACGCTGGATTCCTGAGTCGACGGGGCGGGGCCAGGGACGGATCCTGACCAGTCCTCACTCCCGGACGCCAGGATCGAGCAGCTGTCATCCCCCTGCGACATCCCGCTCCATCTCGTCGGCTGCCGCGGCAGCGGGGCATTGGCCGTCGAGGAATGAGACAGGGGACTCGAAAAGAGGAAAAAAGGGGACAGAAAGAGGCTCGCGGGGACACCGCCGGCGAGTGCTCTTTCACAGAGACTTCTGGTGGCCTCTGTGAGCGGCGCTTTTTACGGCGCGGCCCAGCAGGAGGCATGGATACAGCGGACTTGATGGCGAACAAAGCCTGTCGAGCCCGCAGGGTCGAAAGAGGCAAGGATTCGCATTCACGGCAGCCGCCGTCGGCGAGCGCGTGGTCCGCGTGTTCTTTTCCCACAACTCATGGTCCCCGTCGCTGAGAACGGCTCGGCACGAGCCGCAGGACATGATGGGCATTGAAAAATGCCTTTGCTCTTTTGAGAAAACATGCGTGTCGCAGCGGCGAACACACACGGAGCAGTGAAAAAGGATATGAGCGCCGGATAGCGCAGCAGGTACGGCGAGTGAAGGCGGCGAAAATCCAGCCGGTGTCCTCGACTCAAACTCGTCCCGCTGAGATGCTGTTCGACGGCGTTGCTTCTCTCTCGAAGATCCAGCGAAGTCCTTCGCTGAAAGGAGACGAAATCACTTGTGCAACCTGTGTGGGGGGGTTTTATAGGCTAAAGCCACACCCCTTTTGGCGGGCCATGACGACAGCGTGGGAAGGCTTCCCATTGGCACTGGAGTCGTGCCAAGACGCACTGATAGGTTGCAGCAGTTGCCGCAGAGCAACCAATAGGCGCGCGGGCCGTCTCACCTATGTCTGCCTGCTGCAGCAAATGTGTTTTACATTCTAAAAATTAAGGGTAATTTTTTGCTTCAGTATTCTCGAGAAAAGGAGTTTTCCCGTAGCGTAACCTAAACTTACGCAACACGAGAGTACTCTCGTAAGAGAACTGACATATTGCATGACTTTGTGTCATGCAAGGTCATCATAAAATCTAGAGAAATGCACGAGGTTGTCAGCGAGCAGTTTAAGCATATTTCCTGGGCAGAAGTGCCGCGTATATATATCCTTCCGGTCTAATAGGAGAACGGTAGTGGTTGGAGCAATCTGACAGCTGACCGCGTCAGCTGATCGCAGCCTATGCCTACGTGGCCTGTCTGAACTGACGCTGTGCTCGATTTTAGTTGCCCGATGTAAGATCACAAGTTAATAGTCACATTCATTATTTATTAGGTTATTGTGCATTTGATCTGCTTTATTTTTGCTGTTTTACTGTCACTCAACTTTTCAACTGTTACTATTAAAATTATGAACAGAAATTAAATATTGTCTCACTGTTTCCCATTACTGTACAATGTTTTTACAAATGAACTATTTTAACTAAACAAATAATCAAATAAAATACTGAATGGAAATAAAAACTGTTGAATTCTCATTTTTAAAGGTATTTTACATTTGCAATGAAATGGTTAGGCAGCTTTACAGCATTACGGATGGGTGTCTCAACTGGATACCAACTGTACCTAGCATGGATTGGAACAGAAAAGCTTCTTGTGTTTGCTCTAATTGTGGCAAATATGACCTACTTATGGCTGTTAATAATTATTAATATTTTAGTAGACAAGTAAAAGAAATGTCATATGAAAAAAACAAACAAAAAAATCACTTATTTTCAGTAGGCCTACTTAGTTTTGGTGTGGCAACGGAAAAAGCAAAAAGTGTCCCAACTGTACCCAGTCATTCGTGTATCCCTGAGCTTCCAAAGCCGGGCTCAGACTACAGTGCATCACGAACATAAGGATAATCTTCACAGAATGTTTTCCCTTTCACAAACATGCACACACTACACGAGTTGAAAATGGTAGCGCATCACTCACGACAATTGACCTATGGCTAAGCCACGCCCCCAAACGCAATGAGCCAATCACAGTGCGCATAGCTAACCCATACACTCGGACATTCTCTGCTTCCACGTCCATTGAAATGCATTGCAGTTAGTCAGTTTTCATTCGTTTTTATCTGTTTTTTCTTGTCATTTTAAGTTTAAAATGGTCAAACGGTGTGCATGGAGTACATGCAACTCCGACACTAGGTATCCTGAGAGGCTGGGCGACAGTGTGTATTTTTTACCCTTTCCCAAGCCACATTTCAACCGAGATAAGTGTCTGCTCTGGATTAAGTTATGCGGTAGACCACAACACCAACTAAACGCAATTAAACAAGGATGTCTACATCTGTTCTAAGGTAAGTCAACAACGTATTTGAACGTTATTTTTAACATCTCTAACATAACGTTAGCCTAGCTTCTAGCTGCGTTGTAGCTGCGTAGCCAGACACAATGTTGTGTTTTACACAAATATAAGTAGGCTAAACACTTTGCAGTTGTAATGATGTCCTGTATGAACAAAATGGAGTATGTTTTTATGTTTCCACTGTTCGATCGTGCCCGCGCCTCTCTCTCTCTCTCTGATACACACACTCATCCAGCATTGCAATCTTGACATCGCAGACTGTTCATTATGCTGCGTTCACACCAAACGCAAATAGAGCGTCAAATTCGCGCGTATCGCATCTAGTTCGACACTTAAACATTTTGAATCCATTCACGCGTCCAAAGCGAATAGGACGCGCGTATAAAGCGAGCGTTTAAAGCGAAATAGCACCAAACTATAACATGTAAGTTACACTGTGACCTGTAAATCTTTGTCTGGAGCTGAAGCTTTTCATCGACCTTCTCAACAATGAAATTATTAATATAACCCTCCAATGTATAGTTAAGGCCCTTTTGGTGACTTCGAGATGATATATAATCTTTCTGTGTCCAAAAATCATCAATTGTCCCTGTGAAATGTCTCCTACTGTGACAGCTACCGCTATAGCGCCTGTTACCGAATGTTGACTGTTTGTCCGAGTGAGTGGAGGGGGCGTGGCTTAGCCATAGGTCAATTATCATGCAAGAAGGATCATCACCTCACGTGATCTCACGGGGACGTGGATGTAAGCATGTACGTAGCAGATAGTCATTAGGCTTGTTTGAGATGAGCAAAATCTGCGCAGAATCGATCACCGGTGATCAGCGCGAGATGCATGCCGGTTAGAAATGTGTCCGAGTGCGGTCCGCCTTGCTCTGATGTCATGCTGACGTATGTCAAAAATCTCTCGCGATCGCAAGGCGGATGTGTCGGATTCTGCAGGCGAGCGCAGTTGCTCTCCACTGACTGCGCTGATCAAAAGCATGATGGGAAACGACTTGCTGACGACACAGCTTAATGCTCATTGGTTAAAACAACTGTGATGTATTGTTCTCTTTTAAAATGTTTGATTTTAAAACTCTAATATCATGTTTTATGTGTATATTTTATGTGTGAATATTCCCAAACTATCTGACAGTGCGATCTCTTTGGGTTATGCAATTGAATTTTTATAAAAAAATAAAATAAATAAAAACACATATGTCTGTATTAAAGAAAAAAATATCGATAAACATGTATTTGGAATGGAATTAAATAACAAGTACTTTGGGTGTCTTGTTCATTTTATTTATTTTAATATAAAAGCAACAGAACTTAAATTACATCCAGTTTATTAGCAACACCGTGCACGAGCGTGAATATCGTGAATCCCGCGATATCCATCTTTGATCTCACAGGTGTCAGGTCCATTGCGAGAAGAGAGAGCTGTCCGTCTTGCCTGCGCTTTTTTCACTCCTCCCCTCACTGCAGCCGCCTACTCTCGCACACATTTCAGGCGAGGCTAGGCGCATCTCAAACAAGCCTAATGTTTACATTTGCTAGCAGCTTTCTACACTCACCCAGTATGTGCAAAACCAGGGCGACTTCACTTATCCCCAACTCTTCTTTGTCCGTACGGTTGTGTCATTATTTTCGTTATATGTCACGTTATACAAGCAGTCGTGTTGTTGCAACACTTTCCGCCTTCTCTTGGTTCAACGGACCAGCAAAGCAGGTTCTTTCGCGGTTTCAAAAGTGCTCTCATTAGGCTTGTTTGAGATGCGCCTAGCCTCGCCTGAAATGTGTGCGAGAGTAGGCGGCTGCAGTGAGGGGAGGAGTGAAAAAAGCGCAGGCAAGACGGACAGTTCTCTCTTCTCGCAATGGATCTGACACCTGTGAGATCAAAGATGGATATCGCGGGATTCACGATATTCACGCTCGTGCACGGTGTTGCTAATAAACTGGATGTAATTTAAGTTCTGTTGCTTTTATATTAAAATAAATAAAATGAACAAGACACCCAAAGTACTTGTTATTTAATTCCATTCCAAATACATGTTTATCAATATTTTTTTCTTTAATACAGACATATGTGTTTTTATTTATTTTATTTTTTTATAAAAATTCAATTGCATAACCCAAAGAGATCGCACTGTCAGATAGTTTGGGAATATTCACACATAAAATATACACATAAAACATGATATTAGAGTTTTAAATTCAAACATTTTAAAAGAGAACAATACATCACAGTTGTTTAAACCAATGAGCATTAAGCTGTGTCGTCAGCAAGTCGTTTCCCATCATGCTTTTGATCAGCGCAGTCAGTGGAGAGCAACTGCGCTCGGCTGCAGAATCCGACACATCCGCCTTGCGATCGCGAGAGATTTTTGACATACGTCAGCATGACATCAGAGCAAGGCGGACCGCACTCGGACACATTTCTAACCGGCATGCATCTCGCGCTGATCACCGGTGATCGATTCTGCGCAGATTTTGCTCATCTCAAACAAGCCTATTCACTTCTCTCATTGGCAATTGTGAAAAAACTGACGTAATCACCCTGATTTAAAATCCTAAATATCAAATTTGTTTGATACAATTGGGTGCCCCGGATAAAATGTGTCTTGATCTGCGCCTCACATTACACCGGAACAGCCCGATGCCCTGGACGGTGGACGATATTTTTTTTTTTTTTTTTTTTAGATTGTCAGTTAACTTAACATATAAGTTAACAGCCTAATTGATTGATTTATGTAGTTATAGTGCATTCATTTTAACTTATTGTTTTAATTTATAATAATTTTAGGTTAATTTTATAATGTTGGGTACATTTTCAGTACATTTGCATCATTAACCTGAGTACTGGCAGCAGCTGTTTAGCTGTGACTAGGTGATGATGACTCAGGACGAGATGTCAGAATTATTGTTTTATTCATGTTTTTGTCACTTTGGATTTACCACGAAAACTTTATATACACAGAACAGCGCTTGTTTTTCTGCCACAGGGGTATTGCAAGAGATGTAAAGAATACCAGTTGCTCTCCCAATGTAGTGTATTCTGAGAGAATGCAATGAGAAATGCATAATATTACAAGTGTAACCAAGAGTATGCTAAGATGTGAATATTTTGTCATCAATAGCAGTTAATTTTTGTGTTCATAACAACTGCAAACCACACTGACGATCATCTGAACTGTACCTCAGGCCACATTTTCTTTTAATACCTCAGCTGTCAGTCTCCAAAAAAAACAAAAAAAAAACAACTTACTACTTTTGAGCTACATACCAAGTCATGGCAAATGCCGCAAACCAAGCATTGAATTATATCAGACATGTGGACATATGAGACATTTGACAGCTGAAGTGCAAAATGCACAACTATCAAACAACTTTAGCGTATAACATACAAGTCTCAATAACTGAAATTGTCATGCTCCAAAAAGAAGATAAAGATGGCATTAAAATATTCTTCATGACAAGATAAACTATGCCTGTTTGGTTGCCACCCCCTGCCTTGACCTTATGGTTATGCTCAGTCAGGCTGTGTGCCCTGCACAGTGGGTCACTACACATTTGATCATTTCAGCAGTATCGAGATAGAAGATAAAGCGGTTTGAGAACCAGTATTTAAAGACTGACTCTAGACCTTAATGGAAAATGTGACACGCTTTTTTGCAAATACTGCAAAATCATACTTTGTGCAAATAGATTTTCAGAGAGAAAAATTTGACAATATATGTATCTCTATACCACTTCAGCAGTACTCTATAAAATACTTTGTAAAAAAAAAAGTATTATAATGAAACAAAGAAAACATCCTTTTTGGTGTATTGTGAAGTGAAGCTGAAGATACCTTTTGCATGTATCAGCAATTCTTAATAAAGATGAGGGGTCTGAGTCTTCAGATGATGTCCTGAAAGTAAAAAAAAAATGAAGATAAATGTATTTTTCAACATTTGGTTAGTGGTCTTTGGAAGATTTGCACATCTGAAACTGTATGTCTTGACTCCTTGCAGCTTCCTGCTGCTTCCAGCTTCTGCGCCCAAATGGTAGGTGGAATGTTGTCGGCAGTCAAAAGACTCTTAAAGATAATCAAAGGCAAGGGAGAGACAGCCACCAGAGCTCACTGACAGCCTTAAAAGTGCATATGTAAGTAAATTTCACACAAATGCCTTTTTTTTTCTTTTTTTTTTTTTTTCTTCAAACTTATAGCAATTTTGTCTGACAATCCTGCTTGGTCCATCAGACATTTTGTTGCACATTGAAGCTCTGTAGTATACATCTGCTCATAGACTTTAGGCTCATAGACACACATCTTTATAGTCTATATGACTCATGCTATAATGCATGATTGAGAATCTAATCTCATTTCATTTTAACATGTTTTGTATTATCATGTACTTTAATTTCTTAACAAGGGAATTATCTAAGTGATGTGTTGTGAGATTTGACTGAATGTGGTTGCATTGCAGTTGTATACTACTCTCCAAAAATACTTTTTTTAGTTTGTAGCATTGATTCAGAATTTTTACATTTAATTCACATATTTCTTTACCTACTTTCACATATTGTCTGTAATATTCCCGTGGCATACTGGAGACCTTTTATTGCTAATCACTAGATACAACTTCACTGTTAATTCAAAATGTCAATTTTATTTACTTCCTGAAGTAATTCACTTAATCTGTAATTAACTTGCTGTTCTGCTGGCAGCATGCAGAACGAGTGCCGTTGGGAAAGTTTGACCAAAATAGCAACACTAACTATGGGGAATGGAGAAGGGACAATTGAGAGTGCAGTATTGATATCTGCTTGCGATGGGATATAAATGCAGTGATGACTGACTTCAGCCACTTGAAGAAGGAATAACATTTAAAGTATCAAGAACTTTGAAGAACATCCAAGTCTTCAAAATATACATGTTGCAAAATGCATAATACCGAACAAGAATAAACCGAATCCTAAGCATTAATCTTTGCCTTATCTCGCATTGTTTGTGCTACACTGTAGCAGCTACAGGAATGAATGACAGTTTAAAGTGACTGGTCACCCAAAATTAAAAATTCTGTCATTATTGCTGTTCCAAATTGCTAATTTTTCTTCTGTATAACACAAAATAAGATGCCATATTTTTAAAAATACCTTAGTGTTTTTTTTTTTTTTTTTTTTTTTTTTTTTTTTGATTGATGGTCCAATGTTGTTTTGGACCCCACTGACTTTCACTGTATGAACAAAAACAGTTGACACATTCTTTCAAAATATAATCTTTTACATTCTGCAGAGGAAAGAAAGTCATACAGGTATGGAAAAACATGAGGTTGAGTAAATCATGACAATTTTTCATTTTGGGGTGAACCAATTCATCTCTTTGAATTGTACAGCTTATTGATGAGAGGTGTATTAGTTTTCTACGAAGATGTTCACCTGGTGGACAATAAAATGCATTAGCAAACACCACTCACATTTAGATTTTTCTTCAGAAAATGTAGGCCCTAAACAATATAAAAATTGTCTAGGTTGTGAATATAACCCTGGTTCCCTGAGAGGGAATGAGACGCTGCATCATTACGTTGACCCTACGGGAACACCCCTTGCATGTCTGAAGCATGTGTGAAAACACGCCAATTGATTGGCAGCCCCTGAGTATAAAAGGGTTCCTGCAATAGACGTCATCAGCTTATTGTCTGAAGGAGACGTGTAGGCATGAGCATCTCATTCCCTCTCAGGGAACGAGGGTTATATTTATAACCTAGATCAGTGGTCGGCAACAGGTGGTTCCCGCAGCCAGATTATTTTGATAGCGGCTGGTTCTGAAATAGATCTGTCATGTTACTCACAATCACTTCATCTTTAGTGATTTTGCCTTCAAAATAAAAGTACGAGAAAGTTTTTGCATCAATGTTTTATTTTGAGATTAACTGAGAGCTTTTAATTTGAAAAGGTCTGAAAGACATTCAAAAGAGTATTTGGATCGCTAGACACACCTAAAATAGCCGTCATGAAATGTCTAATATTATATTCTTTGCAAACAGCGACAATGTCGTTGCAGTTAAGACACACCGGCTTTGCATTCAAAAAACTAGGTAGGATGAACTAGTTCATAGTTGTCTCAGTTGTTGAAATAGTTGTCTTTCCATTCTTCTGTGTATGCCCTATTTTCGCTGTCAACTTTCCTCTTTAGACTCTTTGATAGTCCCATTTTCTCTCACCAGCTAGCTTAAATGTTAACATCACTCTGCACACAACATAATAGCCTACCTCCAGCACGCAAACAATAAAAAAAAAAAAATGCAGTTTAGTATGTGAGGATGCCAAAGAATAATTCTGAGTGTAAAAGTAGGCTACGTCAAATAATTATTACAATAAGTTAGGCTCCATTGTGTAACAAGCAAATTAAAATGATACACATCAGGGCTCGCAAAATTTCAAAATCGCTGGTAGCCCTTCGGGCAGGCACTCTTCAGATTTTGGTAGCCCCGAAATTAATTTTACTAGCCCAGATAAAAAGACAATTTTTAATGTAGAAAATTGGGTAGGAGTCAAAACAATGAATCAAAAACTTTTTCAAAACACAAAATATCAACAAATATGCATAACTGAACTGAAATGTGTGTGACCAGTATGGAACATGAATCAGTCTGTGTCTGTGGCTCAGCCCCCAATGAGGGTATGATTAAAAAAAAAGAAAAAAAAGTAACACTTTAGTTTAGGGTCTAATGCTCACTATTAAGTTTCATTAACATGCAGATGGCAGGGTTTTATCATCACTGAGGTCCCGAATGTGAGGTAGGCTAGTCAGGGGGGTTCGGGGGCACCCCCGTGAAAATTTTGATTTCTCTGATCTACATATGTGCATTTTAAGATGTTTTGAAGGCCAAAAAAATTGGATAACAATAGCTTTAAAACCATATAAGTGGGCAGCTGATTATTTTTCTCTCCTCATCTCCATCACACTCTTTTTCTCTTTGTTTTTGTCTTGCTCTGTCTCTTCCCCTCCTAAAGCTGAGCTTTGACTGATATAGGCTTTTCATTTTTGTCTGTCAGTGAAGTAAACATAGGGTCAACTGATAGATTGATTTATGAATCATTTTCTCAGACGCGTTCATTTACTGAAAGCTACTAAGAAAGCTAGGTAGCCTAACTAAGTTTATTAAATTCATTCACAGTATGTACACATTCATTATTGATCTTATTCCTAATACAGAGCCGTAGACAGGGCTTTATAATCAAAGAGGTCCTACATTTAAGGTTATTAGGGGGTTCAAATTTTCTATTTCTCTGATATGTCCATTTCAAGACGTTTGAAGGCCAAAAAAGGATAAGAAATAGCTTTAAAACAATGTCAGGGCAGTAGATTATGTGTCAATACCTGCTCTCACTTCTTATCACTCTTTCTTTTTCTCTGTCTCCTCATCTTGCCCTGTCTCTTCCCCTCCTAAAGCTGAACTTTTTTAATTTACTTTTTAAATTCGACAAAAATATATTTGTTTGTCTGATTATTTTTGTCATTCGTTTCACATTTATGACCTAAAAAAGCTGTCAAATATGAAATGTTTAGTTTAGCTACTTACATCTTATCTCGCACTTGACAGTAAACTGAAGCGAGTCGCTCGCTCTGCTCAAATTCGCGCTCAGCAGCTTCTTGTGAACATAAAGCCCGCCTACTTTGATTTGATTGGTCATCTCAAATATTCTGACATTGACAGACCAATGAGACTCAGGTGAACACACACACACACACACACCCTGTCCTCTGTTTCTGACATGTGCTCTGCTCGGCGCCACTGCGAATTGAATATGAAGAACGCGCTGAATCTGATTATAACAAGACTGAAGTGAACACTATTTCAGATAGCCCGTCGGGCAGGCCGGTTATGTATTTTGGTAGCCCGACTTGAAAACACAATAGCCCCGGGACGTCGGGCAGGTGATTTTGCGAGCACTGCACATTTATTATTCACAATATGTAAAGAGGAAATAAAAAACAGTTTGTTAAGAGCATGACCCAAACATGCCATTAATGGGTTTATTCAAGTCCTCTTTTATTTTTTTTGTTATTTTTATCTATTCCGCATCTCCCACATATGTGTGTTTTAACAAGGTGGTCTGTGTTGCAATTTGGTGAATGAAGATCCTTGCCAGGTTCACCGGCAAGCCGGACACCGCCACACAAATGTGGCTTAATGACTGTCCTACTACAGGATTTACCAGAGTAACAGCTCACTACCAGTTACAAAATACACTGTAAAAGTCTGTTACAGGCAATTCTAGTTGCATTTTTCATCAATTCATTTCTTAAATTATTCTTTGACTACATGGCCCGCCATCTAGTGGCATTTTTTAAAAAAATGTTTGGCCCAATGCCAAACTGACTTGCCGACCCCTGACCTAGATGTTCCCTTTCGAGGGAACTCAATGGTGTGTCATAATGTTGACACTATGGTAATTTTAATACCCAATTTGCTATGCAGAACAAGTGCCTGCCTCACTAAGCTGTGAAGATATGCACAATCATAGTGAGCTAGAACCAAATACTCAAGGACTGGAAAGTCCCTTTAGGTTTATTACTGTGACCTCTTGAGGAAGGGCATTATTATTATGGTATCAACCCATACCCCGGGGAGCCTTTAAACTTCACTTTAACAACCAAATATGCTTGGGGAGGGCCAAGCTCTAACCCTTTGCCTCATCGGCTAATGATTGTCTATTTCCATTGCTCTAGCAAAGAGGACAAGAGAGTAGGCTGCCACAGCACAATGCCACTTTTATACTCTGTTCATACTCCTCACAGACTTTAGGAAACGTGTTACATACTGTAGATCCACTATGTCCACAGTTTATGAAGTGGGACACGAAAATTAAACAAGTAAAAAGCATGTTACTACAACTTCCAAATTCGCAACACTGGTTAGACAATAGCTGATGAATTGGGACGCGAGAAGCGGAATTGCCCATTTTCCTTCAGCTATGTCAACCCTTCATATGAACGTCATACTCCAGCAGCGTTACTAAGTGGATATTAGACATATCCCATATTCTGCAGAGCCCGATGGCCAGACCTGCTGCCACACATGCCTTGCCATAAACTGCTAACTTTTGGAAGTTATGACACCCCATACACTGTTGCAGTGGGAGAAGCGAATAACATTCACCTACGCTGCTCTCAGCTGATCAAAACTGCCACGTTGCACAAGCAAACACGAAGCACTAGCTGCCAGATGCAGACGAGTCGATTCTAATCTCTCAAGAAAAGAATCGAGCGAGAGCTGAGCTCTCTCACCATGTTCCGTCACCGTGAATGCAAAGAGAATACAGCGAGAATACAGCGTGTGGTGAGATAGCTCGCAAGCAACTCTCAACCCAGTGCATTCTCGCGTATCGCTGCTCGCACACCACCACACAAACCGTTTGTCTGTGTGGGAGCAATACACACAATTTCATGATTTTGACATATCAATATGGAAATATGGAAGAAATGAAGACTCACACAATTGTATGCGGGCAGGAATCCCTCGGAACTAGACGCCATACATTGATCTCATTCAAGTGGAAGCGGCCGCCAAAGCAGCCTTCCTCACCATGAAAGCAATGGAGCTAAATGGGAAAGCATGAAAAAGGGAAATTCCCCTGTCAAACTCATCCACTACTTTTATATGGTCTCTGCAATTAGAACCACCGTGCTGCTGTGGCAACTCGTGGTCCAAAACTCGAAGTGCAGATGCCCAATTCTGATCCCTCAAGAAAAGAATCAAGCGAGAGCAGAGCTTCCACACAACGACTCATCACAGTGTTGTGCATACAACTCCCTCAACAGCTGACAGCACTCACTTTGCTCTCAAGCTTACTTTACAGGCAACATCTTCACACGCACACACCTAGACAAGCGGATCCTGAAGACAAAAATGCTGATGATGTCTAAGGCAGGCACCCTTTTATAGTCACTGGCACTCATTTTGACATCATAGGGCTGCCATCTCACATGCTTCAGACACCGGTCACGCAAGGGGTGTTCCCATAGCGTCAGCATTATGATGCAGTGCTGAGTTCCCTCAAAAAGGAACTGGTTTAAGTTATTGTCAAATGCATTGTATAACAGCTCAAATACCAGGAGTATTACAAATTCAGATTTTGTCTCTGAAGAGATCTGATAACATATTAATAACCAATTAAAGCATAACAACCCCCTCAAGTAGCTAGCTTACTCTCCAAGGGGCATTTATGTAATTCATAGCTGTATTAGTTGATTATATGATATATGATTTATCTCTGAACTTGTCTTCATTGTCAGTCATCTCATATTAACAAGGGCTTGTCTTTTTTATGTATTTATTATTGTTTCTTCTTCATTGTTATATCTACCTGATTAAATTTACCCTGGGCCTAGACCAGCAGGGTTAAATACACCAGCAGTGTATTTATCGTGATTTGACTACTTTAATCAAAATATGAGAGAAGAACTTACAGTAATCGGTAAGTGGAAAATTCATGTGTGCAATTGAAGTAAAATAAATGAATTCATAAATGGAAATGTAAGAAAAAAGAAACTAGAGAATAGAAATAAATTAATGGAAAAGGGAATGGATTTGTATATAAAAAATGTGTGCTTACAAGTTAATATTCTAATAAAGTAAAAATAATAAATTATGATTTGACTTTTTTAATTAAGACTTTTATTTTATATTTTCAAAATAAATCAGTAGTTCACTTCAGGGCTTTAGCATTTAAATAAACAAAACGAATTTTAGGGCAGGTCCATATTTTTAAACTGACATGAAGATTTGATGAATTGAAATTGTCCTATGTTTTCTAATTTGGGGAAAATAAACAGAAAGACTGCAGTTGTCCTGGTGCGCTTCTACAAAGAAAGCAAACACATTGCCAGTATTTATCTGTATTTCATGTCATTTTTACACGGGAAGTACATCCCACCGAGCACTCCGCAGAGAGAATTGTCTCAGTGATTTAATACACTGCCATGCAGTGTGTGTGTGTGTGTATGTTTTGACAGCACAGCAGTGAGAGTTAGAGGCTTGGTGAGTAATAGGTGATGGTACTTTGCCAGACTTGCTCTAACGTTCATAAATTATGAAGCAAGCAATTATGGCTTTTTCCAGAAATTAGCCTAGGGAAGCTGAGTGTATTTATATAAAATATACTATGTATACTGTTCCACACCTGGGCTTCCAGTAAGCACCCGGTGTCAATAATTTATGCTTCCCTGTCTGTGCAATGTGTATAAGCACATTATCATAGTGTCTGTGGTTAGGCCTGTCGCGATAGTCAATAAATCAATTAATCGCACGATAAAAAAAAATGAGCTCGATAATTTTTCCGGCCGCGATAATTCCATTTGCATGCTTGTTTGTTTACCTCGTCTCTCTCTCTCTCTACCAAAGAGACTGAAGGACCACTCTCGGTTCCGTCGCGTATATGAGGAGTGAACTCTCTTGTCAGTTGCATGGTCTTTGTGTGGGGAGGCGGCACGCGGCGCTTGTCAGTCACATGGTCTTTGTATGGGAAAGCGCCGGCGGGACTGCTTGCGGCGACTGCCGGGAGAGAGAGAGAGAGAGAAGACGCTAGTTGAGTTGGAGGAAAAAAAAAAGAAAAATATGGAATTGGTTTCAAAGCCAAACGCGACAGCGAGCCCGATCTCATGAAAATGCGTATCTATACAACGAATGTTATTTCTCGTGCCATTTATACGCCAAAAATAGTTTTTGCGTGCATATGATACGCGATTTTATGGCGTGTAATACGCACGCACTCCTTACCCCTAATCCTAACCAAGTAGTTTCAGTGCGTAGCATATACACATAATAAAGTGCGTCTGAGCCTAATGTTTAATATTTTTTTAAGTGCAATTTTGTTTACATCCATTTATTGTTTTTGGTATTTATTCAAGTGATTTTTTTTTGTTAACAGACACTGAGAGTCCATTGCTTTTATTGTTTTTGGTTGTTTTGTTCATTTTTTGTGGATATTTAAAATGTTTTCCGTTTTCAATGTTTAATATTCTTTAGAAATAAAAGTTTATAGATCTTTGAAAAGGTGTACCTGCATTATTATGCCATTATCATTATATTAGATGAAAATGGTCTCAGAACGACAATATTATCGTTTATCGCAATAATTTCTTGGACAATTTATCGTCCAGAAAAATTTGTTATCGTGACAGGCCTATCTGTGGTGATAATGGCAATGATGCTATTCGGTGAAATGTTCCTCTGGTTTATTAGTTCTTCCCTGCAAATCAGAGGCCAGCCAAAAATCTATCAGTTTGAAAATGACCAGTTTTTGTTTTGTAATTGTATGTGGAGATATTTTACGTAAAGGCCTGCTTGAGAACACATTTAAAAATTCCCACTAAAACCTTCATGATTGTGATGAACATTGCTTTGCCATTATTATTATTAATATAATGTGCTGAAAGAAATTGAGATTGAATGCAGTGATTAAAGACAGAACAAATATCTAGTACATTGATGCAAAGGTAAAATCTTTTCATGTGTTTAAAAATATTTTATAATTTTAGCACAATTATTCATATTTAATGGAAAACTTAACTGTTGTTTATATTGCTAAATATAATTTAATCATCACCATATATCTGATGTTATCTAATACTGCCCATCACGTTAATCTGACATCGATATGTCATTCGTGCATATCGTCTTTTTTTCTCTCGTGCACTCTATTATTTACGAGTCCATCAAACAACTGCGGTAAGTCAAAATCAGTCAACAAACACGGTGGGTCATGGCATCTTCTCTTGTTTCATTTATTTCATTTCATTTATTAAGATCCCCATTAGCGCCTGAAATCTCAGTTGCTATTCTTCCTGGGGTCTCCTCTTCATTACATCACAAATTCATATAATTCATCATTTTATACATTATTCACACACACACACACACACACACACACACACACCCACTCACACCCATCCACAAACTGGACATCATCTACAATAGCCCAATGCAATTAAATAAATAAATAAACAAACAAACAAACAAAAAATGCTATACATTTGAACATATAATCCATAAATAGCTCTCCAATACAAACTATAAAACATCTTTCCATATTACCATACTCTTCCAGCATCATGACTCTTGTGTGAACAGAAACAATTTTAATTTCTTTTGAAAACAATTTCTGTTATTTTCCAACAACAAAAATCCTGGTAATCCATTCCATGCAACCATGGCCCGATAAAAAACTGCTCTCTGAAACTGATTAGTTCTGACTTGAGGCAGAACACATCGCATTCCAGTGGTTTGTCTTGTGCAGTAATTATGTTGATCAGCAAAAAATGTCAATTTTCTGTAAATTATTTCAGGAGTTTTTGTTTCAATGATATTATAAATAAATGATGAAATAAAATATTTCAATCTATATTTTACAGTTAACCATGCCAAATTATTGTGCATTGTGATTATATTAGTTGTATATGGACAACCCAAAACGATACGTGCCACTTTATTGTATTATTTATTTATTCTGTATTATTTATTCTGTATTTATTCTATATTATTTATTTATTCTGTGCGACTTGCAATTTGTATAAATTATTTTCATTGGTATTTGACCAAACAACTGACGCGTAGTCTAAATGAACTAATACTAAAGATTGGGCTAATCGTTTGGTCAGCCATTTGGGAATAAATTTTTATATTTATATATTTATATTTATAATTTTTAGAAATAATTATTCCCATACTACGACCCATTCTTTGCAATATTTTATTTATTTGGCTATTCCAAGACAATGAGCTATCCACAATTACACCCAATAGATGAATTTCTTCTACTTGCTGAATCACATTTCCTCCTATATCTAAGTGCAATGTTAATGATGGCTTAAGAAAATATTTTGACCCAAGTATCATACATTTTGTTTTACCTGCATTAAGAAGTAATTTATTGTCAGTAATCCATTGTATGACCAAGTCTAACTCCATATTTAACATAATATTCAATTGATCTATATCTCTTTCTGATTGACACAATGTTGTGTCATCTGCATACATTGCCATGGTTGCATGTATAATTACAAGTGGAAAATCATTTGTGAAAACGGAAAATAAAAGGGGTCCTAAACAACTGCCCTTGTTATTGTCACTTGCACTGCCTGTCACTTGTTTAGCATATACTTCTGTCAGATGTGAGGGTTTCACATGTTATACATGCAGGGAAATAGTTAGGATGACAAAGAAGATTTCAGAATTAGAGACACTTTATCAGTTTGAATGCAAGTGCTCGGGATACTGCTTTGGAAGCGACTAGCGAGCCTCGTACATTGTTCGTTCGGTTTCGTTTGCAGAGCCTAGCCACTACAGTAAAACTATTGTCAGTGCATCAAAACCCCCTGGAGCATGTATGGATTTATTTTATGATGGATGGATGGATGCACTTTTTTGGGCTTCAAAATCTCAGTTACTATTTACTTCCATTATAAAGCTTGGAAGAGCCAGGATATTTTTAATATAACTCTGATTGTGTTTGGCTGAAAGAAGAAAGTCATATACATCTAGGATTGCTCGAGGGTGAGAACATTATGGAATTATTTTTATTTTTGGGTGAAAAACTTGCATAACATAACTTGCTTTATGGAATACCTCCCTGGAAAGTTAATTAGTATTGTATAGGTTGCAGTGCAACGTGATCTCATGAGAATACGTGTGTATTTTTATGTAAAGTGTAGTTCTACCATACATACATTTATTTACGTTTTATACACACAGAAACGTATAATACTGACGTATTTACAGCACTAAAACGTATAAAATGTACGTATTGACAGCACAAAAACGTAATTTATTTACGTATAAACAACTTTACCGACGTACAAATTTGTACGTATTCCTATTTAACTTATGCATATTCAAATCGTGGCATTAATGTTTTGACTCTATTGCATTCAATTGTCTTATCAATTCAATTTTCAGTCCCATTTATTAATACAGTTTAACGTTACTCATATAACGTTAGGCTATTTCGCCCTGTTCGTGCCTTCTGCTGCAAACTCGTTTCGGAGGATTAGCCTACATGGTGTTAAACAAGAATACACTTTAAAACCTTAAAAATACCTTCTTTAACCGTTTAACCATTTTGTAATATTTGGTTTATTTACCGTGAGACACAAAGGCGTTTTCTCCTATAGACCCATAATACACTAAAACACAACATAAATTCACAAAAGACATCAATTTTATTAGCTTGATGTAATCCAAATCTTTAGAATCCATACGTTGTTTGCAAGAAACAGATCCAAATTCAGCCCTTTATCCAGCGATCTTCATCTCCATTTTCAGCAGAGACCGTAAACGTCAAATCCCGCGCTCGTAGTGAATTCAAATTAAAAAATTGCGCCCGAAGTGTTACGACATGTTTTACGGCAGTGATATCAAACGCTCATTGGCTCTCGCATGCTTCGTCACAGATTGCGACATGCTGTGTTTAAGTTGGTGTGCTACATTTGAAATGGAGAAGCGCGCGCGCCCTCACCGGATTAACATTTTCATGGATTAATAACTTAAATTCTGCTCTGTAACGTTACCTTATACACAACTATTATACTGCCAGAGAGGACTGCGACACATCGTCATGTGAACGACTTTTGGTACCGGTTTTGACATTTTCTCAATAAATAAATTATTGTAATTATATGTGTCTGCCTGTTGTTTTTCTTTATAATTGTAGCCTACGTAGTTTTAAGAAATTGTTAGGTTTAGGAGTAAGTTAGGGGTAGGATTAGTGGCTCAAACTATTTTTGAATGCTATATTGTTAATAAAACTGCAATTTCCCTACACATATCTGTCATTACGTTTTATCCTTTTAATTTGTCAATAAAATGGGTAACGTTATGTTTAGGTGTGGGAGTAGGGTTAAGGGATCTTACATTTATAATCTATAAAAGGGTTAAAAGGAAATTATACAGATATCTTCATGATATGAAATATTCGTAAATAGTTTACGTTTTTTAGTTGTAAAAACGTAATAATGTTATTTTTAAACGTTGCAGATACGTCCATATTATATGTTTCAGCATATATCCAAACGTACAAAAAAGTACGTTTTCTATCTTTGAAAATTACATATTAATACCTAACGTTACGTATTAACAATGAGACCAGAGGGTTGTTCCATAAAACAAGATTAGAATACAAGCCAGGCTTATTTTGGTTAGTTAGACTTATTGTCGGTGGATTCTGTTTCATAAAGCAAACTTAAAATAGTTCAAACTCAGTTACCCTGGCAACTTATGCTGGGAAACTAGCCTGGTCCAGGGCAGGCTTACTGTCAGGCTAAGCCTCAGCTGTTACACAGATCCTCTAACACTGACCGACAAGAACACAATGATATTACCACTGACACTCTCTAATACCATTATTGGACTTTATTAACCACTATTAGTCCAAAAATAAATACACAGTATACAGAAAATCAACTTAAATAAGGCTAAAATGATAAATTAGACAATATAGACTATATATATATATACAGTGAGGAAAATAAGTATTTGAACACCCTGCTATTTTGCAAGTTCTCCCACTTAGAAATCATGGAGGGGTCTGAAATTGTCATCGTAGGTGCATGTCCACTGTGAGAGACATAATCTAAAAAAAAAAATCCAGAAATCACAATGTATGATTTTTTAACTATTTATTTGTATGATACAGCTGCAAATAAGTATTTGAACACCTGAGAAAATCAATGTTAATATTTGGTACAGTAGCCTTTGTTTGCAATTACAGAGGTCAAACGTTTCCTGTAGTTTTTCACCAGGTTTTGGCCCACTCCTCCACACAGATCTTCTCTAGATCAGTGAGGTTTCTGGGCTGTCGCTGAGAAACACGGAGTTTGAGCTCCCTCCAAAGATTCTCTATTGGGTTTAGGTCTGGAGACTGGCTAGGCCACGCCAGAACCTTGATATGCTTCTTACAGAGCCACTCCTTGGTTATCCTGGCTGTGTGCTTCGGGTCATTGTCATGTTGGAAGACCCAGCCTCGACCCATCTTCAATGCTCTAACTGAGGGAAGGAGGTTGTTCCCCAAAATCTCGCAATACATGGCCCCGCTCATCCTCTCCTTAATACAGTGCAGTCGCCCTGTCCCATGTGCAGAAAAACACCCCCAAAGCATGATGCTACCACCCCCATGCTTCACAGTAGGGATGGTGTTCTTGGGATGGTACTCATCATTCTTCTTCCTTCAAACACGTTTAGTGGAATTATGACCAAAAAGTTATATTTTGGTCTCATCTGACCACATGACTTTCTCCCATGACTCCTCTGGATTATCCAAATGGTCATTGGCAAACTTAAGACGGGCCTTGACATGTGCTGGTTTAAGCAGGGGAACCTTCCGTGCCATGCATGATTTCAAACAATGACGTCTTAGTGTATTACCAACAGTGACCTTGGAAACGGTGGTCCCAGCTCTTTTCAGGTCATTGACCAGCTCCTCCCGTGTAGTTCTGGGCTGATTTCTCACCTTTCTTAGGATCATTGAGACCCCACGAGGTGAGATCTTGCATGGAGCCCCAGTCCGAGGGAGATTGACAGTCATGTTTAGCTTCTTCCATTTTCTAATGATTGCTCCAACAGTGGACCTTTTTTCACCAAGCTGCTTGGCAATTTCCCCGTAGCCCTTTCCAGCCTTGTGGAGGTGTACAATTTTGTCTCTAGTGTCTTTGGACAGCTCTTTGGTCTTGGCCATGTTAGTAGTTGGATTCTTACTGATTGTATGGGGTGGACAGGTGTCTTTATGCAGCTAACGACCTCAAACAGGTGCATCTAATTTAGGATAATAAATGGAGTGGAGGTGGACATTTTAAAGGCAGACTAACAGGTCTTTGAGGGTCAGAATTCTAGCTGATAGACAGGTGTTCAAATACTTATTTGCAGCTGTATCATACAAATAAATAGTTAAAAAATCATACATTGTGATTTCTGGATTTTTTTTTTTTAGATTATGTCTCTCACAGTGGACATGCACCTACGATGACAATTTCAGACCCCTCCATGATTTCCAAGTGGGAGAACTTGCAAAATAGCAGGGTGTTCAAATACTTATTTTCCTCACTGTATATATATATATATATATATATATATATATATATATATATATATATATATATATATATATGTGTGTGTGTGTGTACTGTATTTATAGATATAGATAGATAAATACAATATATATACTACAGGTTTTCTTTTTTTACTGGCTGAATGTTTTGTGCCCAAGATTTAATTAGATTGTTTTAAAGATTTATGAATACATTTCTCTCTGGTTTTGTTTGGCAGCAGTAGTAGGCTACATGTTTATGATTATTAGAAGAACATTAGAACACAATCTAAAAAAAGCTTTTTAAAGCAGAAGTTAAAATCACAAAATTAAAAATAAATAATTACAAAAGCACAGTATAAATTTTAACTGGTAAGATGAATCTGAGCTTAGTAATTGACAGTATATTAGCCTACATTTGATTTACCCCATTACAATAGTCCCTTTACAGTTATTGCTATCATAAAAATACACTAGTAGGTTTAAAATTCTAAATAAGGGACATCTAATGTCCAACTAACAAATATTTTAGCATATATATATATATATATATATATATATATATATATTATGTACTTTATTATGTCTTTCAATTCAAACACATTTAACACAATTATACAAATTGACAGTTCCTTTAAAGACATCATATTTTCCCCCAATAAATATTCCTTATTTTTACTTCTACTTTTTTTTTCTTTTGCGATAATACCCACCAACACATACATATGATTTAAGGGGGAAAAGACAAAAAAACAATAAATATTAATAAAAATGTGACATTCACATATTTATATCAAACTCTTATAATGACACATAATTACTAATAGTTATTCAAGTAATATTATTTAAATATAAAATATTCAATATTAAATAAGTAAATAAATAAAATAACAAATAACTAGAAATAAAAGGGAGGGTTATATAAAAATGTAGTTAATGTAGGCTAATATATATTCCTTTATTTTATGGAATATTCTTTGATTTTAGAGTTGCAAAATGTATACATTTGCTCTTAATTTCATGTTATCCTCTCCATAATCTACTTTAGAAACTAAATCTAACCACTCATTTAAAACTGGGGATTCTTGCTTTCTCCAAAAAATTATTGCATTAAAAGCTGTAATTCTCAGCATTCTAAATAAGTATACATCATCTTTATTAAGTAGCATAGGTCCTATACCCAAAACTATATTTTGTATCTTTATATATTTAGTTTCTTAAAAAAAATCTTCCCTGAATTAGGTTACTTCTGTTAATTTTTTTTTAATTAGAAGTATAAAATATATGAGTGTAATGAGCTAGAAGTTCACTGCAACTTATCCAACATCCTAAAGATAAATTATTATAATTAGAAGATATTTCTGGTGTTATAAAATATCGCATATTAATTTGCCAAGCAAAATGTATATTTTATTCAGAATTATTGCGCTCCTATTTGGCGCGCATGCGCGTAGCAGCGCTCGTTCAATATGAAGATTAGCAGTAAAATGGATACATTTGCACGACTTTTTAACATTTACAGATGGAGAATATAACTGTAAAATGTAAGTTTTGCACTGAGAAAAAAAAAAAACATGTCACAAACGCATAAAACAGCACAAAATATACGCTGTTTGATGGTGGATCGATTTGATCCACGATCGACCTCTAGGGCTGCTTCAGAAACGCGTACACACGCAATTATCTAGACTAGATAAACCTGGATCAAATTAGTGAGATTGCGTGAACTTCAATTACCTTTTATGGAACCACTTTAGCCCCAACTTATTTGTTAGGCTCATTCAAGTCCGGTTTTGGAGTTTAATCCCCGCTAAGCATCTTTTATGGAACAACCCTCTGGCTGTGCAGTGAGAATAAAGTCTATTTAACTTGAGATTACCTTTTGCTGATTTTCGATACTCATTTTGGCCAAATGCTAATGTAGATACTGATATGCATAATGTAGATGGCTTTTTTTTTTTTTTTTTTTTTTTTTTGTGGAAACAGAAAGTCTCTCCTGCAGGGATTACAAATTAATTATTTATATTTCAGTTCGTTTTGAGCAAAACATGTATTTTTGAATTCCAGTTTCAGAGTTCTGAGGTTTCCTTACCAAAAGGTTAGGCTACTTGTTAGGACTAAATAAACATTAAAGGGGTCATATAATGTCATTTTTGTACAAGCTAATATGATTCTTTAGGGTATAAATTAAAAGTTTGTAATATACTTTAATTAAAAATTCTCATTAGTATTGTAAGAAAACACTCATTTTACCTGGTCAAAAAAAGCTCTGTTTTCAGCACGCCATTTCAGTGCATGTGTCTTTAAATGATAATGAGCTTTGTTTAACCCGCCCCTCTGTTCTGTGCGTACACCGTTTGTAACACAATAACTCTGTTCATTATAAATGTGGGATTATGAATTATATTGAAAACGTCATAAATAGAAAACATGCCATAATGTACCCTGAGTGTAAAAATAGCCACAATCAGCATCGTGAAGCATGCAAGCTATTTGCAAAGATTAAAGATTAATATAAAGGTCAATAAAACGTTACACTCACTTGTTCTTCTGGAGGTTCAGCAGGAACACGAATAGTTGGTACTGATCCTTTTTTCAGGAGCACCTTCTTAGCAAATCCAGCTTTATACTGACCCTCGTTTGTAAAGCAGTCTGGTGAAATGATTCGCGCAAACATGACAGCATTGACGTTGATCGTGGGGAATATTCCCTTCGAAAACAAACTCAGCCACTGCGTCTTCAGCTGTACGCATTTAGACACATCATCAATATGACTGCTGTGTTCGTTATTACACCCAAGAACAGAACACCACAATCGTTAGACGCCATTCTACTCAGCACTCCAGCTATCAACAATGAACGCGCGTCGGCGCGTGCTATGATTGACAGCTCGCTCAGGAGGGCGCGAGGGCGGGTCTGTGTTGAAACGTTGCTGTCAATCAACCATCGTGGGAGGGGCGTCGATATTGTGACGTCACAATATCGAACAGCTTGATTTGATACAGGAGGAAACATATAAGAAGATTAAAAAAAAAACACTGGATGGATTTTTATCATTTTATGATGGTTGTGTACAGGCACTGCCAACACACATTTAAGTACAATCAACTTGTAAAAGTGCATGTACCATTATATGACCCCTTTAATAAAGTTCTTTTCATAATGAGAGTACATTAAAAGCTTTTAAAATAACGATCAATCACGGCTGTTTGTTTTTGTCCCAGACAGTTGTAACCTAAGCTGATACTGTAAGAACTGTTTATTAATAATGACAATTTGTTCATAAGCGTCACAACTTGCTGATTGGTGTTGTAAAGTATGTGTTTTGACCAGTCCGTTCTCATGAAAATGTGTATCTATAGCACAAATTGTATTTATCGTGCAATTTATATGCAAAAAATATATTTTTTTTACATGCATATGATACACACTTTATGGCATGTAATATGCACATACACAACACCACTAATCCACTAATGTTCACTGCATATCATAAAAACTTATTTTTTTATTTTTATTTTTTCTGCGAATAAATTGCACGATAACTACAATTCGTGCTATAGATAGATAGTTTTGACCAGTGTCAGATCACTACTTTTTATTGGTGTCAAGGCCCCGATATACTTGCAGCAAAGTTTTTTTTTTTTTTCTTGAAGCTAACGTCTTTTTCGTTCTTCGTTTAGGGGTCAAACAAAGTTTAAAATACGTGAGCAGCGATATATTGTTATCAAACATCTGATGCCGCCCTCACTGCTGAGAGCGGCGTTTAGATGAATATGTAAATATGTGCTGCATGCTTTCCTCTCAATAACAAAATAAACACAACAAAATTGAGAAAACAGCAATCATTTTAAAAAAGCATAAGAAAAGCATCTGATCATAGCATCATGGATATGTTTGCATGATCTCTAAAAGTGAGACTAAATGATCTTACCAGTGCTGATGCCACTGTCTCTCCTATTACGGTCTTTGATCTTGAAATTAGCTCATATCTGTTGCTTTCGCTGACGTGAACCGTTTTGCAGAAACACATGTATGTGGGCAAGTGTAAACGGAACCGTTTTAACAAATCAGATAGCTATCCGATCAGTAAAAACGCATGAAATGACCAAGTGTAAACAGGCCCGATAACATCACAATCCTTCGATTTGGGGCCTTTAATTGTATTTTTCATGTAATTTCTAAATATCACATGCTTTTTCTCCATTCACTACCTTGACCTCAATTTCATTTAGGAAGGCAAAACTTGAATTTGTTGTTGAGCTAAAACGTTTGCTGTAACCATAAACCGCATGTTGAGTTGCATGTTAAGGTTGGAAAGTTGTTTATTTAAACCTGTGACACTCATCATTAAAGCATTGCAACAGTTCAGGAAAACAGCAGCTATGTTACTTTATTATTGTGTTCTGCATTCTACAAACAGAGATATGCTTGTCAGTGAGAGATCAGGATGCCTTAATTGGCTGGCAAGTTTGACCAAGGGGCCTCGCTGGCTATCAGCTCGCCACAGTGTCTTGAGAGGGCACATTCAACACTGCACTGACATCCCTGCTTGAGCCTACAGGGGAGAATAAAGCCTAAGTGCTGTCTGGCAAGCTGATTATCTTCTCTCCCTCTCGTGGTAAAGAATACACAAGAGAGAACCACAGTGGCAACTCCACCAAGGACATGCTTCTCTCACCACAGGTGTCTTTGGAAGTGAACTAATGATTAGGACTAAGAAAAGGTGAATGAGGAGCAAACTGTGAAACGTAGAGATACTGTATAAATAAATACAATTCTGACCATGACATGCTGTATTGCCTATCGGTAAAATCAACAGAAGTGTGGGTGGAACAAAACCACTACAATAAGTAAAAACTTGTCCCTTGAAAGAGCAATTGAGAGTATCTCAATGTTTTGTGGCACATACTGAATTGAGGAAATACTTGCTGAGTAAGGAAGTAAGATAGAAATTAATCCTTTTTTTTTTTTTTTTTTCTCCATTTACTGAGTGAACAAATGCATAGCATTGTTGCATTCTGTGCTGTAGCTTTAAGTGTGTCAACATTCAAAAACTGATAGTTTGCTGTTAGCATTCTGCAGCACGCTTTCAGAAAGCACCTGAAATAGGGGTGGGCGATATGGCAAAAATATAATATCACGAGTTTTTCAGGAAAATCACGGTTCACGTTTTTTTTATCACGATTCTTTTTCAAGTTGGTTTGACTATTTTGCAAGTGACTGAGCATTACAGCCAAACTAATGTCCCTATTTTAATAACAAAGCCTTGGGGAACAAAATAAAAAGAATGGCAGACATTTAGGCCAAGGTGGAAAAGATAAAGATCTTTGTCATTGTTTTCTTTGCAATAAAAAAAAATAAGAACAAAGATACGCATTACACAACTTAATTTGCAAATGAAATAAACAGGGCTTTATTTATTTATTTATTTTCAGATACAGTAGGTGTATTTAGCAGTAGCATTGAAGAAAGTAATTAAATGCACAAATATTAAATTAAAACACTACATAGACTTCACTGTATAAATTATAAATTGGTTCTTATTAAAGCTACTATTAAAGTTCTCAGTCAGTGAGTGATTTTCTCTTTGTGTTTTGTTGTTTTATTAACATTAAAGAGATAGTTCTCCCAAAAATGAAAATTGTCATAATTTACTCTCTCATGTTGTTTTAAACCCTAATAAGTTTCTTTCTTCTGTTGAAAATAAAGTTATTTTGAAGACGCATCTAATATACACGCATATAACACACGCACCAGATTTTCTCTCAAATGTTTGCTATCACTTTAGACATAACCAACTCTGTTTATGTAAATCTTGTGTGTATTTGAGAGTATTAGCGCAATGAGACTCTAAAGATAACTTAGTCCAGTAAGCAGGCGCTGTTTGACAGGCTGTTATATACACTCACCTAAAGGATTATTAGGAACACCTGTTCAATTTCTCATTAATGCAATTATCTAATCAACCAAACACATGGCAGTTGCTTCAATGCATTTAGGGGTGTGGTCCTGGTCAAGACAATCTCCTGAACTCCAAACTGAATGTCAGAATGGGAAAGAAAGGTGATTTAAGCAATTTTGAGCGTGGCATGGTTGTTGGTGCCACACGGGCCGGTCTGAGTATTTCACAATCTGCTCAGTTACTGGGATTTTCACGCACAACCATTTCTAGGGTTTACAAAGAATGGTGTGAAAAGGGAAAAACATCCAGTATGCGGCAGTCCTGTGGGTGAAAATGCCTTGTTGATGCTAGAGGTCAGAGGAGAATGGGCCGACTGATTCAAGCTGATAGAAGAGCAACTTTGACTGAAATAACCACTCGTTACAACCGAGGTATGCAGCAAAACATTTGTGAAGCCACAACACGCACAACTTTGAGGCGGATGGGCTACAACAGCAGAAGACCCCACCGGGTACCACTCATCTCCACTACAAATAGGAAAAAGAGGCTACAATTTGCACGAGCTCACCAAAATTGGACAGTTGAAGACTGGAAAAATATTGCCTGGTCTGATGAGTCTCGATTTCTGTTGAGACATTCAGATGGTAGAGTCAGAATTTGGTGTAAACAGAATGAGAACATGGATCCATCATGCCTTGTTACCACTGTGCAGGCTGGTGGTGGTGGTGTAATGGTGTGGGGGATGTTTTCTTGGCACACTTTAGGCCCCTTAGGGCCAATTGGGTATCGTTTAAATGCCACGGCCTACTTGAGCATTGTTTCTGACCATGTCCATCCCTTTATGACCACCATGTACCCATCCTCTGATGGCTACTTCCAGCAGGATAATGCACCATGTCACAAAGCTCGAATCATTTCAAATTGGTTTCTTGAACATGACAATGAGTTCACTGTACTAAAATGGCCCCCACAGTCACCAGATCTCAACCCAATAGAGCATCTTTGGGATGTGGTGGAACGGGAGCTTCGTGCCCTGGATGTGCATCCCACAAATCTCCATCAACTGCAAGATGCTATCCTATCAATATGGGCCAACATTTCTAAAGAATGCTTTCAGCACCTTGTTGAATCAATGCCACGTAGAATTAAGGCAGTTCTGAAGGCGAAAGGGGGTCAAACACAGTATTAGTATGGTGTTCCTAATAATCCTTTAGGTGAGTGTATGGTTCCTGTGAGCATCGGGTGTACATACTCAGAAAAGCGCACGTTATAATAGTGCATCAGCACGCGAATGAATTCTTTAACCGGCAAGGCTTTAAAACACATGCAAATAATGAACTTTTGTGAATTGCAGTGCCCGGTACCTCTGCATTAACGTGTGATGTGTAAGTACGTTGTGTTGTAGAGTATGTTGAGACAGAGGTGCCATAACTGCAACTGATAGAATGCACTGATATATGATATTTCTTCAAAAGCAAATCGTGGAGACATTTTAATCGTCCACGATCAAAAATCTTGATATCGCACATCCCTAACCTGAAATCAACATCTAAGATAAAGTGAACATTCTTTTACTCCATATTTCTGTGCACATTGCATGTGTAGAATTGAAAATAATCCAAGATATTTGAAACGAACAAAGACATTTGCTTTACTGTTTTCCACCCCCTTTTTCTACCACAAGGACCATTTGGAGTTCCCAAAGACACAGATAGTGATCAAGGCCTGTAGGCCAATATGTGTGTACTTTGGGGGTCTATGAATTGTCACACCTTACGGTGGGTGAAGTGTAATTATCTGATTGGTCAGTTTGAATGTCTCACATCTGGGTTTTAGTCACATGGTCAGGAAAGGATAAAAGAAGATTGAAACTGTTGCTCTGCCTCTTTGGTGCTCTGGCTCTCTTATTCTCTGGGTCCCTTTCTTGGGGCTCTCTCTTTACCTCCTCTTTCCTCTCTCTCTCTCTCTCTCTCTCTCTCTCTCTCTCTCTCTCTCTCTCTCTCTCTCTCTCTCTCTCTCTCTCTCTCTCTCTTTCTCTCTCTCTCTGGTAACATATTTCATAAATGCTGGGTACAATTAATCGTATAAGTTATCATCATCTCATCTATTTTGTAACTATCTTTGTCATTAAACCTTTTCTATTACAACTAATGTGTTAAATAGTTTTGATTTGGTATTGACTTTGAAGTACTACATATTGCAATACAATATTGTCACTCTCTATAGCAACGCTCTCCCACATATTAAGCTATTGTAACTGTGCTTATTTCCGTCATTGGTATAAGTAGTGGGTGGAATAGATAACAAATGTACAGTTTTCTACCATCTTGCTAATAATATTTCTTTAGTCATTCGACAGTCTTGCAGCTTGAACCGCTGCAGGAAATGCACCCTTACACATGGTTTGCTTATAAAATGAGCAATCATAACAGTTTAATCTAAGCATTATGTTTAACAGTCTTGTGGTGTGATTCTAGGCAAATAAGCTACAGCATTTACGCAATTGTGTTAATGTAGCAGCAAGCATCTATTGTATGTAATTGCTGTGAGGTATACACACTGTCTATGGGTAGCTTAAGGTAGCTTTGTCTATTTGTAACCCGTGTTTTTCCAACCTTATACCTGTGAAAGTGCACTGGAATGGCAGTCAAACCCGTGACTTCCCACCCGTGAACTCGTACTAGATCGATGTACTCCCAGTTATGAGTTGGAAAAACACGGGTTACTGTCATGATGAAAGACAGGAAGCAAATGCAAGTAAACTCTTTATTGAGAAAGTTAACAATATAAATGAGACTCCGGCTGATGGCTGGTGGCGCAGGGACTTAAATGGTCAGTACTGGACAGATGAGACGGTGAGTTGAGTGCGCTGGTGAGTGACGATGAAAAGTCCACACGGTGAAGTAATCCACAGGGAAAACACTGAACTGGAACAACGAAGCACGAGACTGGAAAACGCCGAACAGGAACGTAAACAGACATGCAACACGGAGGACCTCAAACAACGATCTGACAAAGGAGATGAGAAATGGGTAAGTATTTAAAGATGAGTGGATTAACTGCAGCTGGCGCCATGAGTGAGATCAGCTGTTCGCTGATAGAATGATGATTGCCGGTCACGCCTACTCACACACACCCACACACATGTAACAACATAAACACGAGACAAGCAGGAAACAATACATTCATGAACCGTGACAGTACCCCTCCCCCTAGGAACGCCTCCTGGCATCCCCAGACTCCCTTACCTGTCGATTGTAATCATCGATAAGGGAGTGATCCAGGATGTCTCTAGCAGGCACCCAACTTCTCTCCTCCGGACCGTAACCTTCCCAGTCCACCAAGTACTGAAATCCCCTCCGTCTTGAGTCCAGAATACGATTAACCGAATATGTCGGTTCCCTTAATATGTGAACGAAACACGGGCTTAATTTTAGATACATGATAGGCGGGGTGAATTCTCCTGTACGCTGGAGGAAGATTGAGGCGGACTGCCACCGGACTAATGATTTTGGTGACAGTGAAAGGGCCAATGAATTTGGGAGCAAGCTTATTAGAAATGGAGTGGAGAGGAATGTTCTTGGTAGAAAGCCACACTTTTTGACCAACAACGTATATGGGAGGCTTAGACCGGTGGCGATCGGCTTTAGCCTTGGTGCGCGCCCCCACTTGGAGTAGAGTCTCACAGGCTCTAGTCCATGTGCGGTGACACCTCTGGACGAAGGCATGAGCGGAGGGAACCGCGACTTCGGATTCCAGACTGGGAAAAATTGGTGGCTGGTACCCTAAACTACACTCAAACGGAGATAGGCCTGTCGATGACACTGGGTAACGCATTGTGGGCGTACTCCACCATTGACAGTCGTTGGCTCCAGGATGAAGGAGCCGAGCTCCTAGCCGAGCTCGCCCTACCTGCATGGGTTCGTGATCGTAGACGGGGCTGACCGCATCTCCGCCGCTGGCTCGAGGACCCTCCGCTCCTCCAGGAGTACGACTGGCCAGGGCCCGTCGCTCAACTCGGGACAGTCGTGCATCTACTCTCAGAGCCAACTCAATTAGTCCGTTAAGGGATGTTGGAAGATCCAAGGCGTAGATCTCTCGCTGGACGCGGTCAGCCAACCCATGCAGGAACATGTCCCACTGCGCCTCCTCGTTCCATTGACACTCAGCCGCTAAAGTCCTGAATTTGATAGAAAAGTCAGAAACCGACCTCTCTCCTTGTCTCAGATCCTCAAGTATTCTAGCCGCCTCTCTCCCGGCGACGGCTCGGTCAAATACTCGTTTCATCTCAGCGGCGAGTGTCTGGAACGAGGCGCAGCATGGATCTTGGTTCTCCCACACCGCCGTCCCCCATAGTGCCGCTCTCCCAGTCAGCAGCGTCAAGACAAACGCGACCTTGGCTCGTTCGTTGTTGAAGGTCCTAGGTTGGAGAGAAAAATGCATGGAGCATTGTGTTAGAAAAGCTCTGCAATAACTGGGTTCACCAGAATATGCCTCTGGAACTGGAACTGGAACTGGTAGGCGGGGCTCCGACTGGGAGGGGCTCTCTGGTGGTGTGGGGGGAACGGCCGGCGTGGGCGGCGCAGTGGGAGCTTGCAGGAGTTGGAATTGCTGGGTGAGCTCGGACAACTGCGCCACCAAAGCCTGTACTGCGCAACCCGTGTCGTTGAGGTTCTTCTCCTGAGAATCCATTCGATGGACGCTGCTGTTGAGGAATTCCTCCAATAATGAGGATGGGTTACTCGCTGCTTCCATCGATGGGTCAGATCGTTCTGTCATGATGAAAGACAGGAAGCAAATGCAAGTAAACTCTTTATTGAGAAAGTTAACAATATAAATGAGACTCCGGCTGATGGCTGGTGGCGCAGGGACTTCAATGGTCAGTACTGGACAGATGAGACGGTGAGTTGAGTGCGCTGGTGAGTGACGATGAAAAGTCCACATGGTGAAGTAATCCACAGGGAAAACACTGAACTGGAACAACGAAGCACGAGACTGGAAAACGCCGAACAGGAACAGGAACGTAAACAGACATGCAGCACGGAGGACCTCAAACAACAATCTGACAAAGGAGATGAGAAATGGGTGAGTATTTAAAGATGAGTGGATTAACTGCAGCTGGCGCCATGAGTGAGATCAGCTGTTCGCTGATAGAATGATGATTGCCGGTCACGCCCACTCACACACACCCACACACATGTAACAACATAAATACGAGACAAGCAGGAAACAATGCATTCATGAACCGTGACAGTTACAGGTTGCCTGGAACGCGGCATAAGCTATGTATATGAGAAAAGGTTAAAGTGAAATAAGAATTCACACTTTCAACGGTGTTACCACTGATCATGCTGCAGAACATGCAAACCCGCCCACTCCAAGAAAAACCCGCCCAAAACTTTAACTGCCAAAATAATGTGATAAAAATGTGCACAAAAGTGCGCATCGAGGGCACAAATTGACCGCAAAGGGGGCGCTCGTGAGCACCCTTCTGAAACCAAAAAAAGAAAAAAAATGGGACACCCTACGGTCTCATGGACTTAATGGACACTTAAGTCCACGTGGCAGCCATTGTAAGTCCACAAGACTGAAAGTGCATATGAAGTGTGCCATTTGGGACAGGGCCCAGGCCGATACATTTGATTACACACAGGCGAGCATCCAGTTTAAGTCCATTTTATAATAATAAAGTTATAATACTTACATAATTAGGTTTCTAATCCAGTTCATATAAGTTAAATATTAAAGAACAGAAAAAAAGATCCTCCAAAATACTCCTCTCTACAGTTATTTTTCTTGCTGACTATCAAGTTAATGGTCAACAAATGGCACAGGCTAATAGGTCCTTATCAGGCAATGGCTTTGCAGGCAGCATTTACGCAATAAGGTACCTCATAAAACTAATTTCAAACCGAGACTTGCTACTCCCAATACATTCACATACATGCTGCGGTGAGCATGTAAGACATGCTGCTGCTGCACATGTAACACATGAAATAAACCCCGTAGCAGATCTTATACAGGTGGAGCTGGGGAAGGTGGAGGGTTTCTGGAAGAACGCTGCAAGACTGCTAAAAGCAAACTACCAGTATTTGAATGTTGAGCTGCTGCTCAATGGCTGCTGATGCAACAGCAACCAATCAGCTGCACTATGTTGATAATTATGTAATCGCTTCCAAATAAGTTAATCTGTTAGCCAGCACGAGGACGCCAATGCACTGAATCGTTATTTGTTTAAATAGTTCAAATGTACAATGAGAATTAATGTATTACCTTGACAAACTATACATCATTAAAAAGATATAAGACTCAAGTTTCAGTATTTGACCACTATTTTATTCTGAGAAACAGATAAATAGTTATGTGATAGTAACTATTACATAGTAAACATATAGTGATAGTTATGTCTTAATTTGTGTCAGGAGTTATGTAATGAAAAAATTAGTCAATAACTTTAATATGAATTATGAGCATCAGCCGCTCCCATTCAGAAAAAAAAAAAAAAACCCTCCTGTGCGGTCGTCATGAAAGCACTTGACAAAACAACGTCCCTCAGGGCTTTTAGCTAAAAAATGTGCAGATTTGGAGAAACATTGTTAGATTCTCATAGGTTTATGTCAGATTTTTATAGAGAGGAATAATATTTATTAAAATTTATACCCAAAATGGGCCGATGTAATCATTATGAGCGCTGGATACTCTGATGTACTATGTTTTCAATCCATACTGGCAGTCTGAGGGCGCCCTATGAACATTTAGTCCATATATGGCACATTTAGTCCATATATGGCACACATGAAGAAGAGCCATAATCATGTGACATTCCAGGAAGTCCCTGACATAAACAAAGCTTCCAGAGATTGCTGTAACATGCAGATAAAGATGTTTTGGAGACAATAAACATGATTGCAACAATATATGAATTATCTGTGTTATTCGAGCCATGTCAGGTATTTTCATAATAATAGATTATTTTTATAATGTAATGCTAATCAATATAGATTTTATCATCGTGCAGAATACTATAAAATAATATATTTTCTGTCTGATTTTTTTTTATTTATTTTTTTATCCGAAGCCAAATCAGATCACAGAATGTTATTTTGAACACTCGACTTGCGTTATAAAATAAGTTTGGAGCAAAAACATGGTTTTAACCTCATAAATTGTCATGTATTGATGGTGTGCTAAGCTAGCCCTAAGATGCACCTGCCACCTAGCTGTTATTTTTATGAAGAAAAAAAAATGAAAAAACATTATAGGAATGCTTACTGAAATGTTTCTTTTTTTCAAGAAGGGCATTTAATACAGTTTCAAATGTAAAGTGAGAACTTTGATAAAATAAATCAGGGATTGAAACAGCATGAATAGCCAGTCGTTAGTAATTATAATGAAGACAAAAGAAAAACATATTTAGAGCCATAACCAGGCCGGAGAGGTGTGAATGTGTGCAGGGGAGACTGAGACTGAATCGGGCTCGTTTGCACCACAAAACAATAGAGACAATAGACTGAATAGATGCTTAGAATATGACAATAAACATCAGTTTGCATTTTAGAGTCTAATCAAAATAAAGTCATTACATGATCTTGAAAAACATTTAAATAAAAATAGAATTTTAGACTTATCATCTTCAGATTTTAAATATAGCATGGTCAGACATGTGGCTTTAGCTGCAGTGCATTTCTAGATTGATACAATGCCAACTTCAATTTTATTTTCATGAAGATATTTAATAAACATAAATTTCTAATAACTTTATAAAACTTTGAAGCTGTTTATAACTATTTGTTTCATTATGACAATAATTAATTCTAAATTTAAAAGTGTCAGCTTTCAGAGATCATACATGTGCTTTTAGTGCAAAGGGTTCATGAACTGTATCTGTTTTAGTTTGGGTATGCCATTTCTGGGGATTTTTCAAAAGTGGGGTTGCTGGCTAACAGGATAAGGCAGAAAGGCAACAAGTCAGGTGCCTAAGCTTTCGGATGCAGTCATGGTCAAAACGTTCTGCTGAAGTTCAAACTGAGCATTAGAATGGCGAAGAAAGGTGATTTCAATTACTCTGAATGTGGCATGGTCTGGTCTGAGTATTTTAGAAACTGCTGATCTACTGGGATCTTCTACTTTAAGTTTTACAGAGAATGATGCGCAAAAGAGAATATATCCAGTTAGTGGCAGTTCTGTGGGCGGAAATGCCTTGTTTCCAGAGGTGGCCAGACTGGTTTGAGCTGATAGAAAGGCAGCAGTATCAATTAACCATGACAATGAGTCACCAGATATCATTCCAGTAGAGCACCAGTAGAGATTCACATCATGGATGTATAGCTGACAAATCTGTAGCAACTGCATGATGCGATCATATCGATATGCACCAAAATC